>NC_058519.1:530343102-530646133 GCF_904849725.1 Hordeum vulgare subsp. vulgare
CGCCCTGGTGCATAGTGGGCACCCGGGTTGCCTTACCGTGTGTTTCTCAATTTCCTAATTTTGCTAATATTCCAGAACTAACAAAAAATATTTTTGCGGATTTTTTGGAGTTCGTTTACTTACCGTATCACATAACTCTTCCTTTTAAGGGTTCTGGAGTGGTCTAGAAGGTCTCCTTTTTGTGTTCCTCCGGTGTCATGGTTTGAATAATATTTGTTTCAACATTAATAGGTGTATTTGAAATATAGTGCTTTATTCTTTGTCCATTGATCACCTTCGGGTTAGCGCCTTCGGGATTATTGATCTTAATAGCTCCAGATCGATAAACTTCTTCAATGACATATGGTCCTTCCCATTTGGAAAGAAGTTTTCCTACCAAAAATCTAAGACGAGAATTGTACAATAGAACATATTCACCAACTTTGAATTCTCACTTTTGGATTCTTTTGTCATGCCATCTTTTAACTTTTTCTTTGAATAGTTTGGCATTTTCATAAGCTTGGGTTCTGCATTCATCTAATGAGCTTATATTGAATAACCTCTTTTCACTAGCAAATTTGAAATCATAGTTGAGTTATTTAATTGCCCAATAAGCTTTATGTTATAACTCAAGAGGTAAATGACGTGCTTTCCCATAAAACATTTTATAAGGAGACATACCCATAGGATTTTTTATAAGTTGTTCTGTAGGCCCACAATGCATCATCTAATTTCTTAGACCGATTCTTTCAGGACCTATTGACAGTCTTTTGAAAAATTAATTATATTTTCCTATTTGTTAATTCTACTTGACCACTAGATTGAGGATGATAGGAAGATGCAATTCTATGGTTAACATCATATCTAGCAAGGAACTTACGAAAAGCACCATGAATAAAATGTGAACCACCATTCGCCATTAACTATCTAGGGACTCCAAAACGTGGGAAAATAACTTCCTTAAGAATTTTAATAGAGGTGTTGTGGTCAGCACTATTGGTTTGAATAGCTTCTACCCATTTAGTGAGATAATCAACAACAACCAAAATATGTGCATACCAATTAGAGGAAGGAAAATGTCCCACCTAATCAAATCCGCGAACATCAAATGGTTCAATAACAAGTGAATAATTCATAGGCATTTCTTGATGTCTACTAATATTACCAATTCTTTGACATTCTTCACAAGAGAGGACAAACTTATGAGCATCTTTGAAAAGAGTAGGCCAATAAAATCCAAACTGTAATACCTTGTGTGTAGTTCTATCTCCCGCATGGTGTTCTCCATAAGCCTCGGAAGAACACTTTCGAAGGATTTCTTCCTGTTCATGCTCAGGTATACAACGTCTAATAATACCATATATTGTCTCTTTATAAAGATGTGGGTCATCCCAAAAGTAATGTCTCAAATCAAAGAAGATTTTTTTTCTTTTCCTGATAGGTGAAACTAGGTGGTATGTACTTAACAACAATGTAATTAGCATAGTAAAAAAACCATAGTGTGTTATGACAGACATTGACCATAGCTAGTTGTACATCAGGAAAACTATCATCAATAGGTAGTGGGTCATCAAGAACATTTCCTAACCTAGACAAGTTATCAACTGCGGGGTTCTTAGCTCCTTCCCTATCAATGATATGCAAATCGAATTCTTGTAGCAAAAGAACCCACCTAATAAGTTAGGCTTAACATCTTTCTTTTCCATAAGGTATTTAACAGTAGCATGATTAGTGTGAACAATTACTTTAGAATCAACAATGTAAGATCTGAGTTTATCACAAGCAAATACAACTGCTAAGAATTCTTTTTCAGTGATAGCATAATTTCTCTCAACACTGTCTAGAGTTTTACTAGCATAATGAATAACATTTAATTTCTTATCAACTCTTTGTCCAAGAAGAGCACCAACATCATAATCACTAGCATCACACATAATTTCAAAAGGCAAGTTCCAATCAGGTGGTTGAACAATAGGTGTAGAAGTTAAGGCTTTCTGAAGTGTTTCAAAGGCTTCTACACAATCATCATAAAAAATGAAAGGAACATCCTTTTGTAATAAATTAGTAAGAGGCCTAGCAATTTTAGAGAAGTCTTTAATAAACCTCCAATAGAAACCAACATGACCAAGGAAACTACGGATACCTTTAATATCTTTAGGACATGGCATCTTCTCAATTGCATCAACTTTAGCCTTATTCACCTCAATACCTCGTCCGATAATTTTATGACCCAAGACAATACCTTCATTTACCATAAAGTGGGACTTCTCCCAGTTCAAGACAAGGTTAGTTTGCTCACATCTCTGCAAAACTAGATCAAGGTTGCTTAAGAAATCATCAAAAGAAGTTCCATAAACAAAGAAATCATCCATGAAAACTTCAACAATCTTTTCACAAAAATCAAGGAATATAGCAGTCATAAATCTTTGAAAGGTAGCAGGTGCATTGCATAATCCAAAAGGAATACGGTGCCAAAAGGACAAGTAAATGTGGTTTTCTCTTGATCACGTTGTGACACATGTATTTGAGAGAAACCAAAATAACCATCTAGAAAACAAAAATGTGTGTGCTTCGACAATATTTCTAGCATCTGGTCTATGTAAGGTAAAGGATAATGATCTTTTTGGTAGCTTGTTTAATTTTCTTAAATCAATTACCATCCTATAGCGAGTCACAATTCTTTGTGGAACGAGTTCATTTTTATCATTAGGAACAACAACAATACCTCCTTTCTTAGGAACACAATGAACATGACTTACCCATCTACTATCGCCTAAGGGATAAATTATACCTCCTTGGAGAAGCTTTAATTTTCATTTCTTACCACTTCATTCATTTTGGTATTCAGTCTTCGTTGGTGATCAACAACGGGTTTAGCATCTGGTTCCATATTAAACTTGTGCTGATAGAGAGTGGGACTAATGCCCTTAAGATCATCAAGAGTATACCCAATAGCAGCTTGGTGCTTCTTAAAGTTTTTAACAATCTTTCTTCTTCATGCTCTGTAAGGTTAGCACTGATAATATCATGATATATCTTCTTTTCATCAGGATAAGCATATTTCAAAGTGTCAGGTAATTGCCTCAATTCAAACATAAGATCACCCTTGGGTGGAGGAGGACCTCCTAGAGTTTCAACATGCAAGTTGTGTTTAAGGATAGGCTTTTGCTCAAAGAACATATTATCTAGTTCATTTCTTTCATGCATATGCATATCATTTTCATGGTCTAGCAAATATTGTTCTAATGGACCGGTAGGAGGAATGAAAATAGAAGCAAGACCAATTACTTCATCTTTACTAGGTAATTCTTTATCATGGGGTTGCTTACTAAACTTGGAAAATGAAACTCATGGGACATACCACCAAAATCAACACCGACAGTTTCCTTTTTGCAATCTATTTGAGCATTGATAGTGTTTAAGAAGGGTCTACCAAATATTATGGACAAAAGTGATCTTGTGGTGAGACAAGTACTAGAAAATCAGTAGGGTATTTTAATCTTCCACACAATACTTCAACATCTCTAACAATCCCAAGTGGTGTGATGGTGTCTCTATTAGCAAGTTTAATAGTAACATCTATGTCTTGTATTTCAACAGGTTCTATATCAAGCATAATTTCTTGATATAAGGTGAAAGGAATAGCACTAACACTAGCACCCATATCACATAAACCATTATAGCAATGATCTCCTATTTTGACTGAGACGACACACATGCCAACAATAGGTCTATTCTTATCGTTAGTGTCGGGTTTGGCAATTCTAGCAGATTTATCATAGAAATAAATAAGATGCCCATCAATATTATTTACCAAGAGATCTTTAACCATAACAGTACTAGGTTCTACCTTGATTTGCTCAGGGGGTTTGGTTGTTCTAACATAATTTTCGTTAACCAAGGTTGAAGCTTTAGCATGTTCCTTTATCCTGATAGGGAAATGTGGTTTCTCAATATAAGCAGTATGAACAACTAGGTCAACATTGTAAATGATAGTTTCATCCTCAAATTTAATAGGTTGTTCAACTTTTTCTTTAATAGGTTGATGATATTTAAACTATTTCTCTTTAGGGAGATAAACATGAGCAACAAAGGTTTCATAGAATGAGGCTACTATCTTAGAGTCAAGTGCATATTCAGTGCTAAAATCATTGAAAGCATCGGTATTGATACAATATTTTACACAATCAAAGTTTTTATACCTAACTTCAGATTTACACAATCATTCCATATTTACCTTCTTCGAGTTCCCAATCTTCAGAGTTGCATTTAATTCTTTCCAAAATATCCCACCTGAATTCAATAGTATTCTTCATAAAAGAACCAGAACAAGAAGTATCGAGCATGGTTTGATCATTACATGAAAGTTAAGCATAAAAATTCTGTATAATAATTTCTCTCGGGAGCTCATGTTTGGGGCATGAATATAACATTGACTTCAGCCTCTCCCAAGATAGAGCGATACATTATCCTTCACGAGGACAAAAATTATAGACAAAATTCCGATCATGGTAAACAAGAAGCATAGGATATTTTTTGGTGAAACTCCAATTACAATCGATTCTAGTTCCAAGATCCTGTATCATCACATAGCCTATACCATGTCAATGCTCCCCCCCAAATATAAAGGGAAAACCTTCTTATTGACTTCATCTTCGGATAAATCTGCAAGCTTAAATAATTGAAAAACTTCATCCAGATAGATTAGGTGCATATGGGGATGTTTTGTTTCATCTCCTGCATAAGGATTAGCTAGCAGTTTCTCTATCATACCCGAAGGAATTTCATACTAAACATTTTCAGTAGGTTCAGCACGTTGATGGACAAGTCTTGGTGTTTCCAGTCGAGCCTAAGATACCCTGAACAAACCCCTCGAAGGATTACTTTCCATAGTGACAAGTAAAAGGAAATTTCAGCATGCAATATAAATTTTACCTTCCCAAATTCTGCATACCAAAGGCGCTTCACTCCCCGTCAAAGTCGTCAGAAAAGTGTCTTGGTGACGCAGAAGTATAGGGGATCAATCATAGTCCCTTCGATAAGTAAGAGTGTCGAACCGAATGATGTCTACTACACAACTTTATTCTTATAGACTTATGTTGGGCCACCAAGCGCAAAGTTTTGTAGGACAGTAGCGATTTTCCCTCAAGTGGATGACCTTAGGTTTATCAATCCGTGGGAGGTGTAGGATGAAGATGGCCTCTCTCAAGCAACACTGCATTCAAATACAACAAATCTCTTGTGTCCATAACGCACCCAATACAATTGTAAATTGTATAGGTGCACTAGTTCGGCGAAGAGATGGTGATACAAGTGCAATATGGATGGTAGATATAGGTTCTTGTAATCTGAAAATATAAAAACAGCAAGGTAACAAGTGGAAAACAATGAGCAAAACGTTGTATGAATGCTTGGAAATAAGACCTAGGGCACATACTTTCACTAGTGCATTCTCTCAACAATGCTAACATAGTTGGATCCCTCAACGTGCAACAAAGAATCACTCCAAAGTTCCAAGCTTATGGAGAACAATAAGATGAAATTGGTGTAGGTAGTAGAACCACCTCAAAGTTATTCTCCCCGGTCAATCTATTCAAGAGTTCGTACTAAGATAACATCAAGCTATCCTTTCCGTTCAATCTATTCAAGAGTTCGTACTAAGGTAACATCAAGCTATCCTTTCCGTCTGATCTAACTAAGAGTTCATAATAGAATAACACCAATGATACATATCAATCGACCCTAATGTCATCTAGATACTCCAATGTCACCTCAAGTATCCATGGGTAAATTATGCGACATGCATCAAACAATTTTAGAGCTATCATATTCAATCCAAAACAAAGAACGTGCAAGGAGCACCCCAAGATTTCTATCGGAGAACATGGTATGAAAATGTGCAATCAACCCCTATACATAGATCCCCAAGGTCACTAGAACCCACAAGTTGATGCCTCAACATATATCAAGTGAATCAATAGAATACCCAATGTCACTACGGGTATCCCATGCAAGACTTACATCAAATGATGTCATACCAATATGCTCAATCCAACATGACGAGATCTTAAAGGAAAAGACTCAATTCATCACAACTAGATGGTAAGGGAAATACATCATATGATCCAACTATATAAACAAAGCACTGTGTTCTTGAGATCGTGCCATCTCAAGAACACGAGAGAGAGAGAGAGTGAGACAGAGATAGAGAGAGAAAGAGGAGAGAGGAGAGATTGAACACATAGCTACTGGTATATACCCTTTGTCTCGAGGGTGAACTACTCCCTCCTCGCCACGGCCTCTGCCGGGATGATGAAGATGGCCACCGGTGATGGTTTTCCCTCTCCGTGAGGGTATTGGAATTGCTCCAGATTGGTTTTTGGGTGATACAGAGAGTTGTGGCCGCGGAGCGGAAGTTCTCCCTTTGTTTCTGGGGTTTCTGGGATTTACAAGATTTTTCAGCGTTGGAACCACGTGGGCCCCACAAGCCATCAGGGCGCGGCCAAGGCCCAGGCCGCGCCCTGTTGGATTGTGCCTTCGTGGAAGCCCTCATTTGGTGGTTCTTCTCTCCAACATTGCTC
This sequence comes from Hordeum vulgare subsp. vulgare, assembly GCF_904849725.1. Lineage (NCBI taxonomy): Eukaryota > Viridiplantae > Streptophyta > Magnoliopsida > Poales > Poaceae > Hordeum > Hordeum vulgare. The sequence goes on from NC_058519.1 coordinate 530,349,663, forward strand.
ATATGTTCCAGAAAAAATCATAAAAAAGTTTCGGGCGATTTCGAGAACTTTCATTTTCTGCACAAAAAACAACACCACGGTAATTCTGCTGAAAATAGCGTCAGTCCGGGTTAGTTCTAAATAAATCATATAAAGTGCACCTATACCATATAAAGTTATTATAAACATAGGCAAATATGGCATGCATACTTCATAAATTATCGATACGTTGGAGACGTATCACCCAACGAGGGGCGGAAGGAAATGACAAGCAGTTTTCACCAAGGTAATTTCTGCAAGCACTAAAATAAAGGTAACAAGTTGTTTGATAGCAAGATAATTGTAACAAGTGACAAGTAGCAGTAGTAACAATAGGTGAAGAAAATTAGCCCAATACTTTTGCGGCAAAGGGCAGGCCGGAACAGATTCTTATAATAGGCAAAGCGTTCTTGAGGGCACACGGGAATTTCATGTAGTCACTTTCGTCATGTTGGCTTAATTCGTGTTCGGTACTTTAATAGTTTGATATATGGGTGGACCAATGCGTGGGTTCTGTTCTTACTTGAACAAACCTCCCACTTATGATTAACCCTCCCGCAAGCATACACAACTACGAGAAAAGTGTTGGAATTATGCCCTAGAGGCAATAATAAATAAAGTTATTATTATAATTCCTGTATCAAGATAATCGTTTATTATCCATGCTATAATTGTATTGAATGAAGACTTATATACATGTGTGGATACATAGACAAAACACTGTCCCTAGCAAGCCTCTAGTTGGCTAGCCAGTTGATCAACGATAGTCAGTGTCTTCTGATTATGAACAAGGTGTTGTTGCTTGATAACTGGATCACGTCATTAGGAGAATCACGTGATGGACTAGACCCAAACTAATAGACGTAGCATGTTGATCGTGTCATTTTGTTGCTACTGTTTTCTACGTGTCAAGTATTTATTCCTATGACCATGAGATCATATAACTCACTAACACCGAAGGAATACTTTGTGTGTATCAAACGTCGCAACATAACTCGGTGACTATAAAGATGCTCTACAGGTATCTCCGAAGGTGTTCGTTGAGTTAGTATGGATCAAGACTGGGATTTGTCACTCCGTGTGATGGAGAGGTATCTCGGGGCCCAATCGGTAATAAAACATCACACACAAGCCTTGCAAGCAATGTGACTTAGTGTAAGTTGCGGGATCTTGTATTACGGAACGAGTAAAGAGACTTGCCGGTAAACGAGATTGAAATAGGTATACGGATACTGACGATCGAATCTCGGGCAAGTAACATACCGAAGGACAAAGGGAATGACATACGGGATTATATGAATCCTTGGCACTGAGGTTCAAACGATAAGATCTTCATAGAATATGTAGGATCCAATATGGGCATCCAGGTGCCGCTATTGGATATTGACCGAGGAGTCTCTCGGGTCATGTCTACATAGTTCTCGAACCCGCAGGGTCTGCACACTTAAGGTTCGACGTTGTTTTATGCATATTTGAGTTATATGGTTGGTTACCGAATGTTGTTCGGACTCCCGGATGAGATCACGGACATCACGAGGGTTTCCGGAATGGTCCGGAAACGAAGATTGATATATAGGATGACCTCATTTGATTACCGGAAGGTTTTCGGAGTTACCGGGAATGTACGGGGAATGACGAATGGGTTCCGGGAGTTCACCGGGGGCGGCACCCACCCCGGGGAAGACCATAGGTGTTGGGGGTGCCGCACCAGCCCTTAGTGGGCTGGTGGGACAGCCTAAAAGGGGCCTATGCGCATTGGGAAGAAAATCGAAGAGAAAAAGAAAAAAAAGGAGGAGGTGGGAAAAGGAAGAAGGACTCCACCTTCCAAACCAAGTAGGACTTGGTTTGGGAGGGGAATCCTTCCCCCCTTGGCTCGGCCGACCCCTTGGGGGTTCTTGGACCCCAAGGCAAGGCTCCCCCTCTCCCTCCTATATATAGTGGGGTTTTAGGGCTGATTTGGGACAACTTTTGCCACGGCAGCCCGACCACATATCTCCACGGTTTTACCTCTAGATCGCGTTCCTGCGGAGCTCGGGCGGAGCCCTGCTGAGACGAGATCACCACCAACCTCCGAAGCACCGTCATGCTGCCGGAGAACTCTTCTACCTCTCCGTCTCTCTTGCTGGATCAAGAATGCCGAGATCATCGTCGAGCTGTACGTGTGCTGAACGCGGAGGTGCCATCCGTTCGGCACTAGATCGTGGGACTGATCGCTGGATAGTTCGCGGGGCGGATCGAGGGACGTCAGGACGTTCCACTACATCAACCGCATTCACTAACGCTTCTTCTGTACGGTCTACAAGGGTACGTAGATCACACATTCCCTCTCGTAGATGGACATCACCATGATAGGTCTTCGTGCGCGTAGGAATTTTTTTGTTTCCCATGCGACGTTCCCCAACAGTGGCATCATGAGCTATGTTCATGCGTAGATGTCTTCTCGAGTAGAACACAAAAGTTTTTGTGGGCGGAGATGTGCGTTTTGCTGCCCTCCTTAGTCTTTTCTTGATTCTGCGGTATTGTTGGATCGAAGCGGCTCGAACCGACATTACTCGTACGCTTACGAGAGACTGGTTTCATCGCTACGAGTAACTCCGTTGCTCAAAGATGACTGGCGGGTGTCAGTTTCTCCAACTTTAGTTGAATCAGATTTGACCGAGGAGGTCCTTGGATGAGGTTAAATAGCAACTCATATATCTTCGTTGTGGTGTTTGCGTAAGTAAGATGCGATCCTACTAGATACCCATGGTCACCACGTAAAACATGCAGCAACAAAATTAGAGGACGTCTAACTTGTTTTTGTAGGGTATGCTTGTGATGTGATATGGCCAACAATGTGATGTGATATATTGGATGTATGAGATGATCATGTTGTAATAGAAAATATCGACTTGCACGTCGATGGTACGGCAACCGGCAGGAGCCATAGGGTTGTCTTTATAACTAACGTTTGTGCTTGCAGATGCGTTTACTATTTTGCTAGGATGTAGCTTTAGTAGTAATAGCATGAGTAGCACGACAACCCCGATGGCGACACGTTGATGGAGATCATGGTGTGGCGCCGGTGACAAGAAGATCGTGCTGGTGCTTTGGTGATGGAGATCAAGAAGCACATCATGATGGCCATATCATGTCACTTATGAATTGCATGTGATGTTAATCCTTTTATGCACCTTATTTTGCTTAGAACGACGGTAGCATTATGAGGTGATCTCTCACTAAAATTTCAAGACGAAATTGTGTTCTCCCCGACTGTGCACCGTTGCTACAGTTCGTCGTTTCGAGACACCACGTGATGATCGGGTGTGATAGACTCAACATTCACATACAACGGGTGCAAAACAGTTGCGCACGCGGAACACTCGGGTTAAGCTTGACGAGCCTAGCATGTGCAGACATGGCCTCGGAACACATGAGATCGAAAGGTCGATCATGAATCATATAGATGATATGATTAGCATGGGGATGCTTACCACTGAAACTATGCTCGACTCACGTGATGATCGGACTTGAGCTAGTGTAAGTGGATCATGAACCACTCAAATGACTAGAGAGATGTATTTTTTGAGTGGGAGTTTAGCGAGTAATTTGATTATGTTAAACTCTAATTATCTTGAACATAGTCTAAGTCCACTTTGAATATATTTGTGTTGTAGATCATGGCTCACGCGACAGTCACCCTGAATTTTAATACGTTCGTAGAGAAAGCTAAGTTGAAAGATGATGGAAGCAACTTTGTAGACTGGGCTCGTAATCTTAAGCTAATCTTACAAGCTGGGAAGAAGGATTATGTCCTTAATGCTGCGCTAGGAGATGAACCACCCGCTACGGTTGATCAGGATGTTAAAAACGTTTGGTTAGCACGTAAGGAGGACTACTCAATAGTTCAATATGCAGTCTTGTATGGCTTAGAACCGGGACTTCATCGTCGCTTTGAGCGTCATGGAGCATTTGAGATGTTCCAAGAGTTGAAGTTTATCTTTCAGAAGAACGCCCGGATCGAGAGGTATGAGACCTCCAATAAATTCTATGCTTGCAAGATGGAGGAGAACTCGTCTGTCAGTGAACATGTGCTCAAAATGTCTGGGTACTCAAACCGTCTAGCTGAGCTGGGGATTGAACTCCCGCAAGAAGCTATCACTGACAGAATCCTTCAATCACTACCACCAAGCTATAAAGGCTTTGTGTTGAACTACAAAATGCAAGGGATGAACAAGTCTCCCGGCGAGTTGTTTGCGATGCTGAAAGTCGCAGAGTTTGAACTCCGTAAATAGCATCAAGTGTTGATGGTGAATAAGACCACTAGTTTCAAGAGAAACGGCAAAGGCAAGAAGGTTAATTCAAAGAAGAGCGACAAGCCTGTTGCCAATCCAATGAAGAAACCCAAAGCTGGACCTAAGCCTGAAACAGAGTGTTACTATTGCAAGGGTATGGGTCACTAGAAGCGCAATTGCCCCAAGTATCTGGCTGATAAGAAGGCGGCCAAAGAAAAATCAGGTATATTTGATATACATGTTATTGATGTGTACTTAACCGGCTCTCGTAGTAGTGCCTGGGTATTCGATACCGGTTCTGTTGCTCATATTTGCAACTCGAAACAGGAACTGCGGAATAGACGAAGGCTGGCGAAATATGAAGTGACGATGCGCGTAGGAAATGGTTCCAAGGTTGATGCAATCGCCGTCGGCACAGTTTCACTTCAGTTACCATCAGGATTAGTTATGAACTTAAATCATTGTTATTTAGTGCGTGCGTTGAGCATGAACATTATATCTGGATCTTGTTTATTGCGAGACGGTTACTCTTTTAAGTCGGAGAATAATGGTTGTTCTATTTCTATGAGTAACATCTTTTATGGTCATGCACCCAATGTGAGAGGATTGTTCATATTGAATCTTGATAGTGATACACACATACATAACACTGAGACCAAAAGAGTTAGAGTTAACAATGATAGCGCCATATTTTTGTGGCACTGCCGCTTAGGTCATATTGGTGTAAAGCGCATGAAGAAACTCCATGCCGATGGACTTTTGGAGTCACTTGACTTTGATTCACTTGACACGTGCGAACCATGCCTCATGGGCAAGATGACTAAAACTCCGTTCTCCGGAACAATGGAGCGTGCAAGTGACTTGTTGGAAATCATACATACCGATGTGTGTGGTCCGATGAGCGTAGAGGCACGCAGTGGATATCGTTATTTTCTCACCTTCACTGACGATTTGAGTAGATATGGTTATGTCTACTTAATGAAGCACAAGTCTTAAACATTTGAAAAGTTCAAGCAATTTCAGAGTGAAGTTGAAAATCATCGTAACAAGAAGATCAAGTTCCTACGGTCTGATCGTGGGGGTGAATATCTGAGTTTCGATTTTGGTGCTCACTTAAGCCAATGTGGAATTGTTTCACAGTTGACACCGCCTGGAACACCACAGCGTAATGGTGTGTCCGAACGTCGTAATCGTACTTTGTTAGAGATGGTGCGATCTATGATGTCTCTTACCGATTTGCCATTATCATTTTGGGGTTATGCATTAGAAACAGTTGCATTCACTTTAAATAGGGCACCATCAAAATCCGTTGAGACGACACCATATGAACTGTGGTATGGCAAAAGGCCAAAGTTGTCGTTTCTTAAAGTTTGGGGATGTGATGCTTATGTCAAAAAGCTTCAGCCTGAAAAGCTGGAACCCAAAGCGGAAAAGTGCATCTTCATTGGTTACCCAAAAGAGACAGTTGGGTACACCTTCTATCTCAAATCCGAGGGCAAAGTGTTTGTAGCTAAAAACGGAGCTTTTCTCGAGAAGGAGTTTCTATCAAGAGAATTGAGTGGGAGGAAGATAGAACTTGACGAGGTTGTCGAACCTCTCATCCCTCTGGATGGTGGCGTAGGGCAAGGGGAAACCTCTGTCGTTGCGACGCCGGTTGAGGAGGAAGTTAATGATGATCAGCATGAAACTCCGGTTCAAGTTTCTGTCGAACCACGCAGGTCGACGAGACCACGTGCTGCTCCAGAGTGGTACGGTAATCCCGTCTTATCAATCATGTTGTTAGACAACAATGAACCTGCAAATTATGAAGAAGCAATGGTGGGCCCAGATTCCAACAAATGGCTAGAAGCCATGAAGTCCGAGATAGGATCCATGTATGAGAACAAAGTATGGACTTTGGAAGTACTGCCTGAGGGCCGCAAGGCTATTCAGAACAAATGGATCTTTAAGAGGAAGACGGACGCTGACGGCAATGTGACCGTTTATAAAGCTCGACTTGTGGCAAAGGGTTTTTCACAAGTTCAAGGAGTTGACTACGATGAGACATTCTCACCCGTAGCGATGCTTAAGTCCGTCAGAATCATGTTAGCAATAGCTGCATTTTTTGGTTAAGAAATCTGGCAGATGGATGTCAAAACGGCGTTCCTTAACGGTTTCCTTAAGGAAGAGTTGTATATGATGCAACCGGAAGGTTTTGTCGATCCTAAGAATGCTAACAAGGTGTGCAAGCTCCAGCGATCCATTTATGGACTGGTGCAAGCATCTCGGAGTTGGAACAAACACTTTGATGAGGTGATCAAAGCATTTGGGTTTATACAAGTGGTTGGAGAATCCTGTATTTACAAGAAAGTGAGTGGGAGCTCTGTGGCATTTCTAATATTATATGTGGATGACATCTTGCTGATTGGAAACAACGTGGAGTTCTTGGAGAGCATAAAGGATTACTTGAATAAAAGTTTCTCTATGAAGGACCTAGGAGAAGCTGCTTACATTCTAGGCATTAAAATCTACAGGGATAGATCAAAACGCCTGATAGGACTTTCACAAAGCACATACCTTGATAAAGTTTTGAAGAGGTTCAAAATGGAACAGTCCAAGAAAGGGTTCTTGCCAGTTTTACAAGGTACGAGATTGAGTAAGACTCAGTGCCCAGCAACTGATGAAGATAGAGAGCATATGCGCTCCGTCCCCTATGCTTCAGCCATAGGTTCTATCATGTATGCAATGTTGTGCACTAGACCGGACGTTAGCCTAGCCATAAGTATGGCAGGTAGGTTCCAGAGTAATCCAGGAGTGGATCACTGGACGGCGGTCAAGAATATCCTGAGGTACCTGAAAAGGACTAAGGAGATGTTTCTCGTGTATGGAGGTGACAAAGAGCTCGCCGTAAAAGGTTACGTCGATGCAAGCTTTGACACAGATCCGGACGACTCTAAGTCGCAAACCGGATACATATTCATTCTTAACGGGGGTGCGGTAAGCTGGTGCAGTTCCAAGCAGAGTGTCGTAGCAGATTCTACATGTGAAGCGGAGTACATGGCTGCCTCGGAGGCAGCTAAGGAGGGTGTCTGGATGAAGCAATTCATGACGGATCTTGGAGTGGTGCCAAGCGCACTGAATCCAATAAACTTGTTCTGTGATAACACGGGTGCCATTGCCCTAGCAAAGGAACCACGGTTTCACAAGAAGTCCAGACACATCAAACGACGCTTCAACCTCATCCGCGACTACGCCGAAGGGGATGACGTAAATATATGCAAAGTGCACACGGATCTGAATGTAGCAGACCCGCTGACTAAACCTCTTCCACGGGCAAAACATGATCAACACCACAACTGTATGGGTGTTAGATTTATTACAATGTAATTCGCATGATGATGTGAGGGCTAGATTATTGACTCTAGTGCAAGTGGGAGACTATTGGAATTATGCCCTAGAGGCAATAATAAATAAAGTTATTATTATAATTCCTGTATCAAGATAATCGTTTATTATCCATGCTATAATTGTATTGAATGAAGAATTATATACATGTGTGGATACATAGACAAAACACTGTCCCTAGCAAGCCTCTAGTTGGCTAGCCAGTTGATCAACGATAGTCAGTGTCTTCTAATTATGAACAAGGTGTTGTTGCTTGATAACTGGATCACGTCATTAGGATAATCACGTGATGGACTAGACCCAAACTAATAGACGTAGCATGTTGATCGTGTCATTTTATTGCTACTGTTTTTTGCGTGTCAAGTATTTATTCCTATGACCATGAGATCATATAACTCACTAACACCGGAGGAATAATTTGTGTGTATCAAACGTCGCAACGTAACTGGGCGACTATAAAGATGCTCTACAGGTATCTCCGAAGGTGTTCGTTGAGTTAGTATGGATCAAGACTGGGATTTGTCACTCCGTGTGACGGAGAGGTATCTCGGGGCCCACTCGGTAATACAACATCACACACAAGCCTTGCAAGCAATGTGACTTAGTGTAAGTTGCGGGATCTTGTATTACGGAACGAGTAAAGAGACTTGCCGGTAAACGAGATTGAAATAGGTATACGGATACTGACGATCGAATCTCGGGCAAGTAACATACCGAAGGACAAAGGGAATGACATACGGGATTATATGAATCCTTGGCACTGAGGTTCAAACGATAAGATCTTCGTAGAATATGTAGGATCCAATATGGGCATCCAGGTGCCGCTATTGGATATTGACCGAGGAGTCTCTCGGGTCATGTCTACATAGTTCTCGAACCCGCAGGGTCTGCACACTTAAGGTTCAACGTTGTTTTATGCATATTTGAGTTATATGGTTGGTTACCAAATGTTGTTCGGAGTCCCGGATGAGATCACAGACATCGCGAGGGTTTCCTGAATGGTCCGGAAACGAAGATTGATATATAGGATGACCTCATTTGATTACCGGAAGGTTTTCGGAGTTACCGGGAATGTACCGGGAATGACGAATGGGTTCCGGGAGTTCACCGGGGGGGGCACCCACCCCGGGGAAGCCCATAGGTGTTGGGGGTGCTGCACCAGCCCTTAGTGGGCTGGTGGGACAGCCCAAAAGGGGCCTATGCGCATTGGGAAGAAAATCAAGGAGAAAAAGAAAAAAAGGAGGAGGTGGGAAAAGGAAGAAGGACTCCACCTTCCAAACCAAGTAGGACTCGGTTTGGGAGGGGAATCCTTCCCCCCTTGGCTCGGCCGACCCCTTGGGGGTTCTTGGACCCCAAGGCAAGGCTCCCCCCTCTCCCTCCTATATATAGTGGGGTTTTAGGGCTGATTTGGGACAACTTTTGCCACGGCAGCCTGACCACATATCTCCACGGTTTTACCTCTAGATCGCGTTTCTGCGGAGCTCGGGCGGAGCCCTGCTGAGACGAGATCATCACCAACCTCCGGAGCGCCGTCACGCTGCCGGAGAACTCTTTTACCTCTCCGTCTCTCTTGCTGGATCAAGAAGGCCGAGATCATCGTCGAGCTGTACGTGTGCTGAACACGGAGGTGCCGTCCGTTCGGCACTAGATCGTGGGACTGATCGCGGGATAGTTCACGGGGCGGATCGAGGGACGTGAGGTCGTTCCACTACATCAACCGCGTTCACTAACGCTTCTGCTGTACGGTCTACAAGGGTACGCAGATCACACATCCCCTCTCGTAGATGGACATCACCATGATAGGTCTTCGTGCGCGTAGGAATTTTTTTTCCCATGCGACGTTCCCCAACAAAAATTATTAAGAATAAATTCTAACCATAACATTAAACATAGGGATCCAAATGAGCCCCTTACGGAATAGTGCATAAACTCAGGTTTAAGTTTACGTCACTCTCGCAACCCACCATCTAATTACTAATCCACAATGCATTCCCTTAGTCCCAAATATGGTGAAGTGTTATGTAGTCGATGTTCACATAACACCACTAAGGGAATCACAACATTCATATCATCAAAATATCGAACGAATATCAACTTCACATGACTACTTGCAACATGACTTCTCGTGTGTCCTCAGGAAAAAAAGTAACTAATCACAAGTGTTAAACATGCTCAAGATCAGAGAGGTATTAAATAGCATATTGGATCTGAACATATGATCTTCCCCTAAATAAGCCATAAAGCATCAACTACAAGATGTAGTCAACACTACTAATCACACCCCAGGTACCAATCCAAGGTTCCGATACAAGATTGAGCACAAGTGATGAACTAGGGTTTTGAGAGGAGATGGTGCTGATGAAGATGTTGATAAAGATTGGCCTCCCCAAGATGAGAGGGTTGTTGGCGATGACGATGGCTTCGATTTCCCCCTCCAGGAGGGAAGTTCCTCCGATGGAATCGCTCCGCTAGAGGGCAAAAGTGATCCTACCCAGGTTCTGCCTCGAGACGGTGGCGCTTCGTCCCGAAAGTCCTCTCCTGATTTTTTCAGGTTAAAAGGGAATTTATACTAGAAGATGGTTGCTAGAGGTGGGCCAGGGGGCCCACTAGATATCAGGCCGCGCCAGGAGGGCTGGTGCGCCCTGGTGCCTAGTGGGCGCCTCGTAGTGCCCCTCTCGTACTTCTTTGCTCCAGTATTATTTATTTATTCCAAAATAAATCTCCGTAAAGTTTCAACCCATTTGGAGATGTGCAGAATTGGTATCTCTGATGTAGCTATTTCTGGTACGGAATTCCATGTGCCGACATTCTCCCTCTTGATGTAAATCTTGCATATTATGAGAGAAGATACATTAGAATCTTCTATTCTTAAATAGCTAGAACCCACTACCCAATTTTTCTCTCCATGCAACAATGCCACATCATCAAGTCATGCATGTAGTTTATAATCTTATATTCTTAAATAGCTAGAACCCACTACCCAATTTTCCTCTCCATGCAACAATGCCACATCATCAAGTCATGCACGTAGTTTATAATCTTATATCATCAAGTCATGCATGTAGTTTATAATCTTATATTCTTAAATAGCTAGAACCCACTATCCAATTTTCCTCTCCATGCAACAATGCCACATCATCAAGTCATGCATGTAGTTTATAATCTTATATTCTTAAATAGCTAAAACACACTATCACATTTTCCTCTCCATGCAACAATGCCAACCCAATTTTCCTGTCCATGCAACAATACCACATCATCAAGTCATGCATGTAGTTTATAATCTTATATTCTTAAATAGCTAAAACACACTATCAAATTTTCCTCTCCATGCAACAATGCCACATCATCAAGTCATGCATGTAGTTATAAGTTACTTTTTTATTAATATCTTCATGCAAAACATATCTTCATACATGAATTTTTTTTAGGTAATGAAGCAAGACATTTTAATAATGTTTTTTTAAATTACCATTAGTTTTCAAACATTTATCCATATATTTTTAACAAGTTTTTCGCAGCAACGCGCGGGGAATCATCTAGTTACTCCAGCAAGTGGCAAAATGCATAAAACACTATAAATAACAGTGACAAAACATGATGCAAAATGAACGTATGAAACACATGCTTCCAGTTTCTCCAAGCATCCCCATCCTTCTTAAGTGCAACGTATTCCACCTTATCTCTCCACTCCTCACGAATGTTGAAGTGTGTCATGATCTCCCGGACTATCCTTTGTCGGGTTTTTCTATCAGCCTTTTGAAAGCCCGATAGATTAATGTTGAGCCTTGCCGTGCCAAGAAATCAACACACACTCCTAAACCTCGTGCGTGCTTTATCTGGTTCAGTTGGAGCCTAAGACTTCAAATTGATGTCAGTTACCTTGTATACACCTTTAGGCTAGTGTGTGTGTGCTTTCTTGGAGCATTCTTTCGTCTCTTGTCCGGAAGGGTAATTGTGGCAGCTCTATCATGTTCATCATTTCTTGATACACGATCATCTGTTGTACACATTTTGGCTTCAGACGTAGATGAAGATACATCGGTAGAAGTATGAGTTTCATCGCTACTAGTAGTCATCTATAAAGGACACATGTGAAATTCAGAAAAGGGGGATAAGCATAAATTATAGGTAACAACTTGGCAGCAAGCTGTCTAAGCATGGCATGTGATAATTTGGAAATGTACGGCTAATATGTTCATTTTGTGTGACTCATGCGCAAATGATATGTAACTCGACAATAACTAATTGGAACAAATATAGCTTATTGACGTTCCTCGTAGGTGTGTTGGTTTCCCTCCAAGCTTAAAGGGTGATATACCACATCAACGTCAAGTATTTTCTTGAGTTAAGAAACCAAGGTATCAATCCAGTAGGAAGATCCACAAGACTACGTAAGCATCCCCTCCACAAAATAGCAAATCCTCGCAACCCAACGCGTAGAGGGGTTGTCAATCCCTCGTGGGTAAAGTAAGGATAGATTGATAGATGCAAATAAGAGTGATAGAAAATAGAACACAACAAGGTATTTTTGGGTTTTTTGATAACATAGATCTAAAAACAAAAGAGCAAATAAAGTAGAAAAGCAAATAGCAAAGGATAATGGTCGTAGACCCGGGGGTCATAGGCTTCACTAGTGGCTTATCTCGAGAAAATAGCAAGCGGTGGGTAGACAAATTACCGGTAGGAAATTAATAGAAAAGCAAATAATTAAGTTGATATTCATGAAAATGATCATGTATATAGGCATCACGTCCAAAATAAGTAGATCGACTTTTGCCCGCATCTACTTCTATTACTCCACACATCGACCTCTATCCAGCATGCATCTAGTGTATTGAGTTCGTGGAGAAATGGAGTAATGCCTTAAGAAAGATGACATGATGTAGACAAGATCTATTCATGTAGTAATAGACCCATCTTTTTATACTTAATGGCAATGATACATGCATGTCATGTCTATTTCTATCACTCATATTGAGCATCGCAAGATCGAACCCATCACAAAACACCTCTTCCCGTTGCAAGATAAAAGATCCAGTTAGCCAGGGAAAAACCAAATATTGGAGAAGAAATACAAGGCTATAATAATCAAGCATGAATATGTTTTCATATATCTGATCATAAACTCACAATTCATCGTATCCCAACAAACACACCGCAAAAGAAAGAGTTACATCATATGGATCTCCAAGAGACCATTGTATTGAGAACGAAAACGAGAGAGAAAGCCATCTAGCTAGTGCCTACAGACCCGTAGGTCTGATATGAATTACTCACGCATAATGGGAAGAATACCAATGGAGATGGTGAACACCTCCATGATCGTGTTCTTCTGTGGAAAATGCTCTAGATTGGTTTTCTTGGTTGTGGAACTTGCGGCGGCTGAAATAAATTTTCATTGACTCCATATTGGGGTATTTATAGAGCTCAGAGGCGGTGCAGAAGCTTCCAGGGGGGCCCATAAACACCAAGCCGCGCCAGGGGCCACTAGCACGCCGTGGTGTCTAGTGCCCCCGTGAGCCTTGGGTGTTGCTCAATCTTGGCCTCCAAGTTTCCTTCTGGTCCAAAAACAATCTCCGAAAAGTTTCATGGCAATTGGACCTCATGTGATATGGACTTTCTGCAAAGAAAAGATACAACAAAAAATAGCAACTGGCACTAGGCACCATGTCAATAGGTTAGTCCAAAAAATGATATAATATTGTTGTAATATGATTGTAAAACATCCAAGAATGATAACGTAACAACATAGAACAATAAAAAATTATAGATACGTTGGAGACATAACACCTATATGTAGTTAGAAGGTAGATGATGCATATTAATATGTTCTCCATTGTTTTTTATAACCAATTTGGGGACAAATCGAACCAAATAGGAAAAGGGATCGCGAGATAATATACCTCACCGCGATGTAGGGCAGCAACTGATCGTTTTTTGTGCAAATACATCACAAGAGGCGAGGGTACATAATCAAGATGCTTGAGGGTGGCTCGCGAGCAAATAAAGACGGCAAGGCGCGGGTAGCCGCGTGTCCGGAGCGGTAGTGAAGGATAGGGTTGACGCCAGGAAGCGGGTACACGACCGGATTGAGCACAACGGTTTCTAAAAGGGTCCTGGTGTGGATCTGGGGGATGGGATGGAGCTGTCGAAATGGAGTTTGGGTAGAATATGCGGGTTGTTGAGCGAAAAAGAGCGTCGAGCGCCCCGCGGAAAGTCCAAAGCAAATGGTTTTGTATAGTAACCCATATGCACAAGCAACATAAATTTTTTTGAAATGAAAACGTGACAACTTTGAAATTTTGCCGCATTTCATGTATCGTTCGATTTATTTCAACCTTGTTTTCATTTACCGGATGTTTAGTGCATACAAATAAAATCCCAACTACAACTACATGTGGGTGCTCGCAAAGAAGGCATTAAAAATCATTTCTGTGTCACTTTGTGTGTTTTCATTGGTTGTCCAAGGAATGAAAAGTATTTCAAACATTTCGTCTGCGAGATATGTCGATCTACATAAGGCATGTTGGTAATTTATTTACAGGAAATGTAGATGGACTCAAAAATCATGAAAATCGGTGTGTCGTCATGGCGTGATCTCGATAGAGCGTGGAAACTTTTTGGTAAACTTTCACACAAGTTAGGATGTTAGATCCTTGGAAACCATAGCATCTTAGTAGAAGGATCAAAGTTTCAAAAGAAGAAGCAGAAAATCAAATTCCAATCTACGTTGTCTGCATCGCCTCTCCTCCAATTTTACACGGTGTAGGAAATCATTGTTATATGTGAGGTTAGATTTACTAGTGCATTTATCCGCAAAAATCTTATTTTTATTTGAAATGAATTTGTGACTTCATCATTTCGCCTTGAATTATTTTCGACATCAAACAATCACATTTTAACCCTTGTATTGATTTTCGGCCGCTTTTCATGACTTGTTTGCTAATTTTAAGACATTATTTTTACCAACACAAGGCTTGTGATTAACTTAATTGGAGGAAATGCATATGTATTCCAAAAACTACGAAAATGGGTGTGTCACCGTGCCATGATCTGAATAACTTCATGCCATATTCACCTATGTTTTGAATACTTTTATATGGCTTTGATGCACTTTTTATGATTTACTTAGCACTAACTCGGACTAACTTTATTTTCAGCAGAATTACCATGGTGTTATTTTTGTGTGCAGAAAATAAAGTTCTTGGAATCGGACGAAACTTTTTGGTGATTTTTTCTAGAACACATGAGCAACATTGGCATGAAGAAGCACCAGAGGGGCCCACCATCCTCTCACACGCCATCACGGCACGCCCAGGGTGGTCAAAGGGCCATGATGGCTTGTGCGGCCCTTGTAACTCCTTGCATATTCCAACGCTAAAAAATTATATAAATAAAGAAACCCTAAGAAATTAGGAGAGACTCTCAACCACGCCACCGCAACTCTGTGTATCGACGAAAAACCAATTTGGAGAGTAAAGAGTAGCAAAAATATGAGAGAAGCAGAGAGAGGGATTCAATCTTGGAGGGGCTCTCGCCCTCCAGGGGCCATGGCGGCCAAGGACCAGAGGGGAGAACCTCTCCCCATCCAGGGAGAGGCCATGGAGGAGGAAGCCTAAGGGGGAGACTTCCCCCCTTTCTTCTGGTGGCGCCGAAGTACTGTTGTGGGAACCATCATCGGGTGATCGTCTTCATCAACATCACCGTCTCCATCACCTTCCCTCATCCATCTATGGCGGTTCACTCTCCTGCACCCTGTCGTAATCACATACTTGAAGATGGTGTTTCATGCCACATATTATTAATCAATGAAGTGCTCCCGTCATACGATGTTTGAGTAGATTTATGTTGTCCTTTGGGTTGGTTGATGATCTTGATTGATTTTAGTGTATGTTCTATTTTGTTGCTGTCCTATGGTGCCCTTCGTGCTGCGCACATGTGGGGGAATTCTTGCTATAGGGTTTGCAATATGTTCATGATTCACTTATAGTGGGTACCTAGAGTGATAGAAGCTTACACTCGAGTAAGGGAGTTGTTTGTGTATGGGAGCAAAGAGGACTTGATGTTTAATGCTATGGTTCGGTTTACCTTAATGATTTCTACTAGTTGCACATGCTTGCTAGAGATCAATCGTAAGTTCATATGATCCAAGTACGGAAACTATGTTAGCTCATGCCTCTTCCTCATATAGAATTGCAAGAATGATTACGATCCTGTTATCAATTTCCCAGGATGATTCCGCACCCCATACCATCATTATTCCACACTCGCTATTTGTAGTATACTAGTAGAATGCCCGTGTGTTGCCATAGGCTTTTGAAATATTTTGTTGGAGTCATAGTTAAACATGTATATATTGTCTCAAAATAAACATAATGTACATTAAATTTCATATGTATAGAAAAGATAGTTAATAAAAATCAGGTAATATTTAAAATCCACTTCATTTGCAATTTTAAGTTAATAAAAAATTAATTCAACGATGTATACATAGAGAGCGAGATGGTCCAACTAATAGTTTGTTATAAATTAAGATTTATTTGATGTTCTTAAGATGTTCTTGTGCAGTATCAAAAATGTTGTCCTTAACTTCATTTGCATGATATTTGAGGAAATATAATAAAAACTTCTTCCTCAACTCATAACCATTTTTTCCACCTAACCAACATTATCCTCACCACACCTACTCCTCTCACTTTCTCCCCTCATAGTCGCTCCTCTCACCGCAGCCATCCCTCACACTCGTTCTCTCCGCCATGACGTTGCCGCCATCATATGTCCCTCCTTGCGGCATGTCTCTGCCGCCTCCCCTCAACGATCATAGTCTCCTCCAATCCCCTACACCACGATGTCACATGTTCCCTCCATGCTTATCTATTCTGGTCAGATCCGATGAGCAGCAGTGGGCACATATATGTCATGGTTAGTAGCTGGGTCCGGCTATTGGCGAGCTGCGCTGTTAGTCTAGCCATCTCAAGGTAATTTCCAATCTACCTCGAGGACGATTTTTACCTCAGGTGAGCCACGTCATTGATCTGGCCATCCCAAGCCTATTTCCGATGTCAAGGGCGACCTCCTGGTAAATTGGTGCTCGTACAAATGTGTTCGTGTCTCCTTGCCCCCACAAGCCATTAACTGGATGGTGTCATGCCATGAATCCATCGCAAGTTTGGTACATCATCGTAGTTTAATATATACAGCTTTAGTAGGAGTAGGAGTACGAGAAGGAGGAGGAGTGAGGAGGAGTGAGGAGGAGGAGGAGGAGTGCTACCCCTCGCTGATGTGTTGGTTTCCCTCCAAGCTTAAAGGGTGATGTAGCACATCGATGACAAGTATTTCCCTCAGTTAAGAAACTAAAGTATCAATCTAGTAGGAAGATCCACAAGACAATGTAAGGAGCACCTGCATGCAAATAGAAAATCCTCGCAACCCAACGCGTAGAGGGGTTCTCAATCCCTCGTGGGTAAAGTAAGTATAGATTGAAAGATGCAAATAAGAGTGATAGCAAATAGAACGCTGCAAGGTATTTTTAGGTTTTTCGATAATATAGATCTGAAAAGAATAGATAAAATAAAATAGAAACGCAAATACTAAAGTAGAGATTGCAAATAGATGATCTGAAGTAGACGCGAGGGCCGTAAGTTTCACTAGTGGCTTCTCTCGAGAAATAGCCAACGGTGGGTAGACAAATTACTGTTGGGCAATTGATACAAAAGCAAATAATTATGACGATATTCAAGACAATGATCATGTATATAGTCATCACGTCCAACATAAGTAGACAGACTTCTGCCTGCATCGACTTCTATTACTCCACAAATGGACTGCTATCATGCTTGCATGCAGTGTATTGAGTTCATGGAGAAATAGAATAATGCCTTAAGAATGATGATATGATGTAGACAAGATCTATTCATGTAGGAATAGACCCCATCGTTTTATCCTTGATAGCAACGATACATTCGTGTCATGTCTCTTTGTGTCACTGAGATTGAGCACCGCAAGATCGAACCCATCACAAAGCACCTCTTCCCATTGCAAGATAAAAGATCAAGTTGGCCAGAAAAAAACCAAATATCAGAGAAGAAATACGAGGCTATCATAATCAAACATGAATATGTTTGCATAGATCTTATCATAAACTCACATTTCATCAGATCCCAACAAACACACCGCATAAGAAAGAGTTACATCATATGGATATCCAAGAGACCATTGTATTGAGAAACAAAATGAGAGAGAAAGCCATCTAGCTACTCCCTACAGACCTATAGGTTTGATATGAACTACTCACGCATCATCGGAGGAGCACCAATGAGGATGGTGAACCCCCCCGTGATCGTGTTCCGCTCCGGAACGGGCTCTAGATTGGATTTCTTGGCTCTGGAACTTGCGCTGGCTGAAATGATTTTTCATCGACTCCTCTAGGGTTTTTGAATATTGGGGTATTTATAGAGCTCACGGTGCAGGTGGTGCCCGAGGGCCCCACTAGACACCAGGTTGTGCCAGGGGCCTCTAGCACGCCGTGGTGTCTAGTGGCCCCCCTGGGCCTCGTCTGCTGCTCATTCTTGGCTCCCAAGTTTCCTTGTGGTCCCACAAAATCTTCGTAAAGTTTCGTGGCAATTGGACCTCATCTCATCTGGATTTTCTGTGAAGTAAATAAACAATAAAAAACAACAACTGACACTAGGCACTATGTCAATAGGTTAGTTCCAAAAAATGATATAAAGTTGTTATAAAATGATCATAAAACATCCAAGAATGATAATGTAACAACATGAAACAATCAAAAATTATAAATACATTGGAGACGTATCAGCATCCCCAAGCATAATTCCTGCTCATCCTTGAGTAGGTAAATGATAAAAATAGAATTTTTGATGTGGATTGCTGCCTCACATGTTCCTCATATTCTTTTTCTTTTCAACATGATCATATGGACTGTAGATGATGCAAAGCAACAGTCTATTGTTTGACATGAACAGTTCAATACTCAAGCATATCAACAAGCAACCAAGTCTTTCAAAATATCTATGCTAAAGAATGTATCCCTAGCCCATCATGCTCTATCATTGATAAAATTCATGCAACACACTCAAATATTATCTATATCCAATGCTCAAGTATGATCATGGTGTTCCTTAGTTGGTGCTTTATAAGAGAAGATGGAGTCTCAAATTCAAAATAAAAATTGCATACAGTAAATAGATAGGTCATTCGCAGAGGGAATCCGTGATTTGTAGGGGTGCGAGAGCTCAAAGCGAAAAACATAGAGATATTTTTTAGGTGGTATTCTTTTCCTGTCAATAAGAACGACTAAGAGTTTCCAATATCCTCCATGCTAAACAAATTATAGGCCGTTTCCAAACTGAAAATAAAGTTTATTCCTTTTTCCACCATTCTTTCACATTACACGACTAGCCGTATCCACGGGTACCGTCCATACCAACACTTCCCAAGGAATTTATTATTTGAGTACATAAGATAATTTTCTTGCATTTTGGGACTAGGAATCCCTATTACCACCATTCTCTCGTGCAATGATAAATGAATAAACACTCATCTTGAGAATAACCTAACAGAATTTTATTTTGAACATTAGAGTTGGAACTTGCAAATTTACTTGGAGCGATGTTGAAATACCTTATGTAGGTAGGTATGGTGGACTTATTTGGCACAACTTTGGGTTTAGGATTTGGATGCACAAGCAGAATTCCCGCTTAGTACAAGTGAAACCTAGCAAATAGATTGTGAAGCGCCAAACCAAGGAACAAAAATCATCATAAGTGAACATTAAACATAACTAACACCGAATAATGCAAAACAACTAGGATGTAATTTCATAGCATAATTATTGACTTCATGTGCATGCATAGGAAATCACAAACCTTAACACCAATATTCTTACTAGAGCAATAAATACTCATCAACATAACTCACATATTACTATCTTCATATTGCAAAACTATTGCAAAGAATCAAGTTTAATATCCAATGATCTTCATAAAAGTTCTTATTATATCTTTCCTTGACCTTCATCACTTTGGAGCTAATTTTCATTTAAAGAAAATTTACTTTGCAAATAACAAGCTTTCAAACAAGTATAAGTGAATACGGAGAGCACAAGTTTCTTTAAAATTTTCATCTCTCAAAATTATATAAGTGAAGCAAGAGAGGTTTCTTCAAAATTTCAGAAACTCTCAAAATAATCTAAGTGAAGCATGAGAGCAAATTTATTCAAAATAAGAGCACCACCGCGCTCAAAAACATGTAAGTGAAGTACTTGAGCAATTCCATGGCTAATTTTTTTAAGTGAAGCATAAAGAGTGATTCTAACAAATCATAGCATAATTTAGCTCTCTCAAATGGGTGTGTCGAGCAAGGTTTATTATGACGAACTAAACAGAAAAGAAAGAAAAGACACAAAAGATACAAGACGCTCCAAGCAAAACTCATGATATGTCACGAATAAAAATATAGCTCCAAGTAAAATTACCCATGGTTTCTAAAAGAAAGAGGGGATGCCTTGCGAGGCATCCCCAAGCTTAGCTTTTTGGTACACCTTAGATATTGCTTTGGGTGCCAAGGGGCATCCCAAGCTTAGGCTTTTATCACTCCTTATTCCTTCATCCATGTGATCTCACTCAAAACTTGAAAACTTCAATCACACAAAACTCAACAAATTTTTTGGGAGATCCGTTAGTATAAGAAAACCAAACTTTACTATAGGTACTATTGAAAACCTATTCCAAATTTGTTTATTGCATTATACCTACTATTCCAACTCGCACTAGGCACTATGGCAATAGGTTAGTCCCAAAAAGTGATATAAAGTTGCTATAAAATGATCATAAAACATCCAAGAATGATAACATAACATCATCAAACAAACAAAAATTATAGATACATTGGAGATGTATCAAGGAGGTCAAAACTCAAATCCATGATGGTGAAACTATGGTATATTTGACAACGTGTTTGTGTTAATAACATGTGTGTGCATTATCTCATGGTAAACACACACGGGGTTTCCGCTTCTGGGTGCACATGCACCCTGTGTGCACCTAGATGGACACTATACTCTGATAAAATAAAAACCAGTTCTTTGTTTTCTTAATGAACATTGAGTGTTTCACGAGTGTGCGAATTTTCATGATGGATCACATTCCTAGTGGCATGTCCAAAAAAAATCAATGATCCAATTAATTTTTTGAAAGCATACTGAAGCACTGATTTTGTCACCTCCATGAATGTGATTTCATCATGAAAAATTGCACACTTGCCGAAAACTAAGCATTGTTTGTTTTTAATAAAAGTTAGCTTTTTTGTGTTTGTACTATTTATAGCATTTTCACGGTCTAACTCACCAATCTGTGGTAGTGATCCAGTGGAAATAACTGACCCCTTCAGCTTGTTATAGCTCATGTTGATCGATAATCACACACACGTGCCTCACATTGATACTTAATACCGAAATAGTCGTGGTACCAACTGGTTGTACCGTCCTAGAACAATTTTTCCGTTAAAGGGTCAAGATAATACAACTGAAAATAGTTCACACATGAAATCTACATAACAAGATATTCATATATCCATCCATAGACCATTCAAAGAAAATTTTGATCCATTTCGTTGATCAAAAATATTTTTGTTATCACTCATTTCATTTGTCAATATAGGAGGACATATCCCAACGAACATGCACAAAATTTTCATTGATACAAATAGATTCCTAATCCTATACGGGAACATTATTCTGTGAACTATTTGCACCTCTCCGACCATCTCTACATTCTCCTCTAACCGCTATTTTGTGGAGTTGTGACATGTTAAATTTAGCAGCCACTCCTGATTAGAGATGGAATAATATTGCTCTCTTACAATCCATGGAAGCGTAATCAATGATGCAACTATTGCCACTTTTTGGAGAACAACTCATATTGTTAGCAATAATGTGAACAACCATGTCCATTATAATTGTATTTTTTACACTTCAAAGTAGGATCATCATAATATTAATTCATCAAAGGTCGTAATCAGATATCTTCTAATGCCAACAAGTAATTACCATGGTAAAAACAAATTACCTGAGATAACGTTACTTGTACTTTCTAGGGTGTTCATTACCCGTCGAGTGCTTGGTACATCCTCGACACAACTAATAGTGTCATCATTCGGCAACCACAAGAAGTATTTATACAAGCATGAATTCAAACAAAAGATTAGCAAGTCATCAAAGATATTGTAATACACTAGTGGATTGGTAGCATCAAGAACCTAACCTCAACCTTGCACATACCTCATTCATGACGGAGAGAGCTTAAATTTCCTAGGCTATCAGATGTCAAGTACGTAACCCAATTAGTATATGCCTTGATAGAGAAATTATGCATGCAAACAATGGTATGGAGTAATTGATGGTATGCGAAGCACTACACTTTCTATTAACTAGTATAATGCAAAAACAAATCCTATATGTAATAACCAACTTTGTTTGAAGAGGCAATGTTTGGGTCGGGTTTATACAAAATGAAATGGACGTCATGAGTATTTTATAGCAAGCAATACGGTTTATGTTTTGAATTTGTGACATATGGTTCTGTTGGGTACTATACACATACTTAACGTGACATTAATGCTAAAATGCAACATTTGGTGTGCGCATAAGACAACATACATCAACTGAATATTTCAGCATGTTGCAAACTCCTTGCTACCTTGTAGAGAAGAAACACCACAAAGCTACAAATATTTGCATGAAAAAGGAGGCATCAACCTTTTTCTACTAGCCCCTAGAGCTCCCCAAGACCATATGAATTCCTTCTCAATCAAATGGATGATTAATCACTACACGTCAACATTACCTACAAATGCAAGTATAGATCAGAGATATTGGAGCTCATAATATTTAGGCGAAAGGGCAAAAGCTAAGCAATGAAATGTGCAATACATCTGTGGGGACCCCGACTTGCAAGCCGTGATCAACGAATGCACGTGTACAGCGATCCCAGATATCAATGCTCACTCAACTCACAAAAGCTGAATAACAAGAGTCTTACATCCATACATACCGTTTGATACAAATAAGGACCATTAAGGCTAAGTATTACATAGATAGGGACTCGAAGGCCGACACACCAAACATAAATAACATCAGAAATCTTGAATGAAAGTGTGAACCCATGCCATCTGCCTTAACCTACAAGCATTCTGAATTTAATAACCCCGACAAACTCTTCTCCAAATTCATGCTCTTCCATGCGTGGCCAATTCAATAACCAGTGGCAAGCCAATGAGTACTTTGAATGTTCTCACAAGCAACCCATGATGTGGAACAAGACAATAATGAAGCCTGATATAACACTAGCAGGAAGTTTTGTGGAAAGCAGATTTTCCGTGATGCAATAACATGATCAACTTCTCGTGCGGGCATGCATCATAAGGTAAGTGATAACCATGTGAATAGGTTCAAGTATCAATATCAACTGAGGGCCGAACAACCCATGTTCACCCATCATGCGAAGTCATCTGACTTAGCTCAGCATTCATACTACCACCATTCTCACTTTACTACCTTTCACACACACACGCGTGCACACACGCACACAAACACACACACACACACACACACACACACACACACACACACACACACACACACACACACACACTTGGTTTATGTGAAAACTTCTCGGCGTGGTTTAAGCAACACCACCCAATTGTCCTTGACCATGGACACGTCTATTCGAATAGTTTTACAATCTACAGAGGTTGCACACTTTACCCACAAGACTTGGGGAGCTTCCGTGTCAGGACACGACTCATGGCATTTCTCATACTCGAGGTAAGTACCCGAATATCACCTTTCCCATGACGGTACTAGAAAAGAGACCACTCATTGGTGGCAATCCCTTGTGATGTACATCACACGTATCATCCACGAGGGCACGCAACTGTGTGCCCGGTGTATGTGAAAACAGCCCATGGTCGCCCTTTCTTGGCACGACCCCGCCTCAAGAGTGACCATGTCACTCCTGCCACTAGTAATGTGGGCTCTCTACTAACACCGACCATAGTAATAAGCAAAGCTCCGTCCCATAAGGGGTATCGTGGTTGTACATGTAAGGTTGGAATGGTCGTCAAATCTTAAATATAATCCTGTTTGTAGAAACCACTTACACAACTAGCCTCGGTACACCACTCCTTTATCAAGTGGTTACCCAACTCAACACATCTCCCTCGGGCATTAGTGGCACTCGACGGGGTTTCGTAGAACCTTCGAAATCATCTTACTTTACCGTCACCATGTATCTACCAAATCCCATGCGTAGCACTACTAGCAGCATAACTACACCGCACCCGCATGACCCGCAT
Organism: Hordeum vulgare subsp. vulgare; assembly: GCF_904849725.1. NCBI lineage: Eukaryota > Viridiplantae > Streptophyta > Magnoliopsida > Poales > Poaceae > Hordeum > Hordeum vulgare. The sequence continues at coordinate 530,373,716 of NC_058519.1, forward strand.
AGGTAGATATGGTTATGCCCAAGTGCAAGTGTCAACGAGGAACTATCGGAAACATCCCACCGAGTTAGTTACTTATTGAACATGATCTTATGCATCAGTATACAATGCTAAATATGACATGCATGAAAATATTCTCTTATACATGGTCAAGGGGATGCTTGCCTTGCTCAACAAAGTCTCCAAGGTCTTCAAAGTCTTCTGGTCCAAGTCCCTCGTCAGCAACGCAATCTATCGTCGCAATATCAACGGGCAAAAATAAGCACTCAACCACAAATAGAGAAAATAATCTACTTAGAAAAATGTCACACCATTTAAAAAAAATACTAGGATGAGTATATGTACTGTAAAAATTATTAGGTTTTACTTTTGGTTTATAAAAAATTACAGAAACTATTTTAATAGAGTGTTAAAATTCCTAAAAGAGGGTTTTAAAATAAAATAGTGCATGCAACCTATTGTAAAATTACACAAGTGGCACCCTAAAATACTACACAATATTGCAAGATTTTAAGGAATATTTGAATTTTGAAAAATATTTAAACTTAGGGAATTTTTGAATGATTCTGGAAAAGAAATAAAAAGAAGGCCACTATTCCTCATGGGCCAAACGGGCTCGGCAGAGTCAGCCCAGAGGGACGCCAGCCCACGCGAGGCGGCCACGTCGAAGGCGCAGAGGCATTTTATGCCTTCAGCCGACACAGCGCATGCATGGCTGGCGCATTCAAACCTGACCGCTTGGCCCCTACGGGCAGCAAAAGAGGGAGGAGGAGAGGAGAATGACATGCGGGCACCTGCCGGGGTCGTCTTCAACTTCCTGACAAGAGAGAGGGCGATCTCACCGGCGGCGAGATGGGGCACGGCTTGGCTCGGCGATGACTCGAATGGGACCAGCGTCGTCCCGCCATTCGGTGGATGATGGAGCGAGGAGCTGAGGTGTAGCGAGTCGCCGGCGGCGAGGTCCCGTGCCGGAGGTCCTTTGGGAGGGTGGTCGTCGGGGCCGAATCCTGCAAAAAAAAACGGGGAAGAGGGGGAGAAACATCAGGAAGCTGTCGCGGTTCCAATGAGGAAGAAAGGAGGGCCAGAGTGAACTTGTACCCCGGGATTTCCGGAATCCCTATGTGGCGGATCCGGTGCTCGATCTCGAGCTCGGGAGCCCCTGGTGAGGAGTGGGTGGTTTAGCAGCTCCATTAGGGGCAGCAGGAGGTCGAAGGGAGGGAGAGGGAGGCCCAGGGTGGCGTTTTCTAGTTGGGGCATGGTTCACCGAAAGCTTTTGCGCCGGTGAGACCATGGAGACTGCGAGGAGAGGAAAGGGAACCTGGGGACGCGTCTGCGGTCTTCGTGGACGTGGTATGGGGTTGGAAAGAGGACGAGGAGGAGCGGTCCGATGGACGCGTGCATAAGGGTGTAGTCGGCCCTATCATCTGCGGTGCGCCAAGGCCGTGCCACTGATACGTCTTCGTCGTATCTACTTTTCCAAACTCTTTTGCCCTTGTTTTGGACTCTAATTTGCATGATTTGAATGGAACTAACCCGAACTAACGTTGTTTTCAGCAGAATTGCCATGGTGTTGTTTTTGCGTAGGAATTAAAGTTCTCGGAATGACCTGGAAATTTACGAGGATTTTTTGTGGAATATATAAAAAATACTGGCGCAAGAATCAACTGCAGGAGTGGAGCGAGGAGCCCACAAGCCCACCAGGCGCGGGACCCCCTGGCCGCGCCTAGCAGGCTTGTGGGGCCTTCGGAGCTCCGCCACCTCAACTCCAGCTCTATTTAGTCCCTTTCGTCCAGAAAAAAATAAAAGAGAAGAGTTCATTGCGTTTTATGATTGTTCCTCTGGAGGGCAGATCTAGAGTCCGTTCTAGGCTCCGGAGAGGGGAGATCGTCGCCATCGTCATCACCAACCTTCCTTCATCGCCAATTCCATGATGCTCTTCACCGTTCGTGAGTAATCTCATCGTAGGCTTGCTGGACGGTGATGGGTTGGATGAGATCTATCATGTAATCGAGTTAGTTTTGATGGGGATTGATCCCTAGTATCCACTATGTTCTGAGATTGATGTTGCTACTACTTTGCCATGCTTAATGCTTGTCACTAGGGCCCGAGTGCCATGATTTCAGATCTGAACCTATTATGTTCTCGTCAATATATGTGTGTTCTTGATCCTATCTTGCAAGTTGTAGTCACCTACTATGTTTTATGACCCGGCAACCCCGGAGTGACAATAGCCGGAACCACTGCCGGAGATGAGCATAGTATGAGGAGTTCATGTATTCACTAAGTGCTAATGCGTTGTTCCGGTTCTCTATTAAAAGGAGAACCTTAATATCCCGTAGTTTCCATTAGGACCCCGCTGCCACGGGAGGGATGGACAATAGATGTCATGCAAGTTCTTTTCCCTAAGCACGTATGACTATATACGGAATACATGCCAACATTACATTGACGAACTGGAGCTAGTTGCATATCTCCCCGTGTTATAACTATTGCATGACGAATGTCATCCGGCATAATTATCCATCATCGATCCAATGCCTACGAGTGTTTTCCTACTGGTCCTTGGTACGTTACTTTGCCGCTATTGCTGTCGCTACTGCTACTGTTACTTTGCCGCTACTGTTGTCACTGCTGCTACTATTACCATTGCTATTGTTGCTATCACACCACTTTGCTACTGATACTTTGCTGCAGATACGAAGTCTTTTAGGTGTGGTTGAATTGACAACTCAACTGCTAATACTCTAGAATATTCTTTGGCTTCCACTTGTGTCGAATCAACAAATTTGGGTTGAATACTCTACCCTCGAAAACTGTTGCGATCCCCTATACTTGTGGGTTATCAGCCACCGTCATGGAGTTCGTCACCGCATTCCCGACTAGAGGGCGGAGCTGCCCTGCATGTCGGACCAACACTTCCACCAAAGAGGTTGCGGCTCGTGAGACTTGCCTGAGGATAGATGGTGGTTAGATCATAAAAGATACCATCAAGTACGGGGAAATCCTTTGCATGTCCACAACGTCGGGAGAAGATAAATCTTTCCCCTCCTTTCTGCGATGCTTTATTCGTTGCAGAGATAAACAATGTGAGATAATTAAAGAAAATAGAATCAAAATAAACCATATGCATCATGGCTCGATAGACGCCATGCCCCACGGTGGGCGCCAACCGTCGTGGTAACGATTCCAACAATAGAAATGGGTAGGATAAAGGATCATGATCTATCGAGATGCAAATGGGTGACATGAGTGTTTTAGCGAGTTCGGGCCTCTCACGGTGGAGATAACAGCCCTATGTCTCGTGCTCCGGAGAGGGTTTGTTTTTGTGTCATGAACACGGAGTTACATGGTGTATTGGAGAGAGGGAGAGAGGAGAATGGATCTCCAAGCTAAGTCCTGGGACTAGAGAGAGCCGAGGCTCCGAGGGAAGAATGGGACGCCCTGAGCTATGTGGTGGGGGTGGCTTATATAGAGTGCACCACCCCCACCTCTTATCTTACAACATGGGGCATTTATGCCATGAGGTCATCCTACTACGAAACCTGCACTATGAGGACGATGCTCCGACTGCCTTGCCGACTGTTGATCCTTGCATATCCGAGTGAGTCGTACAACCGAGTGGTTGACCATTGTCCGAGTGGATAGACTATACTTGTCCGACTGGATAGAGTGTACTCGTCTGAGTGGACAATATGTGTGTATTTGTCTAGGCCCACCTCATGTATGGACCCCATGCTATTACCACTAGTAGAAAAAGGGCCTATAGCTCCTCTTCGGTTGGGCCATTAGTCCCGATTCACGAACCGGGACTGTACAACCGGGAATAATGCTAGCCCTGGTTCGGCCCCGAACAGGGGCTAATGACCTTCCACATGGCAGGGCTGGGAGCGAGGGGGTGAGGGGTATTAGTCCCGGTTCGTATTACGAACCGGAGCTATTTCTTCGCTGCTTTTTTTAGCACTTTATAGGGTTTAGGGTTTTGCACTAAATTGGATGGGGCTATTTTTTTGCCCCCTATTTTCCCATTTATTTGTTTTGGGCACTTTTTAATTCTTGTTTTGCACTAAATTGGATGGTACATACACATCAATAAAGGAACAACTATATTGCACATCATCGTCACGAATATATTACACCTTCTCATCCGTCGTGCTTTGTCAAACATATTACAAAATGTAGACACGAGTTACATGCACATATATGCATCTTTTTTACACTATATCATTTCATATCAATTGCATCGACGGGCAATAGTATTCTCCCTTGACATCTAGGACCTCTGCATCTAAGAATCCGGCAGTTTCCTCTTGAATTGCTCGTACACGTTCCTGTGGTAGAAGACCGTCCCGCAACTGTTGGATCTAATTTAAAGAAGGGGTCAATATATATATATCAATGAAAACGAACACAATTCATGATAATAAAATAAAGTTGCGAGTATTGTTTATCGTACTTCAATTTTTTTTATGTCCCGGTGTTTGCCCGTCTCGTGGGTCGTCTAGCGAATGAATTCGCAAACATAGTATCCACATAAATTATTCCCCTTTTCCTTCCTCAAGCACTTTACGAGAACAGAGTTCAATCAAAAACACAATCAAGAATTATAATGGTATTGAAACTAGAATGAAGAAATGCGCGGATCTAGCTAGTAGTTACTTACATCTATTCGTTTAAATGTAAGCTCTGACTTCCAAACACCCCGAGCCTTGACGGTGAACCATTGCCAAGCCCTGCCAAGAAAAAGAAATGAAGAAATGATTTCTATATTAATTCCTTGCTATCAGGAAATGAACGAGAAGTTGCCGATATAGTGCCATAATGACTGAAATTACCTCTGGAGGCATTCATGCATGTTCGCCCATTCAGCGAGGGGTGTGCGTTTCGGGTCCATGACTATTACTTGTCCCTCGTCAGGTACAATGATTAACAAAATAAAGTGGAACCTGTGCATGCATAACGAGTCAATTATACACTTATAATAACATCGAGTAAGCAAAAATAGAATGTGTGTAGTAACACTCACTTGAAGTTTTAAGGAAATAGTATTTCCCTTTTGGTACCGGAAAACCTTAACCCTTGTACCAAGTTATTCTCTGTCTCGCGGGGATTCGTTGCGAGACTTTGGTGATGAATGTAATATGGGTCAATGAACCCAATGTCATTGATTTTTCCTCTTTTGCTTTGGAGAATCTTCATTCTGCAAAATTAATATAGTGATGAGTACGATTATACATGCAAGAACGAGTTGAGTAAGACTTAATGACATAAATTAATAATACTTACAAATAATAGGCAGTGATGATAGATTTGTCGAGGGCGTCTTGTTGGTATAACTGAAATAATTCGTTGAATTCAATCATTAGCACGCCTTGTCCAGTTCCGAAATGCTCGTCTTTATATGCAAGGTAGATCCAGTTTTGCTGTTCAACACATGCTTGCATGTACCAGTCATGCAATCTTCGCATTTTTGTTGGTAGCTCGTTGACTAACTCAGGTTTGACGAGAGGAGCCCGGTACTGGTACACGTATGTTATGTCAGCGAATTCCTGCAAATGGTTTAATTACTCATCAATAGACATGCCTTGAGCCTTGGACGCTTCTGCGTATATTGCAACAAACTCCAGATCGATACCACCTGTTTCATCATTCCTCTGCTCGACCGCAGCACCACTCGAGCACACCTTTGTATCGGAATACACTTTGAGCGGGGGGCACGATTGGTTTTTCTGTTGTCCGAGCTGGGCAATTGATTTCCCGCTGGACGTACTACTCTTCAACCGCTGCTTTTTTGCCTGAGCCGACTTGAGAATAGAGCGTTCATAGTCTGCTCGCAACAGTGGTAGGGGATCTGCAAGGGTTTTTAGCATTTTCACGCACGCGGCGCGATTTTCTAGCGTGACCAGGAACTCTGGCTCTTTCGGCTTCTTCTTGTTAGCCGTGTCAATCTTCCGCTGTTGATGCTGGGTGTCTGCCCTTTTAATATTGTCCTCTACAGTATAGTCCCAAGGTCTCTTCTCCATATCCTTATGTGGTACTTTTGGGAGGGGCGACAACTTACGTTTTGGTGATCGGAACAGCTTTCTGTCGCCACTATTAGCGGTGGTACCATTCCGCTTTTTTGCTTTGATCCTTAGTGGACGGAGACGGATGATGGGGCGGTGGAGACGGTTGATGCGGCAGTGGAGACGGCTGCGTTGGAGACTGGTGAGGCGGTGAAGATGACGGTTGTGCTGGAGGCTAGTGAGGTGGAGGCGAAGAAGGATTGCTGCTATGAGGAGTCGGTGGCCTTGGCGTCCGATTTGGAAGCAAGATGTCCTCCTTTGTCCATACAACGGTTTATTTCTTGACTTCTCCAAGTTGAGTCAAATCCCTATCTTCACGTGCAGGGAGGTCGAGCTTCAGCTCCTTATAATCTTTCATCATTTCATCCACCACGATGACAGCGTACCCTTCTGTAACCGGAGAGCAATGCCAAGTTGGATTATGTCCAATTGGTATGGCCATGCCGACCGCCACCGTCAACCTTAAGTTAGCAACTTTCACCTTTAGCTCACAAGGTGTGCTCTCTCTAATATCATCCACTGGGTAGCGACGAGGAGGATCCGTCGTCAGTGCATAATCACCATCATCTTGGAGCTCCGTGGTAGCGACACTGATTTTCCGATTTGATGCAGCTTCTATCATGAGCCGCTGAGATTGGCCACTACATTGCTGTGTGTCGATTTGATCCTGCTGCAGCCGCTTTACTGCTTCTTCTATATTACGCAGCCGGTCTGCAGCAGTCGCTCTCTCAGCTGCCTCCTTTTCCTTTCTCCTCTGATGGCTTCTTTCGGGAAATCTCTTCCTGTCCTCGGAAAACGCAGGCACCCACGGCGGGGATCCTGGTAAGCCTCGTGCTCTCCCTTTGTGTTCCTTATTCCCAAGGGCGCGTGTGAGCTTGTCGTTCTCTCTATCAGGTAAGAACTGTCCCTCTTCAACATCTTGTACTGCACGTCTAATATCCTCGATGGGTAGGGGAATATCTTTGTGTCTTTGGTTATATATTGCAGTTCAAAAAGAGCCATCCTAATATCGCTATTTGGAAGGATTTTGCTGAACTTCGTCCTAAAAAATGAATTATTCTATCAGGAACTCTATTCCAAAACAACTTTCGAGAGCTTCATAGCACCATGCGTCTGTTACTACCAGCTAATGATGAAGCCATGGATTTCTTCAATACTTTGACATACAATGTGACATATAGAATCTAGCTAGCTAGCTAGTTTACATAGATGAGACCAAAAAAATTGGGTCAACTTGTGCACATACATAATGTGGCATTCTTGATAAATCCATTATTAACACTAACAATGTTGTTTCCTCTAGCTTAACCTACACCTAAAAGAAAATTCACCAAATATTCTACAAATAACACTTAAGCATATACAAAAGCGATTTTCATGAAAATGTTTATCACCAGATTGGCCTTTTTCAGTTTTCCTTTTTTTCTTTTTTTTCAAATACATGTCTATTTAGGTCATATACATGGTAACTTTTTTGGAGATATAAGAAACATTTTTTGGTTCATGTTGAAGTTTTTGGAGATGTATAAATGTAGGTAGACATATTATGACATTATATAAAGTTTTTTGAGAAATCACATGAATGTAACTAAACTTGACTTTTAATTATGCATTTTTAACATTTTATTATATTTTTTAAATATACAACTTTTTTATTCGTTAGGTTTTGTTTTCCAAATTCCATGAATATTTTATTACACTGTTTTATCTTTTTAAAATTCCACAAATATATTTTTTGAATCATTTGCATATTTGTAAATATCACTTAAGCATATACACTACAAATATTCCACAATCTACAAGAAAATTCACCAATGTACAATCTACAATATATAAATATTCTACAATCTACAAATATCACTTAAACATATTTGACGATCCATCGAGAGGAGAGGAGAGAGGCTCAGCGGCGGCAGGGAGGAGGAAGCCGGAGGCGGGGAGGAGCTCGGCACCGGCGATCGATGGGGAGGAGGGCGCGCGAGGCAGAGGAGCGCACGGCACCGACGACAGGGAGGAGGGCGCGCGCGGGGAGGAGCGCAGCACCGGCATGGGGGAGGAGGGCGCCGACGAGGAGGAGCGCGGCGACGGCGGCGGGAGAAGCGTGGCGACGCGTCGGGGCGTTCGTCCGTTGCGCAGCCTAGCGGCGTCGAGGCGTTCGTCCGTTGCACAGCGAGAGGAGGAAGAAAGATCGAAGTGCGGCGATTTGGGTTGTAAATTTCCAACTCTCGCTTATATAGCTGGAGCTTTAGTCCCGGGTCGGGGCTCCAAGCGGGACTAAAGACCCCCTTTAGTCCCGGGTGGAGCCACGACCCGGGACTAAAGACCCTTTTTCAGCAGGCGGAAAGGCGGGAAGCGAGGGCCTTTAGTCCCGGGTTGGGACTAGACCCGAGATTAAAGGGGGTCTTTAGTGCCGGTTCTAGCCCCAACTAGGGACTAAAGATCTGGGATGGCTCCGGCGCAGTGCAGAGCAATCTTTAGTCCCACCTCGCCGAACGAGGAGCACTCGCAGTGCTTTATAAGCACTGTCGCGCCAGCTCATTTGACCTCCTCTCTATTGCAGGCCTATGGGCCTAACTCTCCTCTCGTTGCATGTTGGGCCTACTTGGCCCGCGCGCCTGCATCCTAGTCCATCTATCGGGTAGGGTTTCTAGTCGTATGCACGCTGTGATGGCCCAATAGGCGGCATTTTTTTTAATTTAATAATTTTTAGTCCCAATTTATATTTTAATTCTTTCCTATTAAAGATTTTTTTCTCTTCTATTTTAGTTTTCTATTTAAGATTTTAATAAAAAAACTTTATGAAGATTCTTTTGAGTTGATATTTTTTTGTTTCTTTTTAGTTAATGTTTTACTTGATTCTTTTTAACAAATAAAACACTTTGATAATTTTAGTACATTCTTTTTAGTTATTAGTTGATTCTTTTTAGTTGACATTATAAATTTTCAACTATTTCTAACTTCATTTGATATTTTTCGTGCATTTACTTATTTTTTGAGCTAATTGACACTGAAATTGAAAAGCACTACAAATGAACTCTGAAAATGTTGAAAGTTGGCATGGTATCATCGTTTCACCCACATAGCATGTGCTAAAAAGTTGAGAGGGTTACGGCAAAAACTAGATGGACTTCGTGTACAAAACGGAAAATCTCTTTCGAAGTATCACGGTTTCGTACAAGAACTCATCTGTTACAAAGGGAATTCATTTTTTGACCTTATTTGAACTCTTTACTTTTTGTGTGTTCAAAATGCACCATTCACAGGCACATCACAAATTTTCAACAATTTCTGACTTCATCTCGTATTTTTCGTTCATTTACTTATTTTTTTGAGCTAATTGACCCTGAAATTGAAAAACACTACAAATGAACTCTGAAAATGTTGAAAGTTGGCATGGTATCATTATTTCACCCACATAGCATGTGCTTAAAAATTGAGAGGGTTACACCAAAAACTGGATGCACTTTGTGTACAAAACGGACAATCTCTTTCGAAGTATTAGGGTTTCGAACGAGAACTCATCTGTTACAAAGGGATTTCATTTTTTGAACTTATTTGAACTCCATACTTTTTGTGTGTTCAAGATGCACCATTCAAAGGCACATCACAAATTTTCAACAATTTCGGACTTCATTTGGTAATTTTCGTGCATTTACTTTTTTTGACCTAATTGACCCTGAAATTGAAAAGCACTACAAATGAAATGTGAAAACGTTGAAAGTTGGCATAGTATCATCATTTCACCCACATAGCATGTGCTAAAAAGTTGAGAGGGTTACGATAGAAACTAAATGCACTTCGTGTACAAAACGGATAATCTCTTTCGAGGTATGAGGGTTTCGAACAAGAACTCATCTGTTACAAAGGAATTTCATTTTTTTGAACTTATTTGAACTCCATACTTTGTGTGTGTTTAAAATGCACCATTCAAAGGCACATCACAATTTTCCAACAATTTCTAACTTCAATTGGTATTTTTCGTGCATTTACTTTTTTGAGCTAATTGACCTGAAATTGAAAAGCACCACAAATGAACTCTCAAAATGTTGACACTTGGCATGGTAGCATCATTTCACCCACATAGAATGTGATAAAAAGTAGAGAGGGTTACGACAAAGACTGGATGCACTTCATGTACAAAACGGACAATCTCTTTCGAAGTATCAGCGTTCCGAATGAGAACTCATCTGTTACAAAGGGATTTAATTTTTTGAACTCATTTGAACTCCATACTTTTTGTGTGTTCAAAATGCACCATTCAAAGGCACATCACAAATTTTCAACAATTTCTGACTTCATTTGGTATTTTTCGTGCATTTACTTTTGGTTGAGCTAATTGACTCTGAAATTGAAAAACACTATAAATAAACTCTAAAATTGTGAAAAGTTTGCATGGTATCATCATTTCACCCACATAGCATGTGCTAAAAAGTTGAGAGGGTTACGAGAAAAACTGGATGCACTTCGCTTACAAAACGGACAATCTCTTTCGAAGTATGTGGGTTTCGAACGAGAACTCATCTGTTACAAAGGGATTTTATTTTTTCGAACTTATTTGAACTCCATACTTTTTGTGTGTTCAAAATGCACCATTCAAAGGCACATCATAATTTTCAACAATTTCTGACTTCATTTGGTATTTTTCGTGCATTTACTTATGTTTTTTGAGCTAATTGACCCTGAAATTGAAAAGCACTACAAATGAACTCTGAAAATGTTGAAAGTTGGCATGGTATCATCATTTCACCCACATAGCATTTGCTAAAAAATTGAGAGGGTTACGATCGAAACTGAATGCACTTCGTGTACAAAAGGGACAATCTCTTTTGAAGTATGAGTGTTTCGAACGAGAACTCATGTGTTACAAAGGGATTTCACTTTTTTGAACTTATTTGAACTCCATAGTGTTTGTGTGTTCAAAATGCACCATTCAAAGGCACATCACAAATTTTCAACAATTTCTGACTTCATTTGGTATTTTTCGTGCATTTACTTATTTCTTTTGAGCTAATTGACCCTGAAATTGAAAAGCACTACAAATAAACTCTGAAAATGTTGAAAGTTAGCATGGTATCATCATTTCACCCACATAGCATGTGATAAAAAGTTGAGAGGGTTATGACAAAAACTAGATGCACTTCATGTACAAAATGGACAATCTCTTTCGAATTATAAGGGTTTCGAACGGGAACTCATCTGTTACAAAGGGATTTCATTTTTTTGAACTTATTTTAACTCCATACTTTGTGTGTGTTCAAAATGCACCATTCAAAGGCACATCACAATTTTTGAAAAATTTCTTTCGAAGTATCATTAGTACACATCACATACAATTTAATATAGTAGTACACATCACATAAAGTTTAATACATTACATAGATTTATATTTCGATCCCTTGCCTATGATCGCTTTGGCCGTAACCATGGAGCATCTTCATTATTTAACGGGATGCTTGGGTCAATTCTCACTATGAAGGGCGGAATTTCATCAAACTTATTATAATCTGCTGACATGTGTGTCTTGTCCTCTATCCCCACGATGTTTGTTTTCCCTGAAAGAACTATGTGACGCTTTGGCTCATCGTCCGATGTATTCATTTGCTTTTTTCGGTCTGGAGGACATGTCTTTCACGTAGAAAACCTAAGCCACATCATTGGCTAGGACGAATGGCTCGTCTCTGTAACCAAGATTCTTGAGATCAACTGTTGTCATTCCGTACAACCGGTCCCCCTTTACCCCTTGTCCATTCATGTTCACCCAACTACATCAAAACAAAGGGACCCTTAAAAGTAGGTCTGTAGTCAAGTTCCCATATCTCCTCTATGTAACCATAGTATGTGTCCTTTTTCCCATTCTCGTCTGTCGCATCATAGCGGACTCCACTGTTTTGGTTGGTGCTCTTTTTATCTTGGGCGGTCGTGTAAAATGTATTCTCATTTATCTCGTACCCTTGAAAATGTAATACAGTTGAAGAAGGTGACGCAGCCATCAAGTAGAGTTGATCTCCAACAGTGTTGTCATTCATGGGACGTGCTCGCAACCAACTGCCGAAAGTATCCATGTGTTTTTCTTCAATCTAGGAGATAGCCTTCCTCGGGAACTCGGAGCGTACAAAATTCTTGTGCTCATCGATATACCAAGCCACGAAAGTGGAACTTTTTAGAACTGTGTAGTGTGCTTCCGTGAAATAATGCCCGTCCCTACATATCACTGCTGTCTTTCCTAGTGTGCCTTTTTCACTCAGTTTCCCCTCATGTCGTGATTCAGGAACACCAATCGGCTTAAGATCAGGAAGAAAGTCTACACAGAACCCAATGACCTCCTCTGTTCCATAGCCCTTGGAGATGCTTCCTTCTGGACTAGCACGGTTATGAACATATTTATTTAAGACTCCCATTAACCTCTCGAAGGGGAACATATTGTGTAGAAATACAGGACCAAGAATGAAAATCTCGTCGACTAGGTGAACCAGGAGATGCGTCATAATATTGAAGAAGGACGGGGGGAACACCAACTCAAAACTGACAAGACATTGGACCACATCCTTGTGTAGCCTTTCTCGACGTTCTCGATAGATTACCTTCTAAGATATTGCATTGAGGAATGCACATAGCTTCACAATGGGTAATCGAACATTTTCCGGTAGAAGCCCCCTCAATGCAACCGGAAGAAACTGCGTCATAATCACGTGGCAATCATGAGACTTCAGGTTCTGGAATTTTTTCTCTCCCATATTTATTATTCCCTTTACATTAGACGAGAAGCCAACTGGGATCTTCATACTGCTCAGGCATTCAAAAAAGATTTCCTTCTCTGCTTTGGTAAGAGCGTAGCTGCTTAAGTATTGACGCACTTTATTAGTCTTCTTGTCGTATGGGTCTTTCATACATTGCTCCTCCTCCCGTGCTTCTGTTGTATCTTTTGTCTTCCCATACACTTCCAGGAAGCCTAGCAGGTTCACGCAAAGATTCTTCGTCACGTGCATCACGTCGATTGAAGACCGGACCTCTAGGTGTTTCCAATAGGGTAGATCCCAAAATAAAGATTTCTTTTTCCACATGGGCACGTGTCCAGTAACGTCGTCTCTCGAAACAGATTGACCGCCATGACCCTTTCCAAAGATTACTATTTGATCCAAATCCTTTACCATAGCCAATAACTCATCACCAGTAGGGAGGTTAGGCTTCTTCCGGTGATCTGCCTCACCGTTGAAATGCTTGCCTTTCTTTCTTATGGGATGATTGGTCGGAAGAAATTGACGACACCCCAGGTAGACAACCTTCTTAGATTTTTCCAAATATGTACCTTTAGTCTTATCTAAACAGTGTGTGCATGCATTGTATCCCTTGTTTGACTGTCCTGAAATGTTACTAAGAGCAGGCCAATCATTGATGGTTACGAACAACAATGCTCGTAGGTCAAAGTCCTGCTGTTTGTGCTCATCTCACACACTTACACCTGGTATGGCCCACAACTGCAAAAGTTCATCAACTAATGGCCTTAGGTACACATCAATGTTGTTGCCGGGTTGCTTCGGTCCTTGGATGAGCACTGGCATCATAATGGACTTTCGCTTCATGCACAACAAAGGAGGAAGGTTGTAGATAGATAGAGTCACGGGCCAGGTGCTGTGGCTGCAGCTCTGCTCTCCAAGAGGATTCACGCTGTCTGTACTTAGACCAAACCATAAGTTCCTTGGGTCATCTGCAAAGTACGACCACTCCCTCTCGATTTTCCTCCACTGCGACCCATCTGCGAGGTGTCTCAACTTTTTCCCGTCTTTCTTACGCTCGTCTTTGTGCCATCGCGTCAACTTGGCATGCTCATTGTTTCTGAGCAGACGTTTCAACCGTGGTATTATAGGAGCATACCACATAACCTTAGCAGGAACCTTCTTCCTGGGGGCTCGTCATCGCCCTCAACATCACCAGGGTCATCCTGTCTGATCTTGTACCGACATGCAATGCATACCGGGCATTTATCCATATTCTCGTACTGCTGACCGCGGTACAGGATGCAGTCATTAATGCATGCATGTATCTTCTGCACATCTAATCCAAGAGCGCAGATAGCCTTCTTTGCTTCGTACGTAGTCTTGGACAATTCGTTATCCTTTGGAAGCTTCGACTTCAATATTTTCAGTAACTTCTCAAATCCCTTGTCACATAAACCAGTTTCTGCCTTCCATTTCAACAGTTCCAGTGTGGCACCGAGATTTGTGTTGCCATCTTCGCAATTTGGGTACAACAACTTTTTATGATCCTTTAGCATGGCCTCCAATTTCATCTTCTCCTTTTCTGTATCACATTCTCTCTTTGCATCATAAATGACCCGACCAAGACCATCAGCGGTCTCATCTGATGTCGGTTGTTCTTCATCTCCTTCTTCTTCATTGTCTTCCATTGTAGTATACTGTATTATTCAGTGAACATAGGATAGTTGTCATCATCATCATCTTCTTCTTCATTGTCTTCCATCCTAACCCCTCTTTCTCCGTGCATGGTCCAACAATAATGTGTGGGCATGAAACCTCTCTGAAGCAAGTGGAGATGAATGTTTTTCGAGCTAGAGTACTCCTTCACGTTTCGATAGCCAACACATGGACAAGGCATAAAATTATCCAATTTGTTTGCCTCAGCCACATCGATAAATTTATGCAGGTCTGCAATAAATCCGGAACCACGTCGTTCATCGTACATCCATCGCTTCTGTGCATCGATGTGGCATCATACATGAATAGTGAAATGATCACACTACATTAACACATGCAATATGTTTGTATCAATTACAGATGAAAATGATAAGGTTGCTAACCTCGATCGAGGATACCATTTTATGTAAACTTAAGTGTGACTCGTACATTAGTCACCATACATCCATTGGCGGTTTATCTGTATTATGAAATTAAGTATATAAAAAAACCATTGCAGAACATCATGAATAGAGAAATGACCAAATTAATACAAGTTCATCATTACATTAAAACCAAAGCACAATAGTGATCAAATGTTATTATTGCAAAAATACATACGTAAA
This sequence comes from Hordeum vulgare subsp. vulgare, assembly GCF_904849725.1. Taxonomy (NCBI): domain Eukaryota; kingdom Viridiplantae; phylum Streptophyta; class Magnoliopsida; order Poales; family Poaceae; genus Hordeum; species Hordeum vulgare. The sequence continues at coordinate 530,388,812 of NC_058519.1, forward strand.
GTTCTCCCATAAAACAACATACAACTATGTAAAAGATTTAAATGCAACAACAAATGCGATCAAAATCGCAACTAAGGTAACAATTGACCCAACAACAAAATGATACCAAGCCTCTTTATCAATGGCATATTTTCTAATATTCCTAATCTTCAAGCGCATTTCATCCATCTTCAAGCGCATTGCATCCATCTTCAACCGCATCGCATCCATCTTTATCTTGCGATCATCGACGACATCGGCAACATGCAGCTCCAGTTCCATATTATTCTCCTCAATTATTTTTAATTTTTTCTTCAAGTAATTGTTTTCTTTTTCAACCAAATTTAACTTCTCGACCAAAATTTCTCTGTCGGTTGGAATTTCCGGTTCACATACCTCCTAGATTAAAAAGTATATGTCACGTTGGTCGTTATAATTGTCATAATCACTAAATAAAATAAATAGTTATAAAAGATAATATATACCACATCCGAATCATAGACAGGACGAGGACCGACGAAGGCGGATACCAAAACCATCGCACTATATAATAAAAATAAATAATGAAAGTAAGTAATTTATACAAGTATCTATCTAAATCATACAAGCAAGAATTTTTTTTCTTTTAAAAAGAAGACAAGAACAAGAGGCTCACCACGGTGGTGCTCGCGACGAGATCGACGCGGGCGATCTACAACGGTGAGGACGGGCACGAGACACTTGTGTAGTTGGTGCACGACCAAACCTAGACAAATATTGAGAAAAATGGAGCTTGGAGGTCGAGCTTCGAGAGGAGAAATCTTAAGTAGTGTGGCTCGTGCATTTCACCGAACACCTCATGTGCATGAACTAGGGTGGCAAGAGCATGACATGCACACCTCAACAGCCAAAAAACAGAGGAGAGGGTGGCAGGGGCGAGGGTATATATAGGCAGCACTTTAGTCCCGGTTTTAGACAAAAACTAGGACTAATAGCCTACCATTTAGTCCCGGTTCTGGCCAAAACCCGGGATTAATGCTCCGCGGCACACCACGTGGCAGTCGCTGGATCTTTAGTCCCGGTTTTTGCCATGAACCGGGACTAATGAGGTGAACCGAACCGGGACCAATGCCCTGGCAAACTGAACCGGGACCAATGCCTGTCATTGATCCCGGTTTTAGTTTGAATCGGGGCTAATGTTGTTTTCGGCTTCGGCTGAAAGACCCATTTTCTACTAGTGGCAAGGATGATGTCGACCCTCATCGCAGAAAACGTCATCCTTGATTGTGTAGGTAACCATATCTGTTGTTGTTCTCGCATGTTGATCGCTAACATTTGCACTTTCTTTCCAATGTGTATTCATCACGGTCCCAACATGTTCCTCCAGACAAATCATGAGCATGTTTAGTAAAATGTAGTGTGATGCGAAGCGTGTTTTCACCACATTCTGATGGTTGAATTTTGAATTAGCTCTAAAAAGTGACTAGCAATGTGAGTGTTTCGGAATGTATTTGAAGTGTGAACCACACAAGGGGACCAAAATATATGCTTGTGCACCTGTTCAACATTTGTTTTTTAAAAAATCGTTGCGTCATGCTTAAGTATGACTATGAAAGTAATAAACTATGTACTCCCCCCGGTTCTTTTTACTCCGCATATTAGACTTGGGTCAAGTCAAACTTTACAAAGTTTGACCAAATATATATTGAAAAATATCAACATCTACGATACCAAATATACATATCATGAAATTACCTTTCGTAATGAATCTAACAATATTAATTTGGCATTATAAATGTTGATACATGTTTCTATAAATTTGGTCAAAGTAGAGATACTTTGACTTCGGACAAAGCTAATATGCTGACTAAAAAGGACCGGGGGGAGTACTATATTGATTATATACTATATATGCACTTACTTCCCCACGGAATTGCCGGCTGAACTACAGTTTCACGCATTATGTGTCACTACTTGAAGAACATTTGATGGCCAATTTCATCAAAAGATTTGAGTAAAAACTGAACAATAGCTTCACAAGTTTTCTCAGTTCCAGAGAAATCTTCTGCATAGAGAAACATCGATCCATGATTAATCGCAGCTATGGCTTTAGTGAGTGACTAATTTTTAAGCACTAACAATGGAAACGCGATGTGTATACCTACGAGTACGACATTTATCAATATGCAGTATGTACTGAGCAAGAATTAAGAAACTGGAGATCTGTATATGTATGTGTTATGATTTTATAATATTGAGGGCTTCTCATCACATTGAAAGGAATACCGTACGCACGAATAAACTTCATGATTTTCAGATCAACACTGTCTCTTTCCATGACACCACATGCTTCTGCTAATGGGATATATGTCTTGGTGACAACGGTCTGTGAAACTCCTTTCTTTGCTTTATCCTATTCAAATTCCGAATTAAATGAGAACAGAAAAGTAAAACTTGACAGCAGGATAATTAAGTGTTATCAATTTATTTTAGGGTATTTCAGTTTAGAAGTTTATATGTATGCATGTACCTTATTCCATAAGAATCTTTTATAGAGGCTGCGGTCATTTGATGCCACAAAGCAACATTGGATTTGTGCCTTTTGGCCAACTCCAGCTCCAAAGAATAGTTCATGAATCCTAGTATAGCTGCTATTGATCGGCCTTCAGCAGTGCTTACACTGAAGATTTGGATCCACCCAGATATTTTCACAAAATATTAATTGTTACCTCATCCAGATTTCTCTCTCACTCTTGACCAGGATTCAGACGCGAGCGCATAGGAGCAGCAAGGCCCATCAATTCCACCAAAGTGATGGATCCACACTGTACTAGTCCTTCTTTCCTCGGTTATTCCATGGGGAGACTAAAATTTGTGCTTGGGCTCATCGGCAGCCATGGCCGTGGCGGGAGGTGAGTCCCAGAGGTCAATCTTTGACCACTCTTCCATGGATTAATGCCTTTTTCAACATGTTAGTGTTAACTACAGATTACTACCGAATAGAGCTATGTTCGCCTTATCTAGCTCCTACACCAGCCTGTTGAGGCGTGAATCAGCGTCATCGCTGGTGCTGTTTGGCGTTAGGTTTTCAGCGACGTCAACCTGCACCATGTTGGCCTATTGCAGCAGTGATTCCACAACGTCCGGTCGTGAGACTCCTCATCTTAGGGTGCTCAAACATCATGTGGCTCCACACAATTTCAGATCATCCTAGTACAACTACATCAACAATCACTCCTATCTGCCGGATCTTATAGATTGATTATTTTTTCCTGTCTAACAATCCCGACAATCTTCAGTTCCGCTTGAGGCTTCGATCTTGATTTCTACAAAATGGAGGATTTATTTGACTGCTCGCAGTGCAGATCGATAGATCAATAAGCTATGTTGATTCAACTTTTTAGTTGTACCATTTGGTAGTGCTATTGGACGATCAATAAGCTTGTGTTATATTGTGTCTTCACAAACAGTTCTACACTTTGAACTGTATGCCGTACATCCCACACATCTATGTTTGATTAACCGTTTGTGCCATTTCGCCTCATCACAATCAATTCGTAAAAGTTAACTGTCTGCCGTATGTCGCACACACAACTATTTTCTGAATCATATTTCATGGATCCATCATCCCACACCGTTTGTGTCATTGGCGACGAAGCTTGAACTATACTATTTGCGATTCATGCATCGCACATAGTTTCGTCGAAGGGTCTTTGATTGATGTGTCGTCTTTGAACCATTCCATAGTAGTGTGTATTTATTCATTGAAAGATTTAACATTGAGCAGTTGTCGTCATCACATAAGCAAAACAACTTTACTTTCTATGTTTTAATGAGCGTTAGTTTAGCTTTTTTGCTTCTTTCTACCATAATTATTTTGCTATGTCCATGTCCACCCTACTGCAATACTTTTCCATCACTTTTTTTATTCTTTCCATGTCCACATGTGTTGTAACTTCAACTTTCTATCCACCCAGAAATTTTTGATTCAAGTGTTTGTGCAAAAGAGCCGAGGAGGGCGTGCCAAAACTTTTAGATTTCAGTTTTTGACTTCGTAAGTTTGCTCCCAACAGTCTTACTGAATATATGTGTCATTTCTCTTTCTTGAATGCTTTAAAGTTTATTCATTTTAGCTTATTTTTCCTCTATTTAATGTTTTTCTATATCTTTCCTTTACCATCATTCGGGATAGACATTAGATTGTTTGTGTCGTTAACCTCTTGCACAAGGAGTTTAACATGTTTGACGCGTTGGACAACGGAAATTTGGATATTCTTGCAAGGAATTTGGCAAGTGGCATTCATCTTTTATTTTAGCTTTTCATTGCTCCTTAATAGAAAAATAGATTACCAATGTACATGATGCGACATCTTCAAAGAGGAACTGAAGTACATGAAGTTTTAGGGGTTGTAGCAATTTTTTGGTTGTTTTTGTGTCTGATAAAATCTCTGTATTTTTGCTATTATTTTCTATTACTGCTACTTTATCAGCTTCAAGAGGATTGCTGCCGAAGAGCCAGACTTCACTATGGGTTTAACTTCTTTCAAGCCAGACTGGCCCTGCTTGACTGCCTACAATAATCAACTGAGTAAGCCACCTTCGTAAATAATGTGTTTTAATATCATTTTGTGTAGCCATATTAACCTTTTATCCACTTCATCTCTATTCTCGATGAAAAATAGCTTTGATTGTGGTTATTTTATAGTGCTATACTTTGAAAATTTTGACGGTGAGAGGATGAAAGATTTTAAGGAGGTATAAATAGATAACAATGTTTTTTGTGTACCTTTTCATGTGTTGCGTGTCTGATAAACGCTTGATCTCTTTTTTATTTTGCAGCAAAATATGCTTGATGTACGGAAGTACCTTTCTTCGAAGTTGTTTTACCATCCGATGAACAAGGTCTCCCGTGCTGATGTGCACAAGGCAGTCGTAGCTGCTTGAAGATGGAACTTGCATTGTTGGCCAGGACCTAGTGTGTAGATCAACATTCCTTTTGTACCTCACGCCATTGTGCGTCATGTTCTCATTACATCGAATAAAAACTTGATGTAAACTCGATCAGTTTTTAGCATGTGCTTGTTGTAAGGAGAATTTATAGTTTGTAGCAACAAAAGATAATCATGTGACCAAGCTTAAGTATGTTATAATAGTTTGCTGCCACTGCTTTAACCTTCAAGATCATGCAAATGCTTGTTTTTGTTTATTAAAATGCTTCATGTGTGTTCTACCTTCTTGTTGTCTCGTGGGGGTGGTTGTTGTATCATTCTTAGTGTGTATTCGTTCTTTGTAGCATCACTTGCCTTTTTTGACACAATTTATGTGAGAAACATTCACAGCAACAAGCACATTTGTAACAATTGTAGGCCCAATTTGACAAATTGCTAGAAGAAGCATTCTCCTTATTTTTTTTGAACAATTTGTCCAGTGCTTTTGAGCATGAGCACATTCTTGAGAAATTTTCGAGCATGAGACATATCACTTTCTTGTATGAATTGCTCCTTTGAATGTTAGTTCACTTTTTCCTCAACTCTCAAGCATGTTTGCAGTAGTAATTCACTACAAACTTGAGTTTACTTTCAGAACTTAATATCATCTTTCATCATGTATTCAACGCTAATATTAACTCTCAAGCATAGCAGTTTAATGAACCGACAACATGAATCAAATTCTCATATAAAGTTCATAGCAAAATTCAGAAAAAACTGAACATCACCAACATCTCTTTTTTCCAACCAAGGTACTAGTTACTAGTACATGGAAACCCATATGTTGTTCTACATGAAGTATAATAGGATAATCTATCTAATTTGAGCATGTCCCTCAACTTTCATCATCGCAGCTTTAAACTGGATTCACGATTGCATTGTATGGCCTTCCTCGGAGCAAAAATGTCACTTTGTTGCAACATTAGTAGCCATCGTAGCCTTGTACTCAAGGAACGACTCACACGTTTTGATTGTGTGCTCTTCTTCACAGAAAAACGAACAAGTAATTTTTCTTCTTGGTTTAGGCTTGCTCACTGCCTCCACATTCGAGTCTTTTTTACTATATTTTTTGGCTCATTTATTGCTTCCTTTCTTCTGTTCTTTCTGAAGCTTCTTCTTATGCGCATCTTCTCGCAGCTCCCACAATGTCTTCCTTATCTTTGCTCGCTCAGAGAGTCGACCTTGTTTTGGCACACGAGGAGGATTTTGTAGAGGTGTTGATGATTGTTGGTTTGCTCCAGTTGCACCATTGACTTCACTTGCTCGAGGGGCTTGTTGTTGCTGGACAACCTCCTCCCTTTGCATTTTCTCTTTTTTCATTGAAGCAACTACTAGCCATAGCTGCTTGATAACAACTGAGACAAGGTTGTACGGTGGATAAATGGAGCATGATTCTACTGTGAGTGCGTTCACATCTCTGCACAATGAGTTGTACTTCAAGGTGCTTGTTTCTGGTAGTCAAAAGTCAAGGAACCTCCCATACGTGTCCATGTTTGTTGTAGCTGATTTTGGACACCTTTCCAGCATGTATCTATGTGGAATTTCTTCCACATTAAGTTGTAGCATCACCCTTATAATGTATGAACAAAGCACACCATTCATCTCAAAGTAATGGCAGCTACAAGAGTACAACCCCTCCTCCAATACATCATGCGCCCGACACACTTTTGGATTCTCATACAAGCTTTAGAAGATCTCAAACATCACACCTTCATGCTCAAGGTTAGGCACTTGGTTTATTATGTATATAGTTGATGATGTAACTTGTTCTTCGAACTTGCCAAAGACACCGCGTGTGTAGAACTTAATAGCTTGACACTCTATATTGTACCTCCATTAAACAAGTATATTTCTGTTATTTTCATAGTTTTTGCCGCAAGGAAGTATGCATAAGATTGAACGGTTTGTTATTTTTTTGTACATACCGCCCCAAAGTGGTGCCATTGTTGTCTCGCGAGTGAAAGTTGTTGGGGAACGTCGCATGGGAAACAAAAAATTTCCTACGCACACCAAGATCAATCTATGGATACTAACATCTACGAGAAGGGGAGTACGTCTACATACCCTTGTAGATTGCTAAGCGGAAGCGTATATAACACGGTTGATGTAGTCGAACATCTTCGCGATCCAAATCGCAATATGTCCCGCGATCCCATCACGATCCGCCCCAATCTAGTGCCGAACGGACGGCACCTCCGCGTTCAGCACACGTACAACTCGATGACGATCACCACCTCCTTGATCCAGCAAGTGAGGGTGGAGAGGTAGATTAATTATCCATCAACACGACGGAATGAAGGTGGTGGTGGTGTAGTTGTCCCGGCAGGGCTACGCCTAGCACTACCGAAATCGCGAACGAAGGAGAAAACGATCTAGGGAGAGAGAGGGGCACCAAGGGCTTCGTGTGTCCTCTTGGGCCGCCCCCTCTCCTCTATATATAGGTGGAGGGGTATGGGGAACAGCCCATCCAAGCCCTAGGGTGCAGCCAAGGGGGGAGGAGGTGGAATCCTAGTACCCTTCCTTCCCTTCCATACAAAGGTGGACTTTCCACCTTTCCCAACTATTGGGCCTTGAGGGACTTGTGTGCTTGGCCCAATAAGGCCACGACGTCTCCCCTCAGCCCATGTAAACCCTTGGAACATGGTGCAACCCTTGGTGAACTTCCAAACTCCACCGGAAGTTCCCGGAACCTTCTAGATCTTCCCAGTACAATATCGGAAAAACCCGAAACTTTTCCGGTAGCCAAAATATGATTTCCCATATATAAATCATTACCTCCGGACCATTCTGGAGCTCCTCGTGACGTCTGATATCTCATCCAGGACTCCAAACAACTTTCAGTTACCATCACACATAACTCATTAATTCCAAATCGTCACCGAACCTTAAGTGTGCAGACCCTGCGGGTTCGAGAATTATGCAGACATGACGGAGACAATCTCCGACCAATAACCAATAGCGGGACCTGGATGCCTATATTGGCTCCTACATATTCTATGAAGATCTTTATCGGTCGAACCACGATGTCATGGATTCAATCCCGTATACTGTTCCCTTTGTCCATCGGTATGTTACTTGCCCGAGATTCGATCGTCGGTATCTCTATACCTAGTTCAGTATAGTTACTGGTAAGTTTCTTTACTCGATTCGTAATACAAGATCTTGTGACTAACTCCTTAGTCACATTGTTTGCAAGCTTCTTGTGATGTTGTATTACCGAGTGGGCCCTAGAGATACCTCTCCGTCATACGGAGTAACAAATCCCAGTCTCGATTCACGCCAACCCAACAGACACCCTCAGAGACACCTATAGAGCACCTTTATAATAACCCAGTTATGTTGTGAGGTTTGATTCACAAAAGGCATTCCTCCGGTGTCCTGGAGTTGCATGATCTCATGTTCATAGGAACAGATACATGACATGCAGAAAACATTAACAATAAACAGAGACTATCACATGCTATGTTCATAGTTTGGGTCTTGTCCATCACATTATTCTCCTAATGATGTGATCCAATTATCAAATGACAACTCTTGTCTATGTCCAGGAAACCTTGACCATCTTTGATCAACGAGCTAGTCCTTAGAGGCTCACTAGGGAGAGTGTGTTGTCTATGTACCCACACATGTATTTGAGTTTCCAATGAATACAATTATAGCATGGATAATAAAAAATTATCATGAACAAGGAACTATAATAATAACTAATTTATTATTGTCTTTAGGGCATATTTCCAACAGTCTCCCACTTGCACTAGAGTCAATAATCCAGTTCACATCACCATGTGATTCATACCCAATGAGTTATGGGGTTTGATCATGTTTTGCTTGTGAGAGATTTTTAGTCAACGGGTCTGAACCTTCCAGATCCGTGTGTGCTTTACAAATCTCTATGTCATACTATAGATGCTTCTACCATGCTCCATTTGGAACTATTCCAAAGGACTGCTCCATTATACGAATCCGGTCTGCTACTCAGAGTCATCCGGATTGGTCCCAAAGCTTGCATCAACGTAACCCTTTACGACAAACCCCTTGATCAGTTCCATAATCGAGAAACATTTCCTTAGTCCTCAAGTTAGTAAGGATAATTTTGACCGTTGTCCAGTGATCCATTCCTGGATCACTATTTTACCCCTTGACCGACTCAAGGCAAGGCACACATCATGTGCGATACAAAGCATGGCACACTATAGAGCGTACGGCTAAGGCATAGTGGACGACCTTCGTCCTTTCTATTTCTTCTGCCCTGATCGAGCTTTGAGTCTTACTCAAATTTCACATCTTTACAACACAACCAATAACTCCTTCTTTGACCGATCTATTTTGAACTCCTTCAAAAACTTGTCAAGGTATGTATTCATCGAAAGTTTTATCAAGCATCTTGATCTATCTCCATAGATCTTGATGCTCAATGTTCAAGTAGCTTAATCCACGTTTTCCGTTAAAAACTCCTTTCAAACAACCCCATATGCTTTCCAAAAATCCTACATTATTTCCAATCAACAATATGTCAACCACATATACTCATCAGAAATTCTAGTGCTCCCACTCACTTTCATGGAAATACAAGTTTCTCATAAACTTTGTATAACCCCAAAAGCTTTGGTCATCTCATCAAAGCGTATATTCCAACTCCGAAATGCTTGCTCCAGTCCATATAAGGGTTGTTGGAGCTTGCATACTTGTTATCATCCTTAGGGTCGATAAAACCTTCTGGTTGTATCACATACAACCTTTCCTCCAGGAACCGATGATTTGACATCCATCTGTCAAATTTCATAATTGAATAATGCAGCAACTGCTAACACAATTCCAACAGACTTTAGCATCGCGACACGTCAGAATGTCTCATCTTACTCAACTCCTTGAACTTGTTGGAAATGTCTTTGCAACAAGTCAAGCTTTCTAAATGGTGACATTTACCATCGTCGTTCGTCTTCCTTTTAATGATGCATTAGTACTTCATAGCCTTACGACCATCAAGGAGTTCTTGCAAAGTCCACACTTTGTTTTACATACATGTATCCTATCTGGATTTCATGGCCTCCAGTCATTTATTGGAATCCGGGCCCACCATCGCTTCTCCATAGCTCATACGATCATCGTTGTCTAACAACATGACTATTAAGACAGGGTTACTGTACCACTCAGGAGCGGTGCGTGCCCTTGTTGACTTACGAGGTTCGATAGCAACTTGATCCGAAGCTTCATGATCATTATCATTACCTTCTTCTTCAACTGATGTAGGCTCCACCGAAACATCTTTCTACTCTGTGCTACTCTGTGGTTGAAGTTCTATCTCATCAAGTTCTATCTTCCTCCCACTCAATTCTTTAGAGAGAAAGTATTTCTCGAGAAAGGACCCATTTTAACAACAAACACTTTGCCCTTGGATCTTGAGATAGAAGGTATACCCAATTGTTTCCTTAGGGTATTCTATGAAGACGCATTTGTATGCTTTGGGTTTGAGCTTATCAGGTAGAAACTTTTTCACATAATCGTCGCATCCCCAAACTATAAGAAACAACAGCTTAGGTTTCTTGCGAAACCATAATTCATACAATGTCATATCAACAAACTTTTATGGTGCCCTATTTAAAGTGAATGTGGTTGTCCCTAATGCATAACCCCGAAATGATAGTGGCAAATCGGTAAGAGACATCATAGAATGCACCATATCCAATAGGGCATGGCTACGACGTATGGACACACCATCACACTGTGGTGTTCTAGGCGGCGTGAGTTGTGAAACAATTTCCACACTATCTTAAATTTATGCCAAACTCATAACTTAGATATTCTTCTCTACGGTCACATCGTATAGACTTTATCTTCTTGTTACGATGACTTTCAAATTCACTCTGAAATTGCTTAAACTTTTCGAACGTTTCAGATTTGTATTTCATTAAGTAAATATCCTCTTATCTACTCAAATCACGAGTGAAAGTTAGAAAACAACGATATCCACTGTGCTACAATATTTATTGGACTACATACATCAAAATGTATTATTTCCAATAAGTCACTTGACCGTTCCATCTTGCTCGCAAACAAGGCTTTCAGTCATCTTGCCCGTGAGGCATAGTTCGCATGTCTCAAGAGATTAAAAAATCGAGTGAGTCCAAAGATCCATCAGCATGGAGTTTCTTCGTGCGCTTCAAACCAATAGGCATGGTTCGCATGTCTCAAGTGATTTGAAATCAAGTGAGTCAAAAGATCCATCAGCATGGAGTTTCTTCATGCGTTTTACACCAATATGACTTTAGCGGCACTGCCACAAGTATGTGGGACTATCATTATTAATTTTGCATCTTTTGGCATCAATATTATGAATATGTGTATTACTACGATCGAGATTCAATGAACCGTTCACATTGGTGCATGACCATTGAAGGTATTATTCATGTAAATAGAATAACTTTTATTCTCTGACTTAAATGAATAACCGTATTGCAATAAACACGATCTAATCATGTTGATGCTCAACTCAAACACCAAATAACATTTATTTAGGTTCAACACTAATTCTGATGGTAGAGGGAGCGTGCGATGTTGATCACATCAACCTTGGAATCACTTCCAACACATATCGTCACCTCACCCTTAGCTAGTATTCGTTTATTCCGTAGCTTTAATTTCGAGTTACTAACACTTAGCAACTGAACCGGTATCTATTACCTCGGTGCTACTAGAAGTACTAGTAAGGTACACATCAATAACACGTATATGCAATATACTTATGTCGACGTTGCCAGCCTTCTTATCTACCAAGTATCGAGGGTAGTTCCTCTTAAGTGATCGTTCCACTTATAATAGAAGCACTTACTCTTGGGTTTGCGTTCAACCTTGGGTTTCTTCACTAGAGCAGCAACTGGTTTTCCATTCATGAAGTATCCCTTCTTGCCCTTGCCCTTCTCGAAACTAGAGGTTTTACTAACCATCAACACTTGATGCTCCTATTTGATTTCTACTTTCACGGTGTCAAACATCACGAATAGCTCAAGGACCATCTTGTTCATCCCTGATATGCTATAGTTCATCACGAAGCTTCAGTAGCTTGGTGGTAGTGACTTTTGGAGAACCATCACTATCTCATCTGGAAGATTAACTCCCACTTGATTCAAGCGATTGTAGTACCCAGATAATCTAAGCACATGCTCACCGATTGAGCTATTCTCGTTCATCTTTCTAGGCAAAGAACTTGTCGATGGTGTCATACCTCTCAATGCGGGCACGAGCCTAAAATCCCAATTTTAGCTCTTGGAACATCTCATATGTTATGTGATGTTCAAAACGTTTTGGAGCCTCAATTCTAAGCCATAAAGCATGACGCACTGAACTATCATGTAGTCATCAAAATGTGTCTATCAGATGTTCGCAACATCCACAGCCGATGCTTGGGGGGTAGCACACCGAGTGGTACATTAAGTACATAAGCCTTCTGTGCAGCAATGAGGACAATCCTGAATTTACTATCATCTTTCAACTTAGTTTTCTCTAGGAACGTAAAAACAGGAGCTACAGCGCGGGCTAGTGATCTACAACATACTTTTGCAAAGGCATTTTGACTATGTTCATGCTAATGAGTTCAATTAATCATATTACGTAAGAACTCCCACTCAAATTGACATCCCTAGTCATTCAAATGGTACATGATCCAAATTCACTAACCCATGTCCGATCATTACATGTGATGAGGTGGCTTCAATGGTGAACATCTCTATGTTGATCATATCTACTATATGTCTCATGTTCGTCCTTTCGGTCTCTTGTGTTCCGAGGCCATGTATGTGCATGCTAGGCTCCTCAAGTTTAACCTGAGTGTTCCGCGTGTGCAAAACTGTCCTGCACCAGTTGTATGTGAATGTAGAGTCTATCACACGCGATCATCACGTGGTGTCTCGAAACGACGAACTTCCGCAACGGTGCACACTCGGGGAGAACACAATTTTATCTTGAAATTTTAGTGAGGGATCACCTTATAATGCTACCGTCGTCCTAAGAAAAATAAGGTGCATAAAAAGATTAACATCACATAAAAATCATAACTGGCATGATATGGCCATGATCTTGTGCTTTTGATCTCCATCTCCAAAGCACCAACATGATCTCCATCGTCACCGGCATAACACCATGATCTCCATCATCATGATCCCCATCATTGTGTTGCCATCGAGGTCATCGCGCCAACTATGCTTGTACTACTATACCTACTGATTTAGCGATAAAGTAAAGCATCACCAAGCGCCAAAATAAATTAAAGACAACCCTATGGCTCCTGCCGATTGTCATACCATCGACATGCAAGTCGATATTTAACTACTACAACATGATCATCTCATACATCAAATATATAACATCATGTTCTTGGCCATATCATATCACAACGTACCCTGCAAAAACAAGTTAGACGTCCTCTAATTGGTTGTTGCATGTTTTACGTGGCTGCTATGGGTATCTAGCAAGAACGATTCTTACCTACACAAAACCAGAACGGTGATATACAAGTTGCTATTTAATCTTCTCAAAGGACCACCTCTGTCAAATCCGATTCAACTAAAGTAGGAGAGACAGACACCCGCCAGCCATCTTTATGCAACATGTTGCATGTCACTCGATGGAACCGGTCTCTCGTATGCTGACGAGTAAGGTTGGTCCGGGCCGCTTCATCCCACAATACCACTGAATCAAGAAAAGACTAAGGAGGGAAAACATATTGAATATCAACGCCCAAAAACTCCTTTGTGTTCTACTCGAGATTTCATCTACGCATAAACCTAGCTCATGATGCCACTGTTGGGGACCATCGCATGGGAAACAAAAAAAATCCTACCCACACCAAGATCAACCTATGGAGACTAACATCTACGAGAGGGGGAGTGCATCTACATACCCTTGTAGATAGCTAAGCGGAAGCGTATATAGCGCGATTGATGTAGTCGAACGTTTTCGTGATCCAAATCGCAATCCGTCCCGCGGTCCCATCATGATCCGTCTCGATCTAGTGCCGAAAGTATGACACCTGTGCGTTCAGCACACGTACAGCTCAATGACGATCTCCACCTCCTTGATCCAGCAAGAAAGGGTCGAGAGGTAGATGAATTCTCCGTCACCATTTCTTTGCGTGGATGAGGTGGTTGTTGGGGATCGTAGTAATTTAAAAAAATCCTACGCCATGCAAGGATCTATCTATGGAGAAACTAGAAACAAGAGAGGTTGTAGAGCATCTTCATACCTTTGAAGATTGCTAAGCGGAAGTGTTACTATGAACGCGGTTGATGTAGTCATACTCGCAACGATTCAGATCACGGTGGATTCTGATCTATGTGCCGAACCACGACACCTCCGCGTTTAACACACGTACAGCCCGGTGACGTATCCTCCTTCTTGATCTAGGAAGGTGAGAGGATAAGTTGAGGGAGAGCTCTGGCAGCATGACGGCGTTGTGGCGGTGGAGCTATGTGGTTCTCCGGTAGGGTTTCGCCAAGCGCTGCAGAGGAGGAAGAAGAGAGAGGTAGGGTTGCGCCTTGGGAGAGATCAATTGTGTGTCTCAAAAGGGCCAAAACCTCAAGTATATATAGGAGGAGGGAGAGGGAGGGCTGCCTTGGCCCCTCCTCCAAGGAGGAGAGGTTCGTCCGAACTACGGGAGAGTCCTCCTTCCACAAGGGAGGTGGACTCCCTTGGAAGGACTCTTCTTCCTTTCCTTTTAATTCTTTTTTTTTGCCTTATCCCTTTATCCCTATGCGCATGGGCCTTTAGGGAAGGCCTTGGCCAGCCCAAAAAGGGCTGGTCCACCTCCTCTAACAGCCCATGAGCCCCTTTGGTCGTCACACCCCTCCCGGGGGTCCTCCGGCACTCCCGATACACTACCGATGAGCCTAAAACTTTTCCGGTGACCAAAACAGGACTTCCTATATATCAATATTTACCTCCGGACCATTTTGGAGCTCCTCTGATGTCCGAGATCTCATCCGGACTCCGAACAACCTTCGGTAACCGCATACTATACCCTTTACAACTCTAGCGTCATCGAACCTTAAGTGTGTAGACCCTATGAGTTCAGGAGACATAAAGACATGACTGAGACATTTCTCCGGCCAATAACCAACAGCGGGATCTGGATATCCATGTTGGTTCCCACATTTTCCACGATGATCTCATCGGATGAACCACGATGTCAAGGATTCAATCAATCCCGTATGCAATTCCCTTTGTCTACCGGTATGATACTTTCCCGAGATTCGATCGTCGGTATCCCCATACCTTGTTCAATCTCGTTATCGACAAGTCTCTTTACTCATTCCGTAACACATCATCCTGTGGCTAACTCCTTAGTCACACTGAGCTCAATCTGATGATGAATTATCGAGTGGGCCTAGAAACACCTCTCCGTCACAAGGAGTGATAAATCCCAGTCTCGATTCGTACAACCCAACACGCACTTTCGGAGATAGCTGTAGTGCACCTTTATAATCACCTAGTTATGTTGTGACATTTGATACACCCAAAGCACTCCTACGGTATCGGGGAGTTGCACAATCTCATGGTCTAAGGAAATGATACTTGACATTAGAAAAGCTTTAGCAGACGAACAACACGATCTAGTGCTATGCTTAGGATTGGGTTTTGTCCATCACATCATTCCCCAATGATGTGACCCCGTTATCAATGACATCCAATGTCCATGATCAAGAAACCATGATCATCTATTGATCAACCAGCTAGCCAACTAGAGGCTCACTAGGGACACATTGTGATCTATATATTCATACATGTATTACAGAATCTGGTTAATACAATTATACCATGAATAATAGACAATTATCATGAACTAGAAATATAATAATAACAACTTTATTATTGCCTGTAGGGCATATTTTCAACAGTCTCCCACTTGCACTCGAGTCAATAATCTAGTTACATTGTGATGAATGGAACACCCATAGAGTTCTGGTGTTGATCATGCTTTGCCCGTTTAAGAGGTTTAGTCAACGGGTCTGCGACATTCAGATCCGCATGTACTTTACAAATATCTATATCTCCATCCTAGATGTATTCACGAATGGAGTTGAAGCGGCGCTTGATGTGCTTGGTCTTCTTGTGAAACTTGGGCTCCTTTGCAATAGAAATAGCTCAAGTGTTGTCACAGAACAGCGTCATCGGGCCCGACGCACTGGGAATCACTCCAACGTCGGTGATGAACCCGTTCATCCAAACTCCTTCTTGTGTTGCTTTCGTAGCAGGTATGTACTCTGCTTCACATGTAGATGATGCCATGACGCTTTGCTTGCAAATGCACCAGCTAACTGCCCCATTATTCAAAACATACATGTATCCGGTTTGTGACTTAGAGTCATCCGGATCTGTGTCGAAGCTAGCATCGACGTAACCCTCTACGGCGAGCTCTTCGGCACCTCCATAGACAAGAAACATATCTTTAGTCCTTTTCAGGTACTTTAGGATATTCTTGACCGTTGTCCACTGATCCACTCCTGGATCACTCTGGTACCTCCCTACCAAACTTATGGCAAGGTTCACATCAGGTCTGGTACACAACATGGCATACATGATAGAGCTATAGCTGAAGCATAGGGGACGATACTCATCTTTTCTCTATCTTTCGTCGTGGTCGGTCGTTGAGTCGCACTCAACCTCACACCTTGCCATACAGGCAAGAACCCCTTCTTAGCCTTATCCATATTGAACTTCTTCAATATCTTGTCAAGGTATGTGCTTTGTGGAAGACCTATGAGGCGTCTCGACCTATCTCTATAGATCTTGATGCCTAATATGTAAGCAGCTTCTCCAAGGTCCCTCATTGAAAAACTCTTATTCAAATAGGCCTTTATGCTTTCCAATAGTTCTATATCATTTCCCATCAATAATATGTCATCCACATATAATATGAGAAATGCCACAGAGCTCCCACTCACTTTCTTGTAAATACAGGCTTCTCCACAACTCTGTACAAACCCAAACGCTTTGATCACCTCATCAAAGTGAATGTTCCAACTCCGAGATACTTGCACCATACCATAGATGGAGCGCTGGAGCGTGCATACCTTGTTAGCATTGCTAGGATCGACAAAACCTTCCGGTTGTATCGTATACAATTCTTCTTTAAGAAAGTCGTTCAGGAATGCCGTTTTGACGTCCATTTGCCAGATTTCATAATCATAAAATGCGGCAACTTCTAACATGATTAGGACCGACTTCAGCATCACTACGGGTGAGAAAGTCTCATCGTAGTCAATCGCTTTAACTTGTCGATAACCCTTAGCGACAAGTCGAGACTTATAGATGGTCACAATACCATCCAGGTCAGTCTTCTTCTTGAAGATCCATTTATTTTCTATGGCTCGCCGATCATCGGGCAAGTCCACCAAAGTCCATACTTTGTTCTCATACATGGATATTATCTCGGATTTCATGGCCTCAAGCCATTTGTTGGAATCCGGGCCCGCCATCGCTTCTTCATAGTTCGAAGGTTCACTTTTGTCTAACAACATGATTTCCATGACAGGGTTGTCGTACCACTCTGGTGCGGAACGTACCCTTGTCGACCTTCGAGTTTCAATAGCAACTTGATCCGAAATGTCATGATCATCATCATTCACTTCATCTCTAGCCGGTGCCGACGCCTCAGAAACATTTTCTTGCGCTGCGCTACTCTCCGGTTCGAGAGGAGGTACAATTACCTCATCAAGTTCTATTTTCCTCCCACTTACTTCTTTCGAGAGAAACTCTTTCTTAGAAAGGATCCGTTCCTAGCAACAAAGACCTTGCCTTCGGATCTAAGATAGAAGGTGTACCCAATAGTTTCCTTAGGGTATCCTATGAAGATGCATTTTTTCGCTTTGGGTTCGAGCTTCTCTGGTTGAAGTTTCTTCACATAATCATCACAGCCCCAAACTTCCAGAAATGACAGCTTAGATTTCTTGCCAAACCATAATTTATACGGTGTTGTCTCAACAGATTTAGAAGGTGCCCTATTTAAAGTGAATGCGGCAGTTTCGAATGGATATCCCCAAAATGATATCGGCAAATCGGTAAGAGACATCATGGATCGTACCATATCTAATAGAGTACGATTACGATGTTCAGACACACCGTTACGCTGCGGTGTGCCAGGCGGCGTGAGTTGTGAAACAATTCCACATTTCCTTAGGTGTGTGCCAAACTCATTACTCAAATATTCTCCTCCACGATCAGATTGTAGAAACTTTATTTTCTTGTCACGTTGATTCTCCACCTCATTCTGAAATTCCATGAACATTTCAAAGGTTTTAGACTTATGCTTCATTAAGTAGACATACCCATATTTACTCAAATCATCAGTGAGGGTGAGCACATAACGATAGCCTCCGCGAGCTTCAACGCTTAGTGGACCGCATACATCGGTATGTATTATTTCAAATAAGTTGGTCGCTCGCTCCATTATTCTGTAGAATGGTGTCTTGGTCGTCTTTCCCACGAGGCACGGCTCGCATGTGTCAAATGATTCAAAATCAATAGACTCCAAAAGTCCATCGGTATGGAGTTTCTTCATGCACTTTACGCCGATATGACCAAGGCGGCAGTGCCACAAGTATGTGGGACTATCGTTATCAACCTTGCGTCTTTTAGCACTCACACTATGAATATGTGTATCATCACGATCGAGATTCATTAGGAATAAACCATTAACCAGCGTGGCATGACCATAAAAGATGCCACTCATATAAATAGAACAACCATTATTCTAAGATTTAAATGAGTAGCCATCTTGCATCAAGCGAGATCCCGATACAATGTTCATGCTTAAATCTGGTACTAAATAACCATTATTAAGGTTTATAACTAATCACGAAGGTAGATGTAGAGGTAGTGTGCCGATGGCGATCACATCGACCTTGGAACCATTCCCGACGCGCATCATCACCTCATCCTTTGCCAGCCTACGCTTGTTCCGCAACTCCTGCTTAGAGTTGCAAATGTGAGCAATATCACCGATATCAAATACCCAGGAGCTAATACGAGCGCTGGTAAGGTACATATCAATAACAAGTATATCACATGTACCTTTGACGTTGTCGGCCTTCTTGTCCGCTAAGTACTTGGGGCAATTCCGCTTCAAGTGACCGGTTCCCTTGCAGTAGTAGCACTCAGTCTCAAGCTTAGGTCCTTTCTTTGAGTTCTTCCTGGCAACTGGCTTACCGGGCGCGGCAATAGCTTTGTCGTCTTTCTTGAAGTTTTTCTTACCTTTGCCCTTCTTGAAACTGGTGGTCTTATTGACCATCAACACTTGATGCTCCTTTTTGATTTCTACCTCCGCAGATTTCAGCATTGAATACAACTCGGGAATAGTCTTTTCCATCCCTTGCATGTTGTAATTCATCACAAAGCCTTTATAGCTAGGTGGAATCGAGTGGAGGATTCTGTCAATGACCGCATCATCCGAAAGTTCAACTCCCAGATGAGTCAAGCGGTTTTGCAACCCAGACATTCTAAGTATGTGCTCACTCACATAACTATTCTCCTCCATCTTACAGCTAAAGAACTTGTTGGAGACTGCATATCTCTCGACCCGGGCATGAGCTTGAAAAACAAGTTTCAGCTCCTCGAACATATCATATGCTCCGTGTTGCTCAAAACACCTTTGGATCCCCGGTTCTAAACTGTAAAGCATGCCGCACTTAACGAGAGAGTAGTCATCACTCCGCGTCTATCAGGCGTTCCTAGCGTCCGGGTCTGCTGCGGGAACGGGAGGATCACCTAGCGGTGCATCAAGGACATATGCCTTCTTGGAAGCCATGAGGATGAGCTTTAAGTTACGAGCCCAGTCCACATAGTTGCTCACATCGTCTTTTAGCTTGGTTTTCTCTAGGAACGCGTTGAAGTTGAATGGGACATTTGCGATGGCCATTGGATCTACAATATTTATAAAGACACTTTTAGACTAAGTTCATGATAATTAAGTTCATCTAATCAAATTACTAATGAACTCCCACTTAGATCGACATCCCTCTAGTCATCCAAGTGTTACATGATCCACGTTGACTAGCCCGTGTCTGATCATCACGTGAGACGGACTAGTCATGAATGGTGAGCATCTCTATGTTGATCGTATCAACCATACGACTCATGTTCGACCTTTCGGTCTCCCGTATTCGAGGCCATGTCTATACATGCTAGGCTTGTCGAGTCAACCTAAGTGTTCTGCATGTGTAAACTGACTTACACCCGTTGTATGCGAATGTTAGAATCTATCACACCCGATCAACACGTGGTGCTTCGAAAAAACGAACCTTTGCAATGGTGCACACTTAGGGGAATACATATCTAGAAATTTTAATGAGGGATCATCTTATCTTTGCTACCGTCGTTCTAAGGAATAAGATGTAAAACATGATAAACATCACATGCAATCATATAGTGACATGATATGGCCAATATCATCTTGCTCCTTTGATCACCATCTTCGGGGCACCATGATCATCATCGTCACCGGCATGACACCATGATCTCCATCATTGTGTCTTCGCAAAGTCGTCATGCCAACTATTACTTCTACTACTATAGCTAACCATTAGCGATAAAGTAAAGTAATCAACAAGGTGTTGCATCTCATACAATAAATTAAGACAACTCCTATGGCTCCTGCTGGTTGTCATACTCATCGACATGCAAGTCATGAATCCTATTACAAGAACATGATCAATCTCATACATCACATATGTAACATCACATCCTTTTGGCCATATCACATCACATAGCATACCCTGCAAAAACAAGTTAGACGTCCTCTAATTGTTGTTGCAAGTTTTACGTGGCTGGTTAGGGTTTCTAGCAAGAACGCTTCTTACCTACGTGATAGCCACAACGTTGATATGCCAATGTTATTTACCCTTCATAAGGACCCTCTTCGTTGAATCCGATCCGACTAAAGTGGGAGAGATAGACACCCGCTAGCCACCTTATGCAACTAGTGCATGCCAGTCGGTGGAACCAGTCTCACGTAAGCGTATGTGTAAAGTCAGTCCGAGCCGTTTCATCCCACGATGCCGCCGAATCAAGATAAGACTAGTAACGACAAGCAAATTGACAAACCAGCGCCCACAACTTTTGTGTTCTACTCATGCATAGAATCTACGCATAGAACCTTGGCTCGGATGCCACTGTTGGGGATCGTAGTAATTTCAAAACAATTCCTACACCATGCAAGGATCTATCTACGGAGAAATCAACAACAAGAGAGGTTGTAGAGCATCTTCATACCTGTGAAGATTGCTAAGCGTAAGCGTTACTATGAACGCGGTTGATGGAGTCCTACTCGCAGCAATTCAGATTGCGGTGGATTCCGATCTATGTGCCGAACCATGGCAACTCCGCGTTCAACACATGTACAGCCTGGTGACGTCTCCTCCTTCTTGATCCAGCAAGGAGAGAGGAGAAGTTGAGGGAGAGCTCCGGCAGCACGACGACATGGTGGCGGTGGAGCTATGTGGTTCTCCGGCAAGGTTTCGCCAAGCGTTGCGGAGGAGGAAGAAGAGAGAGGTAGGGTTGCGCCTTGGGAGAGATCAATTGTGTGTCTCAAAAGGGCCAAAACCTCAAGTATATAGGAGGATGGAGAGGGAGGGCTTCCTTGGCCCCTCCACCAAGGATGAGAGGTTCTGCCGAACAAGGGGAGAGCCCTCCTCCCACAAGGGAGGTGGACTCCCTTGGAAGGATTCTTCCTCCTTTCTTTTTAATTATTTTTTTGCCTTATCCCTTTATCCCTATGCGCATGGGCCTTTAGGGAAGGCCTTGGCCAGCCAAAAAAGCGTTGGTCCACCTCCTCTAACAGCCCATGAACCCCTTTGGTCGTCACCCCCACCCCCGGGTCCTCCGGCACCCTCCCGGCACTCCCGGTACACTACCGATGAGCGTGAAACTTTTCTGGTGACCAAAAGAGGACTTCCTATTTATCATTCTTTACCTCCGGACCATTCCGGAGCTCCTCATTACCTCTGGGATCTCATCCGGGACTCCGAACAACCTTCGGTAACCACATACTATTCCCTTTACAACGCTAGCATCATCGAACCTTAAGTGTGTAGAACCTACGGGTTCGGGAGACATGCAAACATGACCGAGACATTTCTCCGGCCTATAACCAACAGCGGGATCTAGATATCTATGTTGGTTCCTGATGTTTGTTGTGTATCCCCGGCAACGACGCCAGAAATACTTCTGCTACTGCAACAAAAGACCTTCCAATGGCGCCAGAAATAGGCACATCGACGGGAGAATACTTGGCTTGATCCTTCTGCTGTGGCTAGGCCTTAAGGGACTTCCTAGGCAAGTATGCAAAGGATTTCCTCCGTGGCCTTGGAGCCTTGCGTTGGTGTTCCCTCGAATCGGAAAGGGTGATGTAGCATAGCGGTGGTAAGTACTTCCCTCAGTTTGAGAACCAAGGTATCAATCCAGTGGAGGAGTATCTCAAGATCTTGCACAAACACAAAAACTTGCTCCCAACGCTATGAAGGGGTTGTCAATCCCTTATAGATTGTTTTCCAAGTGAGAACTGAAAGCAAAGTAAAAGCGGAGGTGTAAACGATGGATGTGAATAGACCCGGGGGCCGTAGTGTTTACTAGTGGCTTCTCTCATGAAAGCAAGTAGACTGTGGGTGAACAAATTACTGTCGAGCAATTGATAGAACCGCGCAAAGTCGTGACGATATCTATGCAATGATTGTTTCTATAGGCATCACGTCCGAAACAAGTAGACCGATACTTTCTGCATCTACTACAATTACTCCACACGTCGACCGCTATCCAACATGCATCTAGTGTATTAAGTCCATAAGAACAGAGTAACGCCTTAAGCAAGATGACATGATGTAGAGGGATAATCTCAAACCAATGATAAAGCCCCATCTTTTTACCCTTGATGGCAACTACTTGATGTGTGCCTTGCTACCCCTACTGTCACTGGGAAAGGTCACCACATGGTAGAACCCAAAACCAAGCACTTCTCCCATTGCAAGAATCATAGATCTAGTTGGCCAAACAAAACCCAAGACTCAGAGAAACTTACAAGGATATCAAATCATGCATATAAGAAATCAGCAAAGAGTCAAATATATATCATAGATAATCTGATCACGAATCCACAATTTATCGGATCTCAACAAACACACCACCAAAGAAGATTACATCGGATAGATCTCCATGAAGATCATGGAGAACTTTGTATTGAAGATCGAAGAGAGAGAAAAACCAATCTAGCTACTAACTACGGACCCGTGGGTCTGAAGTGAACTACTCACGAGTCATTGGAGGGGCGATGATGATGATGAAGAAGCCCTCCAACTCCAAAGTCCCCTCCGGCAGGGTGCCGGGAAGGGTCTCCAGATGAGATCTCGCGGAAACGGAAGCTTGCGGCGGCGGAAAAGTACTTTCGAGGCTCCCCTAATTTTTTGCGGAATATTTGGGAATTTATAGGCCAAAGACCTAGGTCAGGGGGCGGCCAGGGAGGCCACAAGCCTGCCCACCACCGCCTCCCCCTAGTGGCGGAGTGGGGGCTTGTGGGCTCCCTGGATCCCACCTGGCTTGGCCAAAAGCCCCCTCGTCTTCTTCCGTTTGGGAAAAAATCATTTTGGGGTTTTTCTTCCGTTTGGACTCCGTTCCAAAATCATATCTGAAAAGAGTCAAAAACACGGAAAAAACAGGAACTGGCACTTGGCACTGAATTAATAAGTTAGTCCCAAAAAAGATATAAAAGGTACATAAAACAACCAAAGAAGACAAGATAACAACGTGAAACCATCAAAAATTATAGATACGTTTGAGACGTATCAAGCATCCCCAAGCTTAACTCCTGCTCGTCCTCGAGTATGGAAGTGATAAGAATGAATTTTTGATGCTTTCATTCTACCTAGCATAGGTGTCCTTTGTAATTCCTCTTAGGTGACGTGAATGTTCAGATCCATTAGATTCAAAACAATAGTTTGTTGTTGACGTGGAAACAATAATAATTCAAGCAAACTAGCAAAGTAATCATGAACTTTCAAAATAACAAGGCCAAAAGAAAGTTATCCCTACAAAAGCATATAGTCTGGCTATGCTCTATCATCATTGCACAATGAATTTAAATCATGCACAACCCTGGTATTGGCCAAGTAATTGTTTCACACCTTTACTTTCTCAAACAATTTCAACTCTCACGCAATACATGAGGGTGAGCCATGGTTATAGCACTATAGATGGTGTGGAATGTAGTGGAGGTTGCAAGACAAAAAAGGAGAAGATAGTCACATTAACTAGGCATATCAATGAGCTGTGGAGATGCTCATCAATAGATATCAATGTGAATGAGTAGGGATTGCCATACAAATGATGCACTAGAGCTACGAGTATGCGAAAGCTCTTAAAGAAAACCAGTGGGTGTGCATCCAACTTGCTTGCTTACGAAGACCTAAGGCAATTTTGAGGAAGCCTATCATTGGAATATACAAGCCAAGTTATATAATGAAAATTTCCCACTAGCTATATGATGGTGACAAAACGAGAGACTCTCAATCATGAAGATCATGGTGCTTTAATAAGGACAAGTGTGGAAAAAGTGGTAGCATTGTCCCTTCTCTCTTTTTCTCTCATTTTTCTATTTTGGTGGGCTCTTTGGCCTCTTTTTTATGGGCTTCTTTTGCCTCTTTTATTACCTCACATGGTACAATGCTCCATTAATGATGATCATCACACTTTCAACTCAAAACTTAGAGCAACTATGACTCTATATGGAATGCCTTCGATAGTGTACCGTGGCAATGATCTAGCATGGCATAGACATTAATGGAAACATCATGCTAGCTATCTTACGATCATGCAAAGGCAAAGTAGACATGGTGGCACATGTCATGGTGGTAGTTGCATGGCAATATATCTCGGAATGACTTTGAAAAAGCCATAATAGGTAGGTATGGTGGCTGTTTTGAGGAAGGCTAATGGTGGGTTTTGTGCACCGGCGAAAGTTGCACGGCACTAAGAAGATAGTGATGGTGGCAGGTGAAAGTGCATCTAAGCCATGGACTCAACATTAGTCATGAAGAACTCATATACTTGTTGCAAAAGTTTCATTAGTAATCGAAACAAAGCATTCAACGCATACTCCTAGGGGAAGGGTTGGTAGGTATGAACCATCGTGCGATCCCGACCGCCATGCAAAGGATGACAATCAATATACTAATCATTCTCAGATTTCATCACATAGTGGCTCACCATACGTGCATGCTACAGGAATCACTAACTTCAACACAAGTATTTCTAGATTCACAACACCTTACTAGCATGACTTCAATATTACCATAACAACAACTCAAAACTAATTGAGATGAATCAAACTTCTCTAACTATTCAATGCACATGAAGGTGGAAGTTTTCGTATCCCTTTGGATAACTACCCCTTTTGAGACTACTTTCAAAGCATAGATCAACTACCAAGCCACGCACCGCTGCGCTCTAAAAGATATAAGTGAAGCACATAGAGCAAAAGTATCTAGCTCAAAAGATATAAGTGAAGCACGACAAAATCACGGTGTGTGCATGTCTCTATCTCTAGGTGTGCAGAAAGGATGATTGTGACACAACAAAAAATAAAAGACTCCTACGATACAAGACGCTCCAAGCAAAAACACATAACATGTGGTGAATAAAAAAATAGCCCCAAGTAACGTTACAGATGGATTGAAGACGAGAGAGGGGATGCCTTCCCGGGGCATCCCCAAGCTTAGGCTTTTACGACATCCTTGAATCTCTTGGGGTGCCTTGGGAATCCCCATGCTTGAGCTCTTGCCACTCTTTATCTCTTTGTCCATAAGAACTTCACCCAAAACTTGAAAACCTCACAACACGAAACTTAAACAGAAACTCGTGATAACATTAGTACAAGAAAGCAAACCACCACTTCCTTAGGTACTGTAGCAAACTTAAATTCTACTTGTGCTGATGTTGGGTTACTGTACTTTCAATCTTACATGGCTAATACCCCCCGATACTATCCATAGTTTCATCAAAATAAGCAACCAACACAACAAAACAGAATCTGTTAACAGCAGACCAATATGTAGAAATATGTATATTTCGTATACCTATAGTACTTAGAAAATTCTGAAACATTTCGACAGTCTGAAGAATTTGCGTAGCAATCAGTAGCAAAAAGAATCAACTCAAAAGCTCTTACATAAAAAAAATGAAAATTCTTTTCGTGAGAAGAAAGTTTCTGTCTTTTCCAGCATTACCAAACGATCATCCCCAAGACTAATCATAACGGTTTTGCTTGGCACAAACGCAAAAAGAAACACAAAAAACACAATCATAACAGAATTATGAAAGTGTGGAAGACACAAACAGAAAGAAAAAAAGGATAGATTCGTTGGGTTGCCTCCCAACAAGCGCTTTTGTTTAACTCCCTTAGCTAGGCATTGGATGATGCTCTCACAAAAGACAAGAATTGAAGCACAACGAGAGCATCCTAAAGCATGTGAAAATAACATCTAAGTCTAACATACTTCCTATGCATAGGCATTTTATAGGAAAACAGATTGTCAAGACAACCAATAGTTTCCATATGCAAGGAAGAAGAAAGAGACAATAGCAATCTCCACATAACGAGAGGTAATTTGGTAACATGAAAGTTTCTACCAAAATATTTTCCTCTCTCATAGCAATTACATGTGGGATCATATTCAAATTCAACAATATAGCTATCCCGTAGGATATTCTTTTCATGATCCACATGCATGCAAAGTTGACTCTCTTCAAAAATAGTGGGGTTATCATCAAATAAAGTCATGACTTCTCCAATCCCACTTTCAGTATTGTTGCAAATATCATATTCATCATGAGGTTTGAACAAATTTTCAAGATCATAGGAAATATCATCACCCCAATCATGATTATTGCAACAAGTAGTGGACAAAGCAAAACTAGCATCCCCAAGCTTAGGGTTTTGCATATTTTTAGCATGATTGTCACTAATAGGATTTATAGTGAAACCATTGCAATCATGCTTTTCATTCAAGGAGCCCTCGTGAATCACTTCATGAATTTCTTCCTCACAATTTTCAGATTCACGCATCTTACGCAAAACTCCAAAGAAATAGTCAATTGCCCTCAACTCACTAGCAATTTGTTCCACACGAGTGGGTCTCTTAAAGAGACTAGCAAGTGGATGAGGATCCATATCACTAGATTTTCAGCAAGGAAGATGCAAGCATATTGAAGGCACATGGCACACAAGAGAACAGAAAGCAAGCGAGAGAAAAGAGCGAACGAAAAAGGCAAAAGGCAAAATAAAACAGCGAAGGAGAAAGGCAAATGAAAACGGCAAATGTGAAGTGGGGGAGAGGAAAACGAGAGGCAACTGGCAACAAAAGTAAATGCAAGAGAAGAGTTTGTGAGACCTACTTGGATAGATCTTGATTTCTCCTCCCGGCAACGGCGCCAGAAATACTTCTGATGTTTGTTGTGTATCCCCGGCAACGGCGCGAGAAATACTTCTGCTACTGCAACAAAAGACCTTCCAATGGCGCCAGAAATAGGCACATCGACGGGAGAATACTTGGCTTGATCCTTCTGCTGCTGCTACGCCTTAAGGGACTTCCTAGGCAAGTATGCAAAGGATTTCCCCCCTGGACTTGGAGCCTTGCGTTGGTGTTCCCTCGAAGCGGAAAGGGTGATGTAGCGTAGCGGTGGTAAGTACTTCCCTCAATTTGAGAACCAAGGTATCAATCCAGTGGAGGAGTATCTCAAGATCCTGCACAAACACAAAAACTTGCTCCCAACGCTATGAAGGGGTTGTCAATCCCTTATAGATTGTTTGCCAAGTGAGAACTGAAAGCAACAAAGTAACAAAGCAAAGTAAAAGCGGAGGTGTAAACGATGGATGTGAATAGACCCGGGGGCCGTAGTGTTTACTAGTAGATTCTCTCATGAAAGCAAGTAGACGGCGAGTGAACAAATTACTGTCGAGCAATTGATAAAACCGTGCAAAGTCGTGACGATGTCTATGCAATGATTGTTTCTATAGGCATCATGACCGAAACAAGTAGACCGATACTTTCTGCATCTACTACTATTACTCCACACGTCGACCGCTATCCAGCATGCATCTAGTGTATTAAGTCCATAAGAACAGAGTAACGCCTTAAGCAAGATGACATGATGTAGAGGGATAATCTCAAACCAATGATAAAAATCCCATCTTTTTACCCTTGACGGCAACTACTTGATGTGTGCCTTGCTGCCCCTACTGTCACTGGGAAAGGTCACGACATGGTAGAACCCAAAACCAAGCACTTCTCCCATTGCAAGAATCATAGATCTAGTTGGCCAAACAAAACCCAAGACTCAGAGAGACTTACAAGGATATCAAATCATGCATATAAGAAATCAACAAAGACTCAAATATATATCATAGATAATCTGATCACGAATCCACAATTCATCGGATCTCAACAAACACACCGCCAAAGAAGATTACATCGGATAGATCTCCATGAAGATCATGGAGAACTTTGTATTGAAGATCCAAGAGAGAGAAGAAGCCATCTAGCTACTAACTACGGACCGTCGGTCTGAAGTGAACTACTCACGAGTCATTGGAGGGGCGATGATGATGATGAAGAAGCCCTCCAACTCCATAGTCCCCTCCAACAGGGTGCCGGGAAGGGTCTCCAGATGAGATCTCGCGGAAACGGAAGCTTGCGG
The DNA here is from genome assembly GCF_904849725.1 of Hordeum vulgare subsp. vulgare. Classification (NCBI taxonomy): domain Eukaryota; kingdom Viridiplantae; phylum Streptophyta; class Magnoliopsida; order Poales; family Poaceae; genus Hordeum; species Hordeum vulgare. Next base: position 530,417,488 of record NC_058519.1, read on the forward strand.
CGGCGGAAAAGTATTTTCGAGGCTCCCCTGATTTTTTGCGGAATATTTGGGAATTTATAGGCCAAAGACCTAGGTCAGGGGGACCAGGGAGGCCACAAGCCTGCCCACCGCCGCCTCCCCCTGGTGGCGGAGTGGGGCCTTGTGGGCTCCTTGGAGCCCAGCTGGCTTGGCCCAAAAGCCCCCTCGTCTTCTTCCGTTCGGGAAAAAATCATTTCGGATTTTTTCTTCCGTTTGGATTCCGTTCCAAAATCAGATCTGAAAAGAGTCAAAAACACGGAAAAAACAGGAAGTGGCACTTGGCACTTAATTTGTAAGTTAGTCCCAAAAAAGATATAAAAGGTACATAAAACAACAAAGAAGACAAGATAACAACGTGAAACCATCAAAAATTATAGATACGTTTGAGACGCATCAGTTCCCACATGTTCCACGATGATCTCATCGGATGAACCACGATGTCAAGGATTCGATCAATCCCGTATGCAATTCCCTTTGTCTACCGGTATGATACTTGCCCGAGATTCGTTCGTCGGTATCCCCATACCTTGTTCAATCTTGTTACCGGCAAGTCTATTTACTCGTTCAGTAACACATCATCCCATGGCTAACTCCTTAGTCACACTGAGCTCAATATGATGATGAATTACCGAGTGGGCCCATAGATACCTCTCCGTCACACGGAGTGACAAATCCGAGTCTCGATTCGTACAACCCAACAGACACTTTCGGAGATACTTGTAGTGCACCATTATAATCACCCAGTTACGTTGTGATGTTTGATACACTCAAAGCACTCCTACGGTATCCAGGAGTTGCATAATCTCATGGTCTAAGGAAATGATACTTGACCTTAGGAAATCTTTAGCACACGAACAACACGATCTAGTGCTATGATTAGGATTGGGTCTTGTCCATCACATCATTCACCAATGATGTGATCCTGTTATCAATGACATCCAATGTCCATGATCAAGAAACCATGATCATCTATTGATCAACGATCTAGCCAACTAGAGGCTCACTAGGGACACATTGTGATCTATATATTCAAACATGTATTACGGTTTCTGGTTAATACAATTATAGCATGAATAATAGAAAATTATCATGAACTGGAAATATAATAATTACAACTTTATTATTGCCTCTAGGGCATATTTCCAACAGTGGTGGTGTAGGTTTCCCGGCTGGGCTACGCCTAGCGCTACCGAAACCGCGAAAGGAGGAGAAAACGATCTAGGGAGATAGATGGGCACCAAGGGCTTCGTGTGTCCTCTTTTTGAGCCCCCTCCCCTTTATATATAGGTGGAGGGGCATAGGGAACAGCCCCTCCAAGCCCTAGGGCGCAGCCAAGGGGAGAAGAGGTAGAATCCTAGTCCCCTTCCTTCCCTTCCATACAAAGGTGGACTTTCCACCTTTCCCAACTACATGGGCCTTGAGGGACTTGTGCGCTTGGTCCAATAAAGCCACGACGTCTCCCCTCAGCCCATGCAAACTCTTGGTACTTGGTGGAACCCTTGGTGGACTTCTGTACTCTTCCGAAAGTTCCCGGAACCTTCTTGAAGCTTCCTGGTACAATACCGAAAAACCCCCAAACTTTAGCCAAAATATGACTTCCCATATATAAATCTTTATCTCTGGACCATTCCGAAGCTCCCGTTGATGTCCGGGATCTCATCCGGGACTCCTAAGAACTTTCGGTTACCATCACACACAACTCATTAATACCAAATCGTCACCGAACCTGAAGTGTGCAGACCGTGCGGGTTCGAGAACTATGAAGAAATGATCGAGACACTCTCCGGCCAATAACCAATAGAAGGGACATTGATGGCCATATTGGCTCCTACATATTCTACGAAGATATTTACTGGTCAAACCACGATGTCATGGATTCAATCCCGTATACTGTTCCCTTTGTCCATCGGTATGTTACTTGCCCGAGATTCGATCGTCGGTATCTCTATACCTAGTTCAATCTCATTACCGACAAGTTTCTTTACTCGTTCCGTAATACAAGATCTCGTGACTATCTCCTTAGTCACATTTCTTGCAAGCTTCTTGTAATGTTGTATTACCGAGTGGGCCCTAGAGATACCTCTCCACCATACGGAGTAACAAATCCCAGTCTCGATTCAGGCCAACCCAACACACACCCTCGGAGATACCTGTAGAGCACCTTTATAGTCACCCAGTTATGTTGTGATGTTTGATACACACAAGGCATTCCTCCGATGTCCGGGAGTTGCATGATCTCATGGTCCTAGGAACAGATACTTGACATGGAGAAAACAATACAAATAAAGTGAGACGATCACATGCTACGTTCATAGTTTAGGTCTTGTCCATCACATCATTCTCCTAATGATGTGATCCCATTATCAAATGAAAACTCTTGTCGATGGTCAGGAAACCTTGACCATGTTTGATCAACGAGCTAGTCCTTAGAGGCTCACTATGGACAGTATGTTGTCTATGTACCCACACATGTATTTGAGTTTCCAATCAATACAATTATAGCATCGATAATAAACGATTATCATGAACAAGGAAATATAATAATAACTAATCTATTATTGCCTCTAGGGCATATTTCCAACAAAAGCAACATTATCTTCACGATCTAGCATTGTTTCTTGCAGCAGTTCATATTGCCTTACAAATGTCCAAACAAAGTTCTGTGGATGCACCAATGTCTTTAAATAAGAATTCCATCCCTCTGATCTCCCCGTTGTGCTCATGAATGGGAAGAAATCATTCTTGAGGTATGCGGGAGCCCATGTTTGTCGGCTTTCCAACATGTTTTGTAAGTGTCTATTCTTTGTGTGCTCAAAGCAATGCAGGATGTGTTGCCATGTTTCTTCAAATTCATCAACTATCCCAAATACATTGATGCACTCATAGAATGTTTTCTCAAAGATTGAATCCCCAGTAAGCATCCTCCCATGTTTCTCACACGCCTTGCATTGTACATCCCACTTGCAACACATGCAGACTGTGTGAGGGAACTCCTTAGAAATTGCAATTAACATCGCTTTGCATTGGTCAGTCATAAGGTTTGTTGGGATTCATTGTTCATGGAAAGCAACCATTGTTCAAAGACCCACTTGAAGGTTTCCATTTTCTCATTTGGAAGCAATGCACACCCCCAGGACAACGGTCTGAAGATGGTTGTTCATGCCAACAATTGGAGAAAATGCCATGTTGTATTTGTTGGTGCAAAAGGTTGTATGAAACAATACACAGTTTTTGTACTTTGGGTATAATACTCTTGTTCTTCCATCCACACAAAATAATGCTTCCACTGCATTTGTGTGTGTGTTAACGTGTGTTGCACAAGAGAATTGTGGTCTTTCGGTCTGCCGTCTCTTAAAATATTCAACCATCATAGCCATGTCCTGAAATGACATGGTTTGCGGCATCTCGGATCGTGCATTCGAAACATCTCTCTTCACATAACCAAGGCACCTCTGATCACCTCCATGACAATCTCCAAGAATACCCATCCAATCTGAGGATGACAAGTTGCATTCATCCAAAGTCATTATCATTTGGTGGTCTTCTCGTGGAATCTTTTGGTGAGACCGGTAAAACTTAACTTTCTCTTCCTGCAGCACCAGAGGATGGTTATACTCTTCTATAAAACAAGTGACAGTCCATCGGTTTTCTCGGAGCACAACAATCATGTGTGCCTTGCAATCATGACGTTGCAACATGTTCTTTTTCGTGTGTCACTCATGTTCATCCAAAGGCCAGGATGTTTGGTAGCATTGCTTGACTCTGTTGCAATATTGTGTGTAGTGCTATCTCAGTCTGGTCACCAGCATTTCGTGCATGGACACATGTGGAAGTCCTATCAATTAACTTTGGTGGTCCTGTTGCCAAGATATTCTTTGAAGTAGATGTTCTGATTCCAGACCCGTGGCTGAAAGCATACTAAGCTCTTGCATTGTCAACTGCATCAAATGTCATGCCCGCATATGGAACAAGTGGTTGCGATGATATTGCATCATCATCTCCATCATCCTTATGCAGTTGCACATCAGAAGCATTAATCAACCCTTCCATAATCCTTGCATTTCCAACAAAAATGTACTCCAACTCCAGCAACCTACCTTTTGTTTCACTGTTTTGCTAGGAAAAGTATGAGATTACCAACAAATCAGGTAGAATGTAGCACTGGTGCTTCTATCATAAAATGTGTATAACTTCAGTAGCTTATCTTTTTTACCTCATGATATTAAACAAAATTCTTCTACACGTGCTACCACAACTATGATAGTAGTTGATCATGTTTTTTAAGTACAAGTTAGCTTTTCCTAGTGAATGCAATATTTCTAGTAGCAATCAAGAAATGTCCGTCATTTGTGAGTGTGTGTAACATGTCTGTCAGGACCAATTTAGGACATTCCAACATGCACTTCTGCCTAACTTTTCTAGTGCAGAAACATAGTAAGTGGAGACACACAATAACATGCCCAAAATTTTAATGATGCAATTCATACTGCATTTTTGATACAGTGATCAAAGGGACGGAAAACCATGAACATGGCACTCTCATCGTGTTGTATGCTTCTATTTTGAATGATAATTTTTTTGGTGCAACATTTTGTTTGTTTAACTTTTTTAGCACAGAAAATTGTCCAAAATTATGAGATGTCATTAGCATGCAACATGTTCAACACATATACATCATAACCACAGAGTCAATGGTTTTACATCATCGCCACATATACATCATAGCCAACTTGCTCACTATTCTGAGGATTTTTTTTCATACTTCCTCCTGCAATTCTTAAACATTCTTAAACTATATCCATTTATTTGACAACTCATATGTAGCTTCACTTAACACAAGTTTAGTGAAAGAGAGGACAAATGGTGATGAACTCCTCAATATGTTGCATCTATGATTAAACATTGAACACATGACACTAAATCATGAAGAATGCACTAGCAATTTTGTTGCATGCTTGTGTGTGAACCTAGGGTTTTGGTTGCAACTTACCCAAGTTTGAGAGGAGCTAGCTCCGGAGCCATCAATAGAGAAGACACGAGGATTACAAAGTTGTATATGCTCACCGACAAGTATTGGGCCGATTTGGCTTGCCTCTTGCTCGATGGAGCCGAGAGCTTCGATTCATGGCAGGCCGACAATACAAAGCGCATGATGTGGTGAATTGCCATTGCGTGGGACGGTCTCAGCTTCTTGCACACGATGATTGAGTTCCTCCCGCATGACAGCGGTGGTTGAGGAGGTGGATGTGGAGCAACTGCCGCCAGGGAACTACTTAGGAGGTGGAGGCGAAGGAGATGGCACTCGGGTGCTGCACAGGTGGTCCTCCCACCTCGGGTGGTGCTGCACATGAGGTCGTGCCATTGGGGGATGTGCTCCACAGGAATTGCTGCCGCTGGGGACCTCTCGCCGAGATCTCGCCTCGCCTCGCCGGAGAGCTGCCGCCACGGGACATAATGCGTGGAGAGGGGAATTTTCTTTCAACACATTTTTTCGGCTGGATGCAAAAACGATTGTAGCATCGTGTTTTGCGGCTGCGTGTTCACGGGACACGTGTCGCATATCCACCAACCAATGTTACTTGGTAACTGGTGGCTGTTTTGACGGCTGTGTAAAACATGATTAACACACGCATGCCGCCTAGCAGCCCCCAAAACTTAGCATGCAAGAGACGACTCATACTTTTTTGCTAAAAGAAACGTTCATTTTGTCGAGAAGCTCAGTCCACCTCCCGCCTCGACAAATCAACAAATATAGTCAATCAGGCCGCATGTGCGAAATTCCTCATTTGCCGCTCCTCCCGTCAAACTGTCGGCCCTTCACACAAGCGAGCGACCGAGTAGCGACGCGATGGTCCGCCCATGTAAGCGTTTCAACTTCCCGTTTTGTATACCTTCTAGAGATTCTCACCCAGTTTCTTTTGGTTTTGGCAAACTTCTAGAAGGTTCGTGCAACGTTTTTTTTTTCTTTGTACTGTTTTTTTTTTCTCTCATTCTTCCCTTTTCTGTTATTTCTTCAGTTTCTACTTCGTTTTTTCCTTTTCTTTCTTCTCATTTAATTTTTCAATTTTCAATTTTATTTTTATTTCTTTCCTTTCTTTTTAGTTTTTTATTGTTTTCTTGTCCAGAATTTTGAGAAAATGTTTGTACTTTTCAAAAAATGTCCCCGTTGTAAACAATTGTTCATATTTTTTTTAAAGTTCATGTTTCGACAACTTCCGCAAATGTCATTTTTTCATGAGTTCAAAAATTGTTCATGTTTCAAAAATTCTTTGCAATTTTTAAAATTGATCATTTTTAAATTATGTCCGGTATGTTTTTCTTCAAAATTTTCACAACTTTGTAAAACATTGTTTTGAGTTTCAAAAGATATTCCTTCTTTCAAAAATAGTTCACAGTTTTTGAAAATGTTCATGTTTAGATTTTATTTGCAAGAAAAAACTTTTTGTGTCTTCAAATTTATTTTCTTTTTTGAAAAAAATGTTCGGAAGGTTATTTAAAATTAATTTGGAACATTACAGAATGTTCTTGTTTTAAAAAATTATTAAAATTTTCATGTTTAGATTTTTAGGAGTTTCAAAAAATACTCCCGCTTCAAAAATTGCTCACAAATATTTTTTCCCTTTTCAAGAATATTTTAATTTATTTTTAAAATTTCATGTTTTCATAATTGTTTGGAAACATAAAAAAAGTTTGTTATTTAAAGAACTGTTAAAATTTCAAAAACTATTTGTGTTTTCAAAAATTGTTAAGAAATTCAAATATATTTCGCATTTTCAAAAAAAATGTTATCGAATTGCGAAAAATGTTCTCATTTTTTAAAAATTCTTCAGAAGCTTTTTGTTCCAAATTTTCAAAAGAATTCAAATAATAACTGGGATTTTAAAAAATGTGGTTATTTTCGTAATTTTTTCACAGTTTCAAAAGTAAATCTTCTTTTCACATTTTTGTTCACAGTTTATTGTTTCCCCATTTTTGTTTACATATTGTAGAAAGCATATTTTGAAACTTGTGAACAATTTATAAACCTGGGATATCTATTGAACCTCCGGAAAAATAAAAAGATAAATATTGTTAGCAATTTGCGATCAATTTTATAAAACCTGATTATTATGTTTAACGCCATAACAATTTTTGAAATTTGATGGAAATTCTGAAAAGCATTCGTAACATTTTTGTAAAAAACAAGAAATTTTTTTGAAAATCAAGCACATTTTTTGAATTCATGAATAATTATTGAAGTTAGAATTTGTTTTCCAAATTTAAGAAATTTTTTTGTACATGAACTTAGTTGAAAAGATAAAAATAACGTTGAAAAGAAAGAGGAAAATAGAAGGAAAAAAGAAGGAAGAAAAGAAACAGAAGGAAGCGAACAGAAACTCCGAGTTCTCGCTCGTTCACTCGTGAAACAGCAGAAATAGAAAACGCCCAAAAAGCCCAGCAAAGGGAGGCGTTGTGCGCAACAGTAGCAACTTGGGGCAAAGAGCGGTCACATAGGACGGAACCTGCTATTCGCCGTTCTGTGCGGCAACCAGTCGGGGCTTCGCACTGGGCGACCCAGGACTGGGCCGGCCCAGTAGGTCCACAAAGACTATAGTTATTTTCTTTTTCTGTTTTTTTCTGGAACTCCAGAATTTCTCTTTCAAAATGTAGACATTTTTGTAAAAGCAAAACACATTTTTAAAATTTGAATAGCAAATTTTTGAAGTCGATAACATTTTTTTGAATTTCGGAACATTTTTTAACTTCTGGAACATTTTTTAAATTCCGGAACTTTATTTTAAAATACGGAAAATTTAAAAAATTCCAGAATTTTTTTTCAAAATATGGAGCAGTTTTAAATTCTGGAAAAAAAAGTTCAAAATCAAGAACATTTTTACCAATTCCGGAACATTTTTTCAAAATTTGAAACATTTTTTCAAATTCCGAAACATTTTTCCAAATTATGGAACATTTTTTTAAATTCCACAACATTTTTCCAAATTCCGGAACATTTTTTCAAAATCTTGAAGAAACAAATCCGAGACATTTTTTCAAATTCCAGATTTCTTTTTGAAACAGAAACGGTTCAGGAACCTTGTAGAAGTTTCCCAAAAGCGGAAAAAACAATGTTCTTATTTTTTAAATAATATCATGGGTGTCAAAAAACTTGGTAACTCAAAGAATTATTCTGAATTTCAAGAAACATTTTTATAAATATACTATAATATTCCGATCCACCCCGACAGTTAATTCTTCAAAATTCACTCGGGTATATAATCAGAAAGACTCAGAACCATCACTGTTAAATTGCACACATTCAATCATTCGTGAACATTTTTACAAATTTGGGAACATTTTTAAAATCGAGAACATTTGTTACTATTTATAAATACTTTTTTAAATTCGAAACAATATTTTATATGATGAACTATTTTCAAGTATTTTATTGTGAATTGGTGAATAAATCATTTTTTGAATTATCAAGCATTTTTTTAATTGCATTAATAAAATTGCTCAAAATGATGGACTTTTTTTGATTCACAAATGTTTTCTCCAAAATTACGATTTTTTTTAATATGCAACCATTTTTACAAAAATCCCGAAGAATTTTTGAATTCGCAAACATTTAATTTTTATCAAACATTTATGTAAATATACTTTTTTGAATTACGAAAGTTTTTGATTTATTTGAATTAGAAAAAGTAAAAAGGAACAGATAAATAATAATTAAAAAACTAAAAAAACAGCCCCGCCCATGGGCTGGCCCAAATGGGTGTGTTGTTTATTTTCCAGCGAGCACATCGTAGTATAGCTAGTCCATATGTTTTGGTCGGCCCATGCGAGGATTCCCTGCAAAATGTATTTTATAATTTACAAGTGGTATTGATGGTAATATTAGACAATTTTGGAGGCAATTATAATGACGTACCATAGAAGCAATATGTGCTTTATTAATAGTTAAAGATTTTAGAGGGGAAACGATACTTTTCTCTTTATTCAAAGACCAGAACAAAGGGCTGCTCGACCTTTGGTTCTCTCTTCATAGAGGAAAAAATGGTTTCCTGTTTTACGCTGTCATGAAAAAAAAAGATTTCCTTTTCATTTCGTGAAACATCCTATACGCATTTCAAAGAGAAAAAAAAGCATCATGTACGAATGCTGAAAGCGTGAAAATGATTTTGGATTCTTATTGCTGGGTTGCTGGACAAATGATGAGGTTGATAAGTCAATCATTTTGTAGAGGAAGTACTATTGTAGAAGTGATACATAGGTTTGTTCTACGCTACAAATTATGACCGAGGTGGTCCCCTCTGTCACCTCCCAGCACGATACCGGTGTAAAACCCTCGTGCCTCCAGCAACCACATGTTCCTACCCTCTCTCTCCGCCGCTTCTGCCGTCCCGTCATTGCGGTGGTGGCGGGTCTCGCTACCAAATGTGACGGGGAGATCTTTAAGTCAACTACCTCCGCTTCGGCTTGGAAGACTGTATGTGTTTCGCCTACGATGGGATACTGTAGCGGCATGCCCATGACACGACGGTGTCGACATGCACGTCCCACGCGACGGTGATCCGTGTTGGAAATATGCCCTAGGGTCAATCGTGTGATGATATTTCCCTTTGTATTCATGAGACATTTGTATTATTCTTGAACATCATCAATGATATGTATTAACAAGTATGAGACATGTTTGTAAAAATATGTATTGTATGATGATTGTTCTGATGGTCCCTAGTTGGTAAGGTTACACGGACACATCCCTTGACTAGTATATGATTTAGTTGATGAATATGTTTCACAAGTCATGGACATAAAGATGCCAAACAAATAGTATGGACCCAGGTTGATGACTATATTGTTATGCATTTAGTTTAATTATCAAATTGTTACGCATTTTACAATCGATCAAGGGCCAGTGAGGAGCGAAACAAGCTGCTCTTGCTGTCGAGGGATGGTAAGGGAGGGGTTTCACCCACCAATAATTGAGCTATGGTCAAGCAAAGTTTACTAGAGATGCAAGGTAACTAGGATGAGCTCTCGCAAAATTTTGAGATTAAGGGGAATAGTAGAAGGGGTTAAAACATGCTTTTTACCAAATCACCAAAAGGTGTTTGATGCTATTTTGGGAAAGTAAAAGGGTTCTTCTTGCCTTAAGATTCAACAAGATCAAAGGGTAGTTGGAAATGAGGTTGATGACCCATTTTGCGTATATATGATGAAAGTTGCGAGGGTAAACTTTATAAACCTTAGAAATGGATGATACGTCTCCAAGGTATCTACAATTTTTGATTGTTCCATGTTGTCATATTATCATTCTTGGATGTTTTACAATAATTTTATAGTCATTTTATATCATTTTTTGGTACTAACCTATTGACATAGTGCCAGTGCCAGTTGTTGTTTTCTACATGTTTTTTATAGCGCAGGAAATCAATACCAAACGGAGTCCAAACGCAGCGAAACTTTTTGTGGATTTTTTTTGGGCCAGAAGACATCCAGTGGGCGAGGAACGCACCTCAGCGGAGCTCCGATGGGAGCACAACCCACTAGGGTGCGCCCCGGTGGGTTGTGCCCTCCTCGTTGGACTCTCGCACCGCCTCTTTGCTCTATAAATACCCCCAATATTCCAGAAACACTAGGGAGGGGGACGAAAATCAATTCCAGCCGCTGCAGAGTCCAGAAACACAAGATCAAATCTAGACACCATCATGGAGGGGTTCATCATGTCCATTGGTGCCTCTCCGATGATGCGTGAGTAGTTCTTTGTAGACCTACAAGTCCGTAGTTAGTAGCTAGATGGCTTCCTCTCTCTCTCTTGATTATCAATACAATGGTCTCTTGGAGATCCATAAGATGTAAGTCTTTTGCGGTGTGTTTGTTGGGATCCGATGAACTTTGAGTTTATGATGAGATCTATGTTTTTATCCATAAAAGTTATTTGGCTCTTCTTTGATATCTTATATCCGTGATTGATTGTAGCCTCGTATTTCTTCTCCGATATTTGGATTTTGTTTGGTCAACTTGATCTATTTATCTTGCAATGGGAAGAGGTGCTTTGTGATGGGTTCGATCTTACGGTGCTTGATCCTAGTGACAGAAAGGGAAACGACACGTATGTATCGTTGCTATTAAGGATAACAAGATGGGGTCTATTCCTACATAAATAGATCTTGTCTACATCATGTCATTGTTCTTATTGCATTACTCCATTTTTCCATGAACTTAATACAGTACATGCATGCTGGATAGCGGTTGATGTGTGGAGTAATAGTAGTATATGCAGGCAGGAGTCAGTCTACTAATCTTGGACGTGATGCCTATATAATGATCTTTTCCTAGATATCGTCATGATTATTTGAAGTTCTATCAATTGGCCAACAGTAGTTGTTTTCCCACCGTTTGCTATTTTTCTCGAGAGAAGCCACTAGTGAAACCTACGACCCCCGGGTCTCTTTTCATCATATTTGCCTCTGTGATCTATTTTCCTTGGCTTTTATTTTCAGATCTATTAAACCAAAAATACAAAAATACCATGCTGCAATTTATTTGTTCCTTGATCTATTTATTCTATCTACCACTTTTACCTCACGTTATTTGCCTATCTTGAGGCGTCGTACCCGAAAAGGATTGACAACCCCTTTAACACGTCGAGTTGCGAGTATTTGTTATTTGTGTGCAGGTGTTGTTTACATGGTGTGAGGAGGTTCTCCTACTGGTTCGATAACCTTGGTCTCATCACTGAGGGAAATACCTACCGTCGCTATACTGCATCATCACTTCCTCTTTGGGGAAATACCGTCGTAGTTCTAGCAGACATCAAAAGGAATTTCTGGAGCCCCTGGCGGGGAGGATCTTCAACATCAACCAGGTTCCTAATCACAGATCTCATCTCCTCGCAGTTTACATTATTTTCCATTTTCCTCTCGTTTTTCTCTCGCCCACTTCACCAAGTTGCCGTTTTATTCGCCTTTTTCTCACCGGATCTCTTTTTGTCTACTTGTGTTACCATGTGCCTTCTATTTGCTTGCATCTTTGCTTGCTAAAAATATTTTGATATGGATCCTCATCGACTTGCTAATCTTTTCAAGATATCCAATTATGATGAACCAATTGCTAGTGAGTTGAGTGTACTTGATTATCTCCATGAAGTTTTTCTTGAGATTCGTGAATCTGAAAATTGTGATGAAGTGATTCACGATGTTTGCTTGAATGAAACACATGATTGCAATGATATTGTTATAAATTCTATTAATATTAGTTGTGCTAATGATATGCAAACCCACAAGCTTGGGGATGCTATGTTTGATGAGTTTTCCATGACACTACTTATTGCAATGATCATGATTGGGGTGATAATGCTTCTTATGATCTTGATAATTTATTTAATACTCTTGATGATTATGATATTGAAAGTGGGCTTGGAAGAGTATAAACTTTAGGCATTATTGATCCCACTATTTTGGAGAGTGTTCAATCTTATGAAATATTTGATAGAAGTGGGTTTGGAGAGGTCATGACTTTAGTTAATGATAATCCCACTATTTTGGAAGAGTGTCAACTTTACATGCATGTGGACCATGAACAGAAAATTTTATATGATAGTTATACTATTGAATTCCTTCATGATGCTACTGAAATTTATTATGAGGGAGGAACATATGCTTGTAGGGATTGCAATAATATCAAGTTTCTTCTCTATGTGTTGGAAATTTTGAAGTTATACTTGTTTTGCCTCCCTATGCTAATCTATTCTTGTTTCCATAATTTGTTTGCTCACAAAATCCCTATGCATAGGAAGTGGGTTAGACTTAAATATTCTTTCCATATGATTCATGATGCCCTCTTTATGTTTCAATTCTTTACCTTTATGTGAGCATCATTGAAATCATCATGCCTAGCTAGGGGCGTAAAACGATAGCGCTTGTTGGGAGGCAACCCAACTTGTATCATTTTTTATTTTTTATTTTCTTGCTGTTTTCAATAAAATGAACAATTATACCTCTGGTTAGATGTGTTTTTGTGGTTTAAATTAGTGTTTGTGCCAAGCAAGGCCTTTGGGATGATTTGGATGAAAGTTGATTTGATCTTGCTGAAAAACAGAAACTTTTGTACTCACACAATTATGTTTCATTTTTAACAGAAGAGTGTTTTTGAGTTGATTATTTTTTCATCAGATTAACAAACAAATTATTCACGTCATCCTAATGTTTCAGAATCTTTGGAGTTACATAAGTATTCGAAGTAGTCAGATTGCTACAGACTGTTCTGTTTTTGACAGATTCTGTTTTCTTTGCGTTGTGTGCTTATTTTCATGATTCTATGGTTTTCTTTGATTAGTTTTTTCCATAGAAAAGTTGGAATACACTATATATAATGCAAAAATAAAATATGAATAGGTTTGCAAGAGTACTTATAGTAGTGGTTTGCTTTCTTATCATAACGGATCCCACGAAGGTTTTGTTGAGTTTTGTGTGATTGAAGTTTTCAAGTTTTGGGTGATCTTACGGTGGATGAAGGAATAAGGATTAGAAAAAGTCTAAGCTTGGGGATTCCCGAGGCACCTCAATAAAATATTCAAGAAGTAGCAAGCAACTAAGCTTGGGGATGCCCCCGAGTGGCATCCTCTCTTTCTTCTAACAACCATCGGTATTTGACTTGAAACTATATTTTTATTCGTCACATATTATGAGTTTTGCTTGGAGGGTCTTGTATAATATTAGTCTTTGCTTGTTTTTCTTTGTGTTTTAAGTCATCAATGCTTGCTCGACACACCTTTTTTAGAGAGCCAAAAAGTATGCTATGCTTGCTCCTATGCTTCACTTAAATTTTTAGAGCCATGGATTTGCTCTAGTACTTCACTTATATCTTTTTGAGAACGGTGTTCTTTGTTATTTTTGAAGAAATGCTCTCATCCTTCACTTAGATTTATTTGGTAGTTAGTAAAAAAATTAAGAAATTCTCTCTTTCTTCACTTAGATTATTTTGAGAGAAATAAAAATTATGCTCATGTTCTTCACTTAAATTTGTTTGAGCTTATCAAAAGCAACATATGAGAATAGTCCCAAAGTGATAGATATCCAAGGGGGCTATAAAAAAACTTTCATGAAGATCATTGGACAAAATAAACTTGATTCTTAGTAATGGTTTTGAGATATGACGATATAATATGTGAGTCATGTTGATGAGTAATTGTGCTTTAGTACGAATATTGATGTTAAGGTTTGTGATTACCTTTGAAAGCACGAAAGTCAATAGTCAAGCAATGAAATTTATATCCTACTTGTGGTGTATTATTCGGTGTTACTTATGCTTGATGCTTGGGTACGCGATTTTTCGTTTCTTGGTTGGTCGCTTCTCAATCTTTTTGCTAGCCTTCATTTTGCACTAAGTATGATCACTACTTGTGCATCAAAAACCCTTTAAACCAGTTTTGCCATATGAGTCCATTATACCTACCTATGTGCGGTATTTCAATTCCGTTCTAAGCAAATTTGCATGTGCCATCTCTAATTTTCAAAATAAATCTCTCTTTTGTGTGCACTACCGCTCGCGAGGCGGTGAGGGATGGCCAATATTTTCCATGCTAGATGTGTTATTCTCACGATGGGTGTTTATTCACTTGTCATTGCACGAGAGTATGACAAGGTATTAGGGATGTCGAGTCCCTAAATGAAAAAAATTGAATTTACCTTTTGTTGTCAAATAATAAATTCCTTGGAAAGTGTTGGTATGGAGGGCACCCGTGGATACACACAAGCCATGGAAAGTGAAAGTAATGATGGAAAAAGAAATAGACTTTATTTTCTGTTCGGGAACCGCCTATGATGTATCTAGCATGGAAAGTGTTGGGAGATCTAAGTCGTTTTCGTTGGTGGGAAAAGTATGCCTCCCAAAATGTTTTAATCTCTCAATTTTCGCTTTGAGATCTAGCACCTCTACAAATCCCTACTTCCCTCTGCGAAGGGCCTTTCTTTTACTTATGCAATTTTTATTTCGAATTTGAGTATCCATCTTCTCTCATAAAGCACCAACTAAGGGGCACTATGATCATATTTGAGTATTGGGTGTAGCTAATATTCGAGTGTGTTTCATGAATGGATCAATGATTGAGCACAATGGGCTAGGGATAACTTGCAGTGTCGATATTTTGAAAGACATGGTTGTTTGTTGGTATGCTTGAGTATTGAAGTCTTCATGTCAAAACTAGACTATTCCTTTGAACCATATAAAAGTCCAAATGTCCATGCTATAAAGAAAAGAAATGTGATGAACATGTTAGGTAGCATTCCACATCAAAAAAATTCTTTTTATCATTTGCCTACTCGAGGACAAGCAGGAATTAAGCTTTGGGATGTTGATACGTCTCCAACGTATCTACATTTTTTGATTGTTTCATGCTGTTATATTATCATTCTTGGATGTTTTACAATCATTTTATAGTCATTGTATAGCATTTTTTGGTACTAACCTATTGACATAGTGCCTAGTGCCAGTTGCTATTTTCTGCATGTTTTTTACATTGCAGGAAATCAATAAAAAATGGAGTCCAAACGCAGAAAAACTTTTTGTGCAATTTTTTTGTGCCAGAAGACATCCAGTGGGCCAAGAATGCACCTGAGGGGAGATCCGATGGGAGCACAACCCACCAGGGCGCGCCCCAGTGGGTTGTGCCCTCCTCGTTGGACTCCTGCACCGCCTCTTTGCTCTATAAATACCCTAATATTCCAGAAACCCTAGGGAGGGGGGGTGAAAAATCAATTCCACCCGCCGCAGAGTCTAGAAACACCAGATCCAATCTAGACACCATCACGGAGGGGTTCATCATGTCCATTGGTGCCTCTCCGATGATGCATGAGTAGTTCTTTGTAGACCTACAGGGTCCGTAGTTAGTAGCTAGATGACTTCCTCTCTCTCTCTCTCTCTTGATTATCAATACAATGGTCTCTTGGAGATCCATATGATGTAAGTCTTTTTGCGGTGTGTTTGTTGGGATCCGATGAACTTTGAGTTTATGATCAGATCTATGTTTTTATCCATGAAAGTTATTTGAGTCTTCTTTGATCTCTTATATGTGTGATTGATTATAGCCTCGTATATCTTCTCTCATATTTGGGTTTTGTTTTGCCAACTTGATCTATTTATCTTGCAATGGTAAGAGGTGTTTTGTGATGGGTTCGCTCTTACGGTGCTTGATCCTAGTGACAGAAAGGGAAACGACACGTATGTATCGTTGCTATTAAGGATAACAAGATGGGGTCTATTTCTATATAAATAGATCTTGTCTACATCATGTCATTGTTCTTATTGCATTACTCCGTTTTCCATGAACTTAATATACTAGATGCATGCTGGATAGCGGTCGATGTGTGGAGTAATAGTAGTAGATGCAGGCAGGAGTCGGTCTACTAATCTTGGACATGATGCCTATATAATGATCATTGCCTGGATATCGTCATGATTATTTGAAGTTCTATCAATTGCCCAACAGTAGTTGTTTTCCCACCGTTTGCTTTTTTTCTTGAGCGAAGCCACTAGTGAAACCTACGACCCTCGGGTCTCTTTTCATCATATTTCTCTTTGCAATCTATTTTCCTTTACTTTTATTTTCAGATCTATTAAACCAAAAATACAAAAGTACCTTTCTGTAATTTATTTCTTCCGTCATCTATTTATCCTATCTACTACTTTTACCTCACGTTATTTGTCTATCTTGAGACACCGTACCCGAAAGGGATTGACAACCCCTTTAACACGTGGGTTGCCAGTATTTGTTATTTGTGTGCAGGTGCTATTTAAGTGGTGTGAGGAGGTTCTCCTACTGGTTCAATAACCTTGGTCTCATTACTGAGGGAAATACCTATCGTCGCTATACTCAATCACCCCTTCCTCTTTGGGGAAATATCGACGTAGTTCTAGCACATATCAACGGACAGAAATATATTTTCCTAGATCTGATTATGCAAATATATTCCCCCTATTGCACCAATTGGTGTGCTGGCATTTTTTGAGGATTAGAGCATGCCCAAAAAGTTTGGGACCAATTGAGGAAACTTGACAATGCAAAAAAATTCAATTCTAGAAATCGTCAAAAATGGATATTGGGGGATTTGGACAAGTGGATTTGTTCTCCTTGTAGCACCACTTGGCATGGATGCATTACTAGGGTATTAGAACA
Organism: Hordeum vulgare subsp. vulgare; assembly: GCF_904849725.1. NCBI lineage: Eukaryota > Viridiplantae > Streptophyta > Magnoliopsida > Poales > Poaceae > Hordeum > Hordeum vulgare. Next base: position 530,434,661 of record NC_058519.1, read on the forward strand.
TGTCCATAATGTTTGGGTATAATTGGAGAAACTTGGCAATGTAAACTTCTCCAAGTTTGGACCTGGGTAGAGATAGTTTTGGAATATTTTGGTGAATCAAATCAATTTGGATTGAGATGAAACTTGGCAAGGTCACCATATATATCATGTGTGACTTGCTAGAATTTTCATGGAATTATTTCAGAATATTTCTTATAGAAATATTCCAAATACTTGAAATGAAGAAATAGGGTTTTGGAGGGATTTGTCCAATATTTTTAAACATATTCCCAAATTGAACATACTAATAAAACCCACTAATATTAAACAGAAGGAAAAAATATCATTCAAAAATCTATTTTAAACTAAAGTTATTCACAAACTAGTGATTCACACAAATTTCAAAGAATTCAAATTTAAACTATTCAAATCTAAATAATACTATCACTAACAAAAAGTTTTAATTTTTGTGACCTAAAGCAAAAAAGATCCACTCAAAAATTATAAACATTCTAAAAGTTATTCAAAATCTAAAAACACAAACTGTTCTATTTAGAAAACAAATAAGAAAAGAAATAAAAAAAGAAAAAGAACCCTTTAGTCCCGGTTGGTATCACCAACCGGGACTAAAGGGCCACCTTCCAGTGTGGAATTTAGGCCGTCAAAAAGCTGGACCTTTAGTCTCAGTTGGTGATACCAACCGGGACTAAAGGATCTTTACTCCCGGTTGGTGGCTGGAACCGGGACTAAAAGTCTTTTTTATATAAGGCCTCTGATGTCCCGGTGCCAGCCACCGCCCGCGAGAAGTTGCAGATCGACGCCCCCAGGCTGACCGATCACGATGTCGCTGCTTCGACCTCCTCCTCGCCAGTCTCCTTCAAGCCTCGCCGCCCTTCTCCACGGCAACGCCGGTAAGGCCCAACCCCTCCCCATCATTGTGTCCCCGTCGCGATCCGCCGCTCGCCCCGCCATGGCCATGCTGCCCCGTCGCCCGCGCTCACTGTCGCAGCTGCTGCTACGCGCCTAATGTTGCTCCAGTTTCCGCTGCTAATTCGTCGATGATTGTCGTTGCCGGCGCGCGTAATGTTGTTGTTGCTGCTAGCGCAGCCCATGCCTGACGCCTCGCACTGTCGTATCGCTCTCCATCGTCGTTGCTGCGACGCCCCTATGGCTACCCCGTCGCTACCATTCGTCGTGCCTCGTCACGATGGTCACGTAGGCACAAACCGCATGCAAAGCGGTGAACGAAGGAGTCCTCGACGATCATCGGAGGAGTCCCCGATGATCGCCGATGAAGAGTCCCCGACGATCACTAGAGGAGTCCCCGATGATCGCCAGTGAAGAGTCCCCGGCGATCGTCGGAGACGTGTCTCCGACGATCGCCGGAGGAGTCCCCCACGATCGCTAGTGAGTAGTCCCCGATGATCACCGGAGGATTCCCCGATAATCACCATGAGCATTGTATCCTCGGCGATCATCGGTGACGAGTCCTCAACGGTCGCCGATGCCAGTGAGGATCTCCCGACGATCGCTGGTGAAGAGTCTCCAATGATCACCGGTGAGGAGTCACCGACGATCACCAGTGTAGTCCCCGACGATCGCCAGTGAGGAGTCCCTGACGTTTGCCGGTGAGGACCGAGTCCCCGACGATCGCCGGTGAGGAGTCCCTGACGATTGCCGATGAGGACCGAGTCCCCGACGATCGCTGGTGAGGATCGAGTCCCCGACGATCGATGGTGAGGATTCCCCGACGATTACCGATGAATAGTTTTTATATAAATATGAGTAGGTGCACAAGTTTATTATATATGAGTAGCATAATAAAACGAAAAACTCACATAGAAATTTGTTTTCATAGGAATTTGTTCTCGAAGAAGATGCCCGGCATGCATCCTCGTCGTCGACTCGGCAGTGAAAACTAGTTTGAGAGGCGACATGTCTAGGACTGGGCTCCGCCAGGCTGGCATTAGGAGGTGCTACCTTCCGGGGCGCGCATCTTGGTTAGGAATTGGGGTCTCATCATCGACCCAGAGCTTCTTTGATGGCACTCGCATGGGCCACCATCGGTGTAGAGGGAGCCGGCCTCCAAGGAGGTGGTACGTCACCGTGTCAGGGAGGAGGCGAGCACGTGCGTTGCTACATGGTTGCGTTGGACGTCAGGTTTCCAATACTAGACAGTTTCTTCACGGATCTCACCTGAGCTATGATCCTCTGATGGTATCTTCTCTTTGGGTGTTCACCAGCCCCGCAGTGCATCGACAATACTTTGGGTGATCAGTTTGATTGGGCCAGATGTATTAGTGATATTATGTGATACTATTTTTTTCATTAACTGGATTTCTCGAGATGTATTAGTGATATTATATATTGTTTCATTAAGTAGATTATTCGAGATTTATAAGTAAAATTTAGTCCTCCTCACCATCGTCCCTAGACCCTCAGATCGATCCTCGCCGACGGCTGACTATACTATGATTCAGTTTTTACTTATTCAGTGCATTATAATTTAAAATACTAAATTGTTTTATCTTTCTTCTGGGTTACTTAAGCTATGGGCGATAGCGGAAGATACCATGAATATGACATATTCGACATCATACGCTCCTCCCCAAACCAAGAGAATGAACGACATGATGGCTCAGAATTTCTAAACGACTCTCGTGAGGGACTTGAGCAAGAACCAAGAGAAGAAGAAAATGATGGTGAAGAAAATGTTAGACAATTAACGAAGTCTGATGAGGTATATATATATATTAAGCCTGGTGATCATTAGTTGTAATAATTGATTTATGTATATATATATTAACGAATCTTTCTTATTTTAGCACTCTGGATCGAGCCAGTCTTCTAGAAAGGTACGAGGCCGAGCCAAAAAGTTGGGCGATGATATAAAGTTAAACATCAATTGTCACACCCCAATTTTTGGCTTTCCTGACTAAGTAACTTATTTCAAAATTTAGGACCAATTAAAATTTTTGTGAATGCTTGTGATGCTTGGAGTGACTATTGTCTGTCTGTTTGTTTTGCATGTGATTGATCCCCATTAATTCTTGCCACTCTCCTAATCATCTTCTCATCCCATGATCTGCTGCCTAATGATCATGTCATGTGATTAGGAAAAATATCTGTTTTACCAAATATTATTTTCACCAAAAAGCTTTTCTTTGAATTAAACCTTCAAACCCCTGAAATGAGGTTTGTACTACAAGTCCTCAAATTAGGGAGTTTCTTTTGCACCAATTGTTTTATTTAAAACCTATTATCAAAATGACTTCCAAAAACCATCTTATTATTATTATAAAGGATATTTTATTATTTTATTTACAAGCCCTTCTGTGAGGCCAGAAATGGTCTCCTATGAAGGAAAGTTATTTTTATTGCCTTCAAAATATTTAAGAAAATTTAGGGAAACTCAGTGGATATATTTATTCCACATTTATGAGTTCCAACACATGGTCATGTTCAAAATATTGGGCAAACCCCTCCAAAACCATTTCTGCCTATTTCAAGCTTTTGGAATATTTCTATAAGAAATATTCTCAATAAATTCCAGTAGAATTCTAGCATGTCATCTATGATATTATTGATGATCTTGCCAAGTTTCATTTCAATCCAAGGTGATTTGGCTCCCCTAATCACTCTAAAACCCTATCTGTCCAGAATCAAATTTGAGCAACTCTACATTATGAAGTATCTCCAATGGAGCTCCAATTTGGTGGACATGTTCGAGTACTCCAATGAGGCATCCACACCAAGTGGTACACCAAGGAGAATAGAGGAACTTGTCCTAAAACCCTCAAAACCCTCTTTGTTGATTTCTGACTTTGAAAAACTTTACATTATAAAGTTTGTCCAATTGACCTCAAACTTTTTGTACATGCCTTAATGCTCAAATAATGCCCCTACACCAAATATTGGATTTGTGGGAATTTAATTGAATAGGGTTCTAAGCAGAAACCTATTTCTGCCCCTTTCTAGGGTTTTTCAAGTCTACATTGGAAAACTTCTCTAGCAAATCCCAAATTTGGTGTGCAAGCCTATTTTCATCTATTATTTGATCCTGTTAAGTTTCATATCCATTGGAATTCATCTGATAGCCTAAACACAGATCAAACACCTTGTGTGCACTCACTAATTTGGCTTCTATTGCCCCTTCTACTTTTACCCTTGAGCTCAACTTTCTACCACAGCCTCACATAGTTACATTTCACCTCCAGTAACATTCCCATGGACACTGGTCAATTATTGGAGAAGGTCCCTTTGTAACTTCCTCTCATTTTCACCCTTGGCAGCACTGTTTTACCTCTCTTTCCATTCTTCTGCTTAAGCTATCAATCCCAACTCTTTCCAGAGCATCTAATATATGCCAAGGCTTCATTTAGAACAAAGACATGGCATGCTCATGTGGAGAAAATGAGCAACACTTCTTCAAATAGATTTCTGGCTGAATCATGGCTTTGAACAGCAAGTAGTAGCTATACTCCTTTGTTTGATCTGAAACTTTGCAGTCTGGTAGTCCTTCCATGCCTAACACTGCCAGACATAACTTCCCTCCAAGTATCCCCACCTAGGACGCACTTTTATCAGCTCCAAGTTTGCTGTTAGAGACTTAACAGCAGTCAAAACCCCACCTAGACAGCTCCAACTTGGTCCAGACTTCACTAGTGCATCGTGGCAAGCATGCCTTGCACGGTTGACATCTTGGCCTGGCCAAGGGGTGCCCCAGGACACAGGTGACCGTGGTGACCACCACTCTAGCATGCAGTAATGGTGCTCTGCACCCTCTTCTCCTTCTACAGCTGGGTCCCCTCCTTGGCACCATGTCTCAGAGCGTCAGAGCATCCCCTTTTGACCGTTCAAGCCATTTCCCTCCACCAGCAAGCTTCCAAAACCCCTCTGGCATGTTGTCTACTCCGTGCTCTCAGAGTTCCAGAGAGTCCCGAGATCTCTCGGCCTCTCCCTTCCTATCTCCCTCCTCCTCTATCATTACCTCCTCCTCCCCTTGACCATTCAAAGCATCTCCACCCACGGGCTAGCTTCTAAAGTCCCTCTGGGACGTGTGGCACCCATGCCCACGGGTGCACCCGAGAGCTTCCAAGCTCTCCTCCCTCCTCCTCCTCTCTTATCTCTTCTTTCCAGAGCCTCTCGGGCTCCCCAAGACCCTCCTCCTCTCCTCCCAAGGAGCCCCTCGTGCCTCCTCTCCTCTCGGGCTCCCTCCTCTCCCCATGGCCGCGGGGTAGAGCTCCGGCCCCCGCTGGGGCTGGCCTGCCCAGAGCTTTTCCCTGCCTCCTTCCGCCTTGCCGGCAACCCCCCAGGCCACCACAACTCCTTCCCAACGCTCCTGCCCTCTCCTTTCGCTCCTGGTGCCGAAGCCAGGGGGTAGACGGCCTCCCAGCAATCTCCATCGCCGGCGCCTTGCAGCCCTCCCCTGCAGGCGTTGAGCAGGGGGACGGGGGCGGCCACCTTCCCCGAACCTGTTGGTGGTCGGGGCACATCCTAGGGTGGCTGCGGCCGCTGGAGAATGCCCCAGCGCCGGCCGGCTCCCGTTCCAGTGCTCCCTCTGTGTCCAGGGAGGGAGGTTGAAGAAGGGCCGCGGGCCCCGCACGTCAGCGGGTTGGCAAGACCGCCAGGTGGGCCGCGCCACTTAAGTGGCAGCGCCCCCACCCTTGCCGTCTCCCTGCGTGGAAGGCATATTCCTCGCTAGGGCGCCTCCTGCGTGGCTTAGCTAGCTAGCTAGCGCAGCTGGGCCGGCCTGGAGGCCTACCAAGCGCCAGTGCGCAGGATAGCCCCCAAAGCTAAGTTTTTTCTCTTTTCCAGATTTGCTTCAACTTCAAAAATCCACTACAAATTCATTCTAACTCCAAATCTGTTGATTCAGACTCCTGCAGGATCCTAAAATCAAGCTCTATCCGAATATGTGCCTTGCACATTTTTCCAAGAAAACTTTCTGTGGTATTATTATTCAAATGCAGATTTGAATATATTTAGCCCACCTTTGTAAAATCCTATAGGGTTCATTTCAACTCCAAATGGAGTGATTCAAATTTCCAGAACCTTCTTAAATCATTTCCTAATTTTAGAGCCTTGGTCAACATTTTTATCAAACTTCATTCTGTTGCTTATAATAAATAGCTTCCTATTGCTATTTATTCCACATTAGAAAATTCCTAGTATATTCATACCAACTCCAAATCCAGTGAAACCACTTCCTAAATATTCCTAAAATCATTCTCTATGAAATGGGTGCCTCCACTCATTTTTAACAGAATATTTTCTGTTGACCTCTTCAAAGGTCCCCTATCCCTCCTTTCCTTCCATCTAGACACCCCTGATGATTCAAACCCCTTGGAAAGGATTCAGGTATTTTTCTTATGACCAGAGAGGTCCAAGAAAAATATAACTTCTATTTATAGAACACTTTTATTCTGCTTGATGTGTGGCTTACTATGGTTGTTTCCGACGTTAGTTGACGGTACACAGAGTATTCGGGGACGGAGCGGAAGACCTCGAAGACCCCGAGGACTTACGTGAGCAAGGCAAGCATGCCCTTTTGCCATGACTTAAGTAAATAAAATAATGCATGCTAGAATAGCAAGTATTTTCCGTTGCATGTGATCTCGATGCCGGTTCATCATTGATGAGATGGTACCGAAGGCTTCTTCGAAGCACTTGCATTTACAGTAGTGATATTCACATGGCTCCTCGGAGCATGAGCATGATGAGCTGATCCTACCATCTACGAGGATCATGCTACTGTCATGTTGGCTAGTGGAGTATAATCACTGCATTGAGCTTGACCCCGTGAGGGTCATGATATTACCATGTTGACAAGTAATAATAGAGCATTTTATCATGAACGTGATGTTGAGTTAAATAAAGAGTTTATGAAAACCCCGTCGGGTGCCACTAATGCCCGAGGGTGATGATGAGTTGGTGATCACTATTGGTGAAGTGATGCACCGGTGATTTTGGTGGGAGTATGGTTTCAGAAATGGATTAGATTTATGATGTGTAGACCGTCCCAACCTTACCAGTACGACCACGATACCCCTTTATGGGATGGGGCTTTGTTGATTACTCTGGTCGGTGCTAGCAAAGAGCCACATTACTAGTGGCGGGAGTGATCGGTGTCACTCTCATGATGGGGTCGTGCCAGGTAGGATGACTATGCCATTATTATGAGTTCTAGGCACACCGTTGGTCCCTGCATGGTTGATACAGTCCAGAGTCGGTGCTCGTAAGACGTACAACATGTGGGCTGGGTACCAATCGAGTGGATCTCTTTGTCTAGTATCGTCAGGGGAAAGGTGATGATCGGGTACTTACCTCGGGTATATGTGATATACCGTGAGTCGTGGATGACACGGAAATATTCCGTTTCTCGTGGGTCCAGCGTACTACCTCTGCAGAGTGTAAACTATTCGAATAGCCGTGTCCACGGTCAAGGACAGTTGGGTGGTGCTGCTTAAACTACGTCCTATGTTTCCGCATAAACCAAGTGTGTGTGTGTGGTGTTAAAAAGGTGTTGTTATGATAATCACAATAATATGATCAAGTTCGGTGACTTGACATATAGGGTAAACCCGGATGGTTTAGCCCTTATTATTACCTTGAGGTTATTACAAGTCCGATGACTTGGCATACGGGGTGAACCCGGTGTGTTCAACCCTTGTCAGATATGTCAATATCTGTAACATGTTCTTCAAAAGTAATTCTTTAACCTGATGCACATACATGATCATTCCACCCAGATGAGTTACACTAAAGATGCATGATACTGTTATCCTTCACTTTCATTGTTCGTATCATGGACTGTTTGCGAGTACATTCAAAGTACTCATTGGCTTGCCACTGGTTATTTCATTGACCAGGTGTGAAAGACAGGATAAGGTGAAGATTAACTCGATGGCGTTCTTGCGAGCTAGGACGCTTCCCAGTCAGAATGCTTGTAGGTTAAGGCTGATGGCATGGGTTCACGCTTTCAACCAATAATTCCGCTATTGGTTCGGTTTCAAGTGTAGGCCTTTAAGGCCCTATGTATGTAAGACTCGACCGAAGTGGTCATTTATTGTATCAAACGGTATGTATGGATGTAAGACTCTATTATTCAGTATCTGTGTTTAGTGAGCATTGATCCCTGGGATCACTGGGCACGGCGATCTCGTCTTACCAGTCGGGGTCCCCACATCAATGAAGTCGCAGAAGAGGGTGAACCGATTGCTCCTCATGAGAATGCCCGTAAATTTATAAATCAACGCGGATATGTTGTTAGGGACCAAATCCCGATCACCAATCGAGAATGGAATCAGCCAAAGGTAAATCGAGGAGTTAGTTACATCGATGAAAGATCGAAAGATTTGCTTTGGAATATGGTCATGTAACATTTCAACCTACCACATGCCTCACAGATAGCCAATGGTTGAAAGTTAAGAAATGGGCTCTTAAGAAGATGGCCACATAATTCTAGAGCTGGAAGAAAAGATTATACAACAACTACATTAGGGAAAAATGAAGTCTCCAGAATTCGCTGGAGCACTACAGAAGATAAAAGATCACTTGGACGAATTTTTGGAGTACAAGGTGTGGAAAGATTAAGAAAAAATAAGCTAAATGCTCAGAAAAAGGAGTATCATCATGTTCTCGGACATGTGGCTACAAAAGAGCCCTGCCTAAGTGGGAAACAATTGAGGCCAATATGGTTGTAGAAGGGGTCACTCCAGCTACAAAAAATTGGCCCGAGAGGTCCAAGACTTGGTTTTATGCGCATGGGGGAATGTTGGACCCAGCGACAAGGCAAATTTTTACAAAGGCAAATCTTAAGACAGCCTTGGACGCTCTAATTTAGGTAATAGAAGATGCTCGGGATGTGGTGTTCCAGCAAGAGAGAGAGAGAGAATAACGAGCTTACACGCGCCCTGGGGAATCCTAAACACACATGATGAACACAAGGCAAAGGCGTTGTTCCGTGGGTTCAGGGGTTTTCGGAGTGGAATGACACTTATAGAAGTCATCAGAGGAAAAATAAGCAGGATGCACACCGTATTCAGAGGGTAGAAATAAATAACAAGGAGTTGAACCGCATAGTAAAACGACATCAGGAGCAACTGGACACAATTAACCAGCAAAGGGCGGCATCTTCGCGGCAAGAGCAAGCAGATCCAGCATTGGATGATAGTGTTGTCCCATCTATGCGGAAAAGCGACATGGGTTCCACGGGGGTCTTGGCAGATGATGCCCTGATGGCCTGCTACCCCATGGATGATATCAAAGAGAGCACATATTGTGAGCTACACCAGAAAATGAATAACATATCCATGAAGGTGGCGGTTGGCTTTTCTTTACCGAATGTACCTGAAGCGACCATCCATGGCAATCCGATTCTAGCTGGCTATGCTAAAGTTGGGGTGGTTGAAGTTCTCTGAGGATATGAGTCAATAGAGCTTGACATTCGTGAGGTGAAGGGGAGGAGACACTAGAATAAGTCGTACATTGTGTCATTTTATGGAGAAAGGAATGCATTGTGTTTCCAAACTCGGCGCCAAGGACACTGACTCCTCCGAGTAGCAATACACCTCGATCTCCACTGCATCAGCCGACTCCACCCCACGTCAAGATCATGGAGCCCGACGCGAGTCCATGTCGACCTCCGTCGCGTCACCTGACTCCGCCCCCTATGTCCCAGCAGGGTAAAAAGTGGAAGACCACCGCTTCTTCGATGACTAATCATATTCAGAAGAAATCTACAAAGAAGAAACCTAAAGGCCAGTCTCCTGCCAAAAAGAAGTTAGCTTACGATATGACGAGGAACTCGAGGAGGTTGTGGCTTCCAAAGTGAAAGCCCATTTTGCACCAAATCTGCCCCCGCCGCCAAAGGAGATAATACCTAAGGAAACCATAGACCACTTTTTGGAATTTCTTGAGCGACCCCCATCACATGTGGCGAATAGGACATCAGACTATGATCGATGTGTTAAGATATTACATATTAAACAAATGCAGCACTCAAGACCAACAAATAGCACAAAAAGTAAGAAAATAGTTCCCTAGCTTGGAGAACAAGTAATGCAATCGACCCCCCCCCCTCAAGTTGATGAGCAACGCTGGTACAAACATTGGTCTAAGTTTTAGTCAACTCCGAGACACCAAGGAAATCCCCATGGCTGAAGTAGCACAACGATATGTCGCCGGGAAACCTCTGGTCAAACCTGAGTAGGTCCCCCATCTAACAACACAAATGCAAAGATTGCATGAGTGGTATATGAAAGAAGTTGCCAACATGCGATTGCACCTCATGGTGAAGGTCAAGGAAGAGCATTACTTCTATGAAAACGATCTATACATTGAGTTTGAGGAATTGTTTTAGTTATACAATCAATACGCACTTGACAAATCTATCGTCAGTTGCTATTGTCTGTAAGTGATTTATTTCTGTAATTTAAGTCTCTAGCTCATCTCGTTCATTGCCTATAATTATCCTTACTACATTCTTTTGTAAACTATTATGTATAATGAAGATTCTCGAATTCAAAAGAGAGCAAATCTATGCCATCGGGTTCATTGACCCATATACCCTTAATGAAAAATTGATAGAATACTTCCCCGAAGACTCAGAGATGAACTTGCTAAAGCTTTTAAATCCACAAAATACCAAAACAGAAATTCTATTTTGCTTACTCGATGTTAAGTGTGATTGATGAGTTATGCATGCCTACTTATATAAACGTGTGAAAGTTTCGCTGGATATTGCTAATCATTAGAGTTGATGCTGGACTTGTTGAAGTCGAAGACTCACTAAATAAAAAACCTAAAGATTACGCTAGCGTTATTAAAATGCTCCGGAGGTAATTTCAATCATTATCGCACTAGCTATATCATCCTCTTTCGTTCATTTCCTGATATTAAGTAATTAATGATTGCTTTATTTATTTTCTTTGTCAGACAAGGTTTGGAACCGGTTCATTAAAGAGGTTAGGGGTGAATGGCAACGGGAGCTCCGCTCGAAAGTGGTCAAGGTAGTTAATTAATTAGTACTAGCTAGGTCCGCGCATCTCTTTAATTATAGTTTCAATTCCATTATCATGCTTGACTATTATCTAATTGAATTCTGTTCTCGCAAAGCGCATGAGCAAGAAACAATGGACTAATTTATGTGCATACTATGTTTGCAAGAACATTCGCATAGCGGTCGAATCTCGGCGCTTTAATGAACAACAAGGTGAGGTATGTAAACACTATTCACAATTTTTTATGATGATATAATATATATACAACTAATATATCTATACTGATCTCCTTTGTTTAAAGATCGATGAAATACAGAAGAAGCTCCTACCAAAGAACCACATACGAGCAACTCAATAGGAAATTGTGGGATTATTCCTTAATGAGGTCATACCTAGAATTGGAGAATACCATTACATCTAATGATCTCCAAATTCTATAGGAGAAATTATATCTATACCAAATTGTATCTCTCTCTCTCTCTCTCTCTCTCTCTATATATATATATATATATATATATATATATATATATATATATATGGTCGTATGAGAAATTATATTATATATGCATCATTGTGTATAGTATGTAGTAGCGTAAAATATGTTTGAAATAAAAAAGAATTGAATGGAAAACACAAAATGAAAAGGGAAACTAAACTGTAAACCCTAAACCTTAAAACTGTAAACCCTAACAAAAAACACAAAATATTTAGTTCCCGTGGGTGACACCAACAGGGACTAAAGGTCCTCCAGCCCCCGCCACATGTTCGTGGCCACGTGGAGGGACTTTAGTCCCGGGGTGTGGCCAACCGGGACTAAAGGTCAGACCCTTTAGTCGCCACTCTTTAGTCCTAGTTGGTGACCCGGGACTAAAGGTCGTTCCCAACCAGGACTAAAGCCCCATTCTCCACTTGTGTAACACCCGCAAGTGTAACCGAGAATTAAAACATGCATAGGCATCAGAACTTGATTCTTACAACTATATATTTGTGATTAGGATTATCATGATCTTAATTTGTGCTCTAGAATACACTCGTCAAGATGTTCTTGCAACGAGACAAAGTGGGGGATGTTTCCAAATTACATCTTGATCGCTTCACGATTTGCTTGAAGATTCAGTTGTCCAACCACAGGCTACCGTCGTGCGGTGGTACCTCGGTTATTAAGATAAATCAGACAAAAGGATTGGGTGTTTAATGACTACACCTCATGTAACCCTAAGTATTGGGTTTCCTCTATCGCACTAAAGCTTTTTGTTATTGCTTTTCAGAATAGTGTTATGCATCCTCCTTCTCCTAACCTTGTCCTTGATCGAACTTCGTGAACCATTGTACTTGCAAGGTCAAGGAACGAGAACATACAAGAGACAATTATGATGCAATTTTATTTCACACATACATGATGTTATTTGGAAGTCATTTCATCGATTCCTCATAATGTAAGTGCATCTAGTGCCATTGTTGATAGTCTTGGAGTATCGAAGAAAAACGTGGTTGAACGACTAATATGTTTATGAAAGTACTCATACGTCTTCAAATTTTCTATATTTTTTGGTCATTTCATGCTATTATATTATCTGAGGATGGCTACTACGTGGACTTCGACGTGGAAGAGTAGTTTGGAGGTCCCAGGTAGGAGGCCTGCGCCTTTTCGGTCTAGTGTCGTTGTTATGCTCATCCTTCTTAAGGCAAAACTTATTTAACTCGTTTGTACCCTGACTTAACTTGTTATTTGTAGCTAATTTTTTTAATATTGTTTTTTATTCTTTTTGAAAAATAATGCGCCCATTTGAATATTTTCAAAACTGGGCCTGCCTCGGCCCTGGCATGACCGATAGGATCCTGTCGGTGTCGGCGCGGCCGACAGGGGGCCAGTCGGCCTAGGCACAGCCAATAAGGGCCTCTCGGCCACGTGGCGGCCGACTACTGGCCATGCCACGTCGATAGGCCAGTCGGCCCTGGCGTAGCCGATAGGGCTATTGGCCTGGGGGAGGCCGACTAGTGGCCAGCTAGCCCCTCCTCCTCTCTTCCTCCTTCCTCCTTTCTTCCTCCTTCCTCTTTCTTCCTTCTCCTTTCTACCTTATCTCCTTTCTTTCTTTCTCCTCCTACCTTCTCCCCTCACCCAAAAAATCTGCCATTTCCACTTTTTGAACCATACATTTGTTGTGTAAGGAGGAGGGCATCCGAACTATCCTTCTCACTCATGATGGGGTAGTTTGTGGTGCTTCTTTTGAAGCTATTTTTGGTGGTGGTGGTGGAGGTTGAGGTGGAGGTTGTAGTGGTGGTGGTGGTGGTGGTGGTGGTGGTGGTGGTGTGGGTGTAGTTGGTTGTTTTGGTGGAGTTGGAGGTGGTGGTGTGGGATTAATCTCGGTGTTCGTCAAGAGTCGTTCGTCGTTCATCGTTTTTGCGCACGCTTCAAGGGTAAAATATTTTTGTTGTTTAAATAGTTTTAGGTGCTCCGGTAGATTAGTATAAATTTAGTTGTTTAACTGGTTGTAGGTGCTCCGGTAGATTAGTATAAATTTAGTTGTTTAACTAGTTTTAGGTGCTCCGGTAGATTAGTATAAATTTAGTTGTTTAACTAGTTTTAGGTGCTCCGGTAGATTAGTATAAATTTAGTTGTTTAACTAGTTTTAGGTGGTCCGGTAGATTAGTATAAATTAAGTTTAGTAAATGAAGTAGTGTAAATATGTTTAGGTTCTCCGATAGATTTCGAAAATATATTTCCGTTTGTCGTTCTTCTCATTTTTTTCCTTGTTGAATAATATGTTAGGTCAGCAGAGATGTCTGATTTAGTGATGTTATGTTTGCATTATGGTCGTGGTACCGTTCAAACAAATGAGATGGGAGTTGATCTTAGTGAATTTCAGTACACAGAGGTGCAGGTGTCCTCCCCTAAAACATGGTATGTTACTCAGTTGACAGAATGGCTTGCGTGATGTTTAGGGTTCAATACTGAAACACACACCGTCGGTGTTCATGCATTATGGACCCGGTCCACTGGTAATATTTTCTGGTATTTGAAGCATATAGAGCGGGACGACCAGTGGGTGCGCTTGTTACAAACTTTCGAGCGTAGGGGATGTCATCCTGTGGCCTTACTTCTCCCCGTGCTAAAGCCGGTTACTGAACCTGAAGTGGAACGTAGCTCTGAATATGGTGAGAGCAGTGTAGGGATGCATGATTCACAGTCAATTCATGCGTCCCATGCTGGGGATGATTTTTACGAAGCAGGCCAGAGTAGTCAGTCAGAAGGGGGAGATGCAGATGATTATCTCAGCGGTGAGGCGGATGCCGACGAGATAGATGGGCACATGCAAAACGAGATGCATTAAGAAGATATAGCGGGTGATATTTCCGATGAATCCGCCGAATCAGATGGAGAAGAGCACGCACATGAAGTGCCTATTCCTGCATCATGGAATCAGGACTTCTAATCTGCAATGTTGGTGAACGACGGTCATGATTCTGCCTGGCAGTATCACGAGAACAACATTGCAACAGGTGCCCTCTACCCGAACAAACGAGCTCTGAATGATGCCATCCTTAATTGGGCAATGTCCACTCAAAGGGTATTTGTAGCTCAAGTATCTTGTCCAGATAAGTTGACAATGGTTTGTAGAAATCAGGGTTGTCCCGCAAGGGTGCATGGATATCTCCCTAAGTACGACCCAAGCTGGGTCATAAGTGACTTAGTTAGTCATAATTGTGTTATTCCATGCATCCTCAAGATCATCCCAACCTTACTTCCATTGTGATAGCTCGCTTGCTTTACAGCGAGATTGTGTAGTGCAAGGCGATGGAAGTGAAGGCTATCCAGAAAAAAGTCTTCGTCAGGTTAAAGTACAACATATCATATGGCAAGGCTTGGAGGGCTAAGCAGAAGGCACTGGAGACCAGATTTGGTTCATATTTTGATGCATATGACTCTGTTGTTCGGCTCGTGCAGACACTGCAGAACCGGAATCCTGGCACGTATGTTGACATCCAAGAGTTGTACCCCCACACCCCCAGAGCGCCAACCGAGACGTCGTGAGTGAAGCAAACTCTTTGCCCTGCTATGTATCACTTCAGAGTTATGTGTATTTTATGTATGAGACTTATGTGTATTTTATCTATGAGACTTATGTGTATTTTATCTATGAGACTTATGTGTATTTTATCTATGAGACATATTCCTATCTATTTCTATGCTCAGTTGGTTCATCGTGGATAACACATATACTACCAATTACTTGAGATTACAAACAAAGTAAGATTCCGGAGATACATAAAATAAGATACATGAAATAAGATACATAAAATAAGATACATTAACATGCAGAGTTCATACAAGAACTACATAAAGTCGTCGTCATCTTTCGATGATGCAGAGCTCTGGCCCTTCGACGAAGCGGTACTCTTGGCACTCGTTGATGCTGCCCTCTTGTCCTTGCTACTCGGCATGAAGATATCGTCTTCGTCCTGGCTATCGTCAATCCATAAAAAGGGATGTTTTAATCCACCTCCACCGCGTATGTGCTGCCCTTTCTTCTTCCACCTTTCATTCAATCGCAGAAGTTCCTTCCGAATCTCCTCATATGTCCTTGCAGGCCACCCCTTCCTAGCTAATGCATGAGCAACCTCATTCAGTAGCGTGTCACTACTGATGAGTTTGTCCCATGAAACTATTCTATTGTCTATCTTGAAATTGCTAGCCAAGCGTAGAAGACACTCCGACATACCACTGTGAAAACTACGATCGAAAGGATAATGAGACATTTTGAGCACACTCCTTACCAACCTTGCTGTGGAGAGGGTTTTATAGGTGCCGAAGAGCGGGAAATAAATGGCGGGAAAGCGAGGCGGGAACAAAATGGCGGGAAAGTTAGGCGGGAACAAAATGGCGGGAAAGCAAGGCGGGAACAAAAACGCTCAGTTGGTTCTGCGTGGATAACACATATACTACCAATAACTTGAGATTACAGACAAACTAAGATAGACCTTGCCGGAATTAAAATACAACTTGCTGAAATTAAGATACAACGTGCTGACACAACTTGCTGAAATTAAGATACAACGTGCTGACACAACTTGCTGAAATTAAGATACGACTTGCTGAAATTATAATAAATCTACTGAGTCCAGCGTGGATATTTCCCTTTTCCATCACCGGCTTCTTCTGCTGCTTTGGCCGCACGAGCCCTTTCTCTCTTTCTCTCCCTCTCAGCTTCACGGGCCTGTTCCCGCTGTCAGTAAACCTCCTCCAACCGAAGTTTCTCTTCTTGGTTCTTCCTTATCATCTCATCAATAAAATCCCTCTGCTCCACACAGTAATCTTCCCACTCTTTCTTCTGCTCTGCTTTCTCCTCTGCTTCAGCCTTCCCGCGGTGCTCTTCCAAGTCCAAGCTAGCCCATGCACGGCGACCTCCTTCACGAATCTCGGTCACCGCCCAGTCCGGCATTTCCGTGACAATCCAACGATAGTACATGCAGAGAGGAGGAGGAGACTACAAAAAAAAAATATATATCAAGTAAACAATAATATCAACAACATATTTACTCTAGATAATTTGAGCATACCGGAGGCCTGAGGTACGTAGAAATAGATTTGGGCGGATCAGATTCATAATTGGCGTACATGAAAAACTTCATGCCCAACCAATCTGAAAAATCCGTCACCTCCTTCACCTTGCAGAGATCACCGCACCAACATTGAACTGCTTCCACACCCCGAGGCAAACTCGCACTCTGCATTTTCTTAGGCCCGATGCTCTGATCCGAGCAAGGCAAACTCATATTCACTGGATGATGGAGGATGGAAGGCAGTGCTAGTGTTCTCAAGTGAGGCTGGATGATGGAGGAAGGCAGTCCAATGCCTCCTTTTATAGACTTAGATGACCAGGAATATGGCGGGAAAAAGAGGAGGGAAATGAGGCGGGAAAGATTTGGCGGGAAATAAGAGAAATAGTTGGCGGGAAAGATGGCGGGAAACGAAACGGGCAAAATTTGGCGGGAAAGGTGGTGCGAAAAATTAGGCGGGAATGGAGACGTGTAGGCAAAATAGCTAACATAAAATATCATCGCGAGTGAGACGAATAGTTTGGATGCCCTCCTCCTTACACAACATAAAATATCATCGCGAGTGATATTGCTATTTATCCATGTGTCTATTGCTATTTATCCAAGAAACATAAAATAACATAAAATTTTAGTTCCATGTGTCTATTGCTATTTACCCAAGAAAGGAGTACATGATTTTAGTACCATGTGTCTGTTGCTTCTTAGAATTAATAGAATGATTATTCCAAAGAGGAAATAAGATGACACTTCCCTCCAAAACAGAAAAAATAAATAAGGGGAGAAATAAGGAGAAGAAATAGAGAAGAAGGGAGAAGAAATAGAGAAAGGAGGGAGAGGGGGGGGGAGGCGCAACCACTACTCGGCCATGGCCAGGCCCAGTGGCCTATCGGCTTCCCCAAAGCTGAGTGGCCACTAATCGGCCATGTGGAAGCCGATAGCATCCTGTCGGCTAGGGCGAGGCCGACAGCACCCAGTCGGCCATAGCATGGCCGAGGCAGGTATATTTCTCCAAATTTTTGATTTGGTGCATTATTTTTCAAAAAGAATAAGAAAATGCAATATTTAAAAAAATTTAGCTTATTTGTACTGATGTATTATGGGTCCTCGTGACTCTAGTTTGTAATATACAGTTTTGTGTATAAATTTGTGTCATAGAATTGTATTGTGATATGAACGTGGAGTCATTGTTTGTGGTCGTGCATGACGCGTGTATGATTACTGCACGATTATGATTGGGGCATCACACCACGCTGCTCCACCTTCTTACCCCTCCAGTGCTTACTCCAAGACGATGCCCCCGTGGGAGGGAAAACGATGTTGCACGTCGTCGTTGTCTGTTCTGGAATATCCATATTTTGAGTTTTTCCGTGGAGTCTCCCAAATGAGGAGACCAAAACTGCATGGTGATGCCTTCATGAGGGCAACGACTCAAAGACACTGCCATCATCTGCAATGATCGAGGTCGACTCAATTTACATCAGCAGTCACATCTCATGTACCTCGCCACCAGGATCAACCGATGGGACGGACCTGGCCGAGACAGACGCGATGCTCGGACACCTCCATAGTCGGCTAAGACCTCCATGAGCACGACTCGGGGCAGAAACCCCATCCCATCGCGGTTAGCCATGGTCAAAGGAGCACTAAGTCGCGCGGCGAATTGGAAAAATTTGATCCAAGAACGAAACTAATTAACAAAATGAACTGTCCACGAAAAAATTCATCCGGCCGATCTTTTTTGTGGCGTCTTTGTCTTAGGCGCCACACTATACACTAGTGGGGACGGGACCTTTAGCCCCGTCCCATAAGGGGCTTTAGTCCCGGTTCATCAACCGGGACTAAAGGGGCGGACTAAAGGCCTAACCTTTAGTCCCGGCCCTGTTACAAGCCGGGACTAAAGGTGCTCCACGTGGGCGCCTCGTAGCGTCCCAGGGGCAGACCCTTTAGTCCCGATTCATTACACGGACCGGGACTAAAGAGTTTCAGATTTTGCTTATTTTTGGGTTTTTTTAATGAAATTATTTTTGGGTTTTAGGGTTTTAGGGTTTAGGTGTTCGGGAGATTAACGTGATGCCTCGTTTGGTGTTCGGGAATTAGTTTTCATATAATTTAAATAGAAATAATTATGCATATATATATAAGGTTAACTTATCTTACAAGCGAGCATATATATACAATTATATGAAGATCTGAATTATCGGGACTAGAGCCCGTCTATTCGATTACATGGACGAACATCAGTAATGGTCCCTAGCTACACTAAATCGTCCTTTGTCATCTATAGCTTCCGTCCTCAGAAAGATCGCAAGCTCCTCCGCAACAGCAATCGCGTGTTGCTCTAGTAGGACCTTCGTCGTCATGGCCGTGTGCTATATAAGAAGAGGAGATGAATATGAATATCAATCATGATAACAAAGAATGACGGGTAAAAATAGAGGTGTGAATGTTCATTGCTTACGTCGAATCTGTGATCCTTGTGCTCAGAGGTAAACGTGCGAATGGTCTCGCAAACATAGTATTCGCATAGATGCGTTCCTCGTGGCTGCTGGTCGCACTTTATGAGAATAGAATATACATAATCAAAATAATAATCTAGCATCATAAATGTATTGAAAATAGAAGTATATCATACTACTACTTACCTGAGCCGCTCTAAAGCTCAGATTCTCAGGAAAGTTACCGGGAGTCACGCACTTGAACCGCTTCCAAACCCTGCCCGACAAGGATAATGATTTGCTAAGTTTTTCATTAATTTATATATCAAAAAAATCATCGAAAGAGACCGATAGAGCGCAAGAATGATTGAAATTACCCTTGGAGCATGTCCTCGAGGCTTTGGAACTGTTCCAAGGGTCTCGATAATGGGTCGAAGGCATCAACTCTTCCCTTATCAATTTGAATGTCCAACAGAATCCAATGGAAGCTGCACATGTATATATATATATATAATATATACATATATATATATATATATATATATATATATGTGTGTGTGTGTGTGTGTGTGTGTGTGTCAGTAACTTATCAATTACACTTATAAGTGAATGGACACAACAGAGTAAAGACCCTCACCTGAAGTTGTATGGAAACAGTATGTGGTCACAGAAATTTTGATCTGTTAGAAACCTTAGAAGGTTTTCCTCCGTCTCCTTGGGATAATCAGTTAGCGTCGCTATATTTATTTTATCTGGGTCAATAAACCCAATATTTAGGATGTTCTTACTTTTACAATCCAGAATCTTCATTCTGCATAATAGAGTACAAGTTATATATAGACAATGAATTGAAATAACTAAACAAGTTATATGTAGACAACGAATTGAAAAACTTACAGACAATAGCAACTCATAAGCGATTTTTCGAGGGCGTCGCCATTTTACATCTGGAAGAGTTCATCAAAGTCGATATGGATTTGTTCGGGGCTGCCGTAATACTCCCATGGGACACTCAGCACGATCATCATTCTCCCATTCTTTGATTCACTTAAGTACCATTGATGCAAGTAACGCATATTTGTTGGGAGATCATCTTTGCTAACCAAAGGCTCACCCATGACAAACTGTGGCTTAGGGGATACCACAGTCTTGGGTATCCTGTCGTCTTGGGAAGCCAGCAAATCTTCAACTGAGACACCACATTCAGCCGCGAACTCCTTTGCTATTTCAAAAGCTAGCCCCTTCACCGGAGGGGGAACATTCTTGGTTAACACCTTGAGGGGTGGGATCGACTGTTTGGCCTGTTGTCCAAGCTGAGGAACGTCTGATTTTTTCTTGCTTGTAGTTGAACTTGATTTGCTCCCACTTGCACTTGCACGTGATCTGCTCTTTTTCACTTCCTTCTGCAATGTGCGTGTATAGTCATCAGGCTTATGGTGTAAGTCATACTGTGATGGAAGGGTCGTGAAGTATTTTGCAAATGCTATTTGCTTCTCGGTGTATTCCGGGCGGGGCTCGGGTTCCTTCTTCTTCATCTACGCATCATGATGTTCCTTTGCTATCCTGGCGTTTTCCTCGGGGGTACGATCATAAGGTCTGATAGGAAGATTAGCATGACGTACCTTTGGGAGGGGCGGTCGTTTGCGCTTTGGGGGGCTCCGTGGCTTAGGAATCGTCGGCGGAGCGTTCTTGGTGGCACGCTCCCGCTTAGTATCCGGAGCGGGCGGCGGCGGAGACGGACGACCCAAGTCCGGCGGCGGTGATCGAGATGGACTCGTGTTGTGCTGGCCGACGTCATGTGGAGGGCTTGGAGGTGATCTGCTCTTTTTCACTTCCTTCTGCAATGTGCGTGTATAGTCATCAGGCTTATGGTATAAGTCATACTGTGATGGAAGGGTCGTGAAGTATTTTGCAAATGCTATTTGCTTCTCGGTGTATTCCGGGCGGGGCTCGGGTTCCTTCTTTTTCATCTGCGCATCATGATGTTCCTTTGCTATCCTGGCGTTTTCCTCGGGGGTACGATCATAAGGTCTGATAGGAAGATTAGCATGACGTACCTTTGGGAGGGGCGACCGTTTGCGCTTTGGGGGGCTCCGTGACTTAGGAATCGTCGGCGGAGCGTTCTTGGTGGCACGCTCCCGCTTAGTATCCGGAGCGGGCGGCGGCGGAGATGGACGACCCAAGTCCGGCGGCGATGATCGAGATGGACTCGTGTTGTGCTGGCCGACGTCATGTGGAGGGCTTGGAGGTAATGGAGGTGTAGGTGACCTGCGACGACTCAGAGGCGGTGTTGTCCTTGGGGCCGAGCTTGGAAGCTTGATGTAGTTCTTGTCCCATATGATGACTCCACCCAGTACTTCTCTGAGTGTCCTCTCATCTTTGGGTCCAGCTATGTCGAGCTCCATATCATGAAACCCCGTTAGGATTTCATCCACCCCGACTTTAGCAAAGCCAGCTGGAATCTCGTGGCCATGCCAGCGTGCATCAAGGCCAGAAGGTAAAGCTTGTCCGACGGCCACCTTCATGGATATGTTCTTGAATTTCTGATGGAGTTCACATGATGTTGACTCCTTGATTCCATCCACGGGGTAGCCGGGACCGCCCTCTATCATTCTTCGTGCATCGTCGGGCGGGGCCTCAGATTCAGCCACACTGCTTTTCCGCTTAGATGGGGCGCCGGTAATATCAAGTGCAGGATCTTCCTGGCGCGCTACTCCTCTAAGCTCATCAACCTGCTTCTGTTGCTCGTTAATCCTGGCAAGCAACTGGTTGAACTTGTCATTCTCCTCATCCTGCTGCCGCTTCTTTGCTCTCTCTCGGCTTCTGTAAGTGTCTTGGTCTCTGGAAAACCCAAGCCACCACGGGTAAGAAGGACCGAAGCCTCGCGTTCATCCTCCATGTTCGTCATTGCCGAGGACCAGTGTGAGCAAATCTTTCTCTCTATCTGGAGTGAACTTTCTTTTTCCCTCCTTAATTTCTTTCACTATCCTTTTCCAATTCTCCCTGGGTATCCTAAGACCGTCACTGCAGATGAGGTCCCCTGTTTTTTCGTCGTACGACCCACCATGCACAAGGAACCAATTTCTTTCTCTCAATTCCCACTCATCATGGAGTGGTTCAGGTACGATGCCTTTATCTAGCAGATCTTGCTCTTTCTTATCCCACTTTGGGATGGCAGTCTCATAGCCCCCTGGCCCCAGCTTGTGGTGATATTTCTTCTTGTCGGCATTTATCTTGTTCTTTTTTGATAATGCATGGGCATCTTTTGACTCCTTGTACTCTTGAAATGCCTTCCAGTGATTCGCCTGCTTGGCTAGATACCCCTCGAATACTGGCACTTTCTTTGTCTTCAGATAGTTTTTCCATAGCTTCTTCTTCCAGCTCCGGAATAGTTCGGCCATCTTCTTTAGAATCCACTGCTTGACTTTGGCCCTCAGTTTGTCTGCGGCGTCTTCATTCTCACATTCTGGCAAGTTGAAATGTGACATGAGATCATTCCAAAGATTATCTTTGTACCTTTCGGCGACATAGTCACTATCGGCT
The DNA here is from genome assembly GCF_904849725.1 of Hordeum vulgare subsp. vulgare. Lineage (NCBI taxonomy): Eukaryota > Viridiplantae > Streptophyta > Magnoliopsida > Poales > Poaceae > Hordeum > Hordeum vulgare. Next base: position 530,457,180 of record NC_058519.1, read on the forward strand.
GCCCCTTTGCGCTTGTTCCACTCCCGAACGCTGATCGGGACGTGATCCCCAATGAGAACTCCGCATTGCTTATTGAATGTGTCAGCAACATTCTTAGGAAGCTTGGGTTCGCCCGTAGGCAATATCACCTCAAAGGTGTAATGCGTCCGTGCATCCAACTTTCTAGTCGGGCCTCGTTTCGTAGCTTTGCTCGATGTGGAGGCCTAAGAGGGAGAACCATTCGTCAAATGAATGTATATGTATACAATATAGAGCTATCTCCAATATTTTTCACATATTACAAGTGATTGTCGAACTTCATATGTATACCTCGCCGGACTTTATTATTTCTTCACTGTCTTCTCCACCGGCTTCTCCATCAGTGGAGCTATCACCTTCTCCGTCATTGGACCTATCTCCTGCCCCATCGGCTTCATCTTCGTGTCGCTCGACCTCCATTCCATATCCGGAGGCGTTTAGATATGACGACAGAGATTCAGCTGGTTCAACGTCGGGGCCATCTTTGATTATATCTTCGAGAAGTTCTTCCTCTTCGAGGTTCCTGATATGTGGATCCATAGTTCTACAAAAAACGGACATTTGATTAACTAATAAACTAACAAACTATATAAGAGGGGTTGGAAACTTCGAAGTGTCGTTTTATACAGGAGGACCTTTAGTCCCGGGTCTTGGCTAGAACCTAAACTCTAAAATACCAGCCGGGCGGAGCCCAGTCCCGGACACTTAAGCATATACAATAGAAAAATTAAACTAGTTCTATTTGCTAAAAATAAACTATTAACACTTAAGCATATACAATAGCAAAATTAAACTATTAACACTTAAGCATATACAATAGCGAAATTAAGCAATAATCTAAGAAACACTATTAACACTTAAGCATATACACTATACAATAGCAAAATTAAATGACAAAAAAATATTTCTTCTTCTTGTAACCCTAAACTAATTTTTCCACTTCTACTTCTTCTCTTCTTCTACTACTTCTCCTCTTCTCTTCTTCTACTTCTCCTCTCCTCCTCTTCTAATTTTTTCTCTTCTTCTACTTCTCCTCTTCTTCTATTTCTCCTATTCTTCTACTTCTTCTTCCACTTCTACTTCTCCTCTTCTTCTACTACTTCTCCTCTTCTCTTCTTCTACTTCTCCTCTCCTCCTCTTCTAATTTTTTCTCTTCTTCTACTTCTCCTCTTCTTCTATTTTTCCTCTTCTTCTCCTCTCCTCCTCTTCTTATTCTCCTTTTTCTTCTTTCCTTCTCCTCCTCTTCTTATTTTCCTTTTTCCTAATTCTACATATTACTAACCCTAATAATCTAGCACAAACCTAATAACAATAGGAATTAAATGACAAAAAAAATATTTTTCTTCCTTTCTTCCCTTTTTCTTCCTTTCTTCTCCTTTTTCTTCCTTTCTTCCCTTTTTCTTCTTTTCTTCTCCTTTTTATTCTTTTCTTCTCCTTTTTCTTCTTTTCTTCTCCTTCCCTTTTTCTTCCTTTCTTCTCCTTTTTCTTCCTTTCTTCTCCTTTTTCTTCCTTTCTTCTCCTTTTTCTTCCTTTCTTCTCCTTTTTCTTCTTTTCTTCTCCTTTTTCTTCCTTTCTTCTCCTTCTTCTTCTTTTCTTCTCCTTTTTCTTCTTTTCTTCTACTGGCCGGAGTGTTGGGGAGGAGGGGGCGGGGGGCTGACCGACCGGAGGTGTCGACGGCGTGCGGCGCGCGGTGAGGAGGGCGGCGCGCGGCGAGGAGGACGGCAGCGGCGAGAAGGATGACGACGACGGCGAGGAGGACGGCAGGCGGCGGCGAGCAGGACGGCGGGCAGCCTGACGGCGTCGTCGAGTTCGTCGATGTGCCGCGCCGGGCAGGAGAACGAGAGGAAGAAGAAGAGAAATGGACGATTTGGGTTCGAAATTTTCTAACTCTCGCTTATACAAGTGGATCTTTAGTCCCGGTTCGGGGCTCGACCGGGACTAAAGACCCCTTTAGTCCCGGGTGGAGCCACGACCCGGGACTAAAGGCCCTTTTTTAGCAGACCAAAAGGCGGGAAGCAGGGGCCTTTAGTCCCGGGGCGTGGCTCGAACCGGGACTAAAGACACCCTTTAGTCCCGGGTGGGGCCACGACCCGGGACTAAAGGCCCTTTTTCGGTAGACCAGAAGGCGGGAAGCAGGGGCCTTTAGTCCTGGGGCGTGGCAAGAACCGGGACTAAAGTGTTGCCTATATAAACCCTCGCCCCTGCCCACCATATCCCCTGTTTTTTGGTTGTTGAAGTGTGACCATGCCATGCTCTTGCCACTCCAGTTCATGCACATGACGTGTTCGATGAAATGCTCGCGCCGCTCTACTTAAGCTTTCTCCTCTCCAAGCTCGACCTCCAAGCTCCATTTTCCTTAATATTTGTCTAGGTTTGGCCGTGCACCAACTGCACAAGTGTTTTAAAAGGTTAGCTACTTCATCCTTTCATTTGTCACTACTAGTGTAGCTCATTTCAAATGCTCAAATTAACTTCTTAGAGTCTGCACATGCGTAGGGTGTCGTCCCGTGCCCGTCCTCACCATTGTCGATCGCCCCGTGCCGATCTCGTCGCGAGCACCACCGTGGTGAGCCTCTTGTTCTTATCTTCTTTTTAAAAGAAAAAAAAATCTTACTTGTATGATTTAGATACATACTTGTATAAATTACTCACTTTCATTATTTTTTGTTATTATATAGTGCGATGGTTTTGGTATCCGCCTCCGTCGGCCCTCGTCCTGTCTATGATTCGGATGTGGTATATATTATCTTTTATAACTATTTGTTTCATTTAGTGTTCATGACAATTATGATGACCAACGTGACATATATTTTTTTAATCTAGGAGGTATGTGAACCGGAAATTCCAACCCACATAAAAATTCTTGTCGAGAAGTTAAATTTGGTTGAAAAAGAAAACAAATACTGGAAGAAAAAATTGAAAATAATTGAGGATAAGAATATGGAACTGGAGTTGCATGTCGCCGATGTCATCGATGATCGCAAGATGAAGATCGATGCGATGCGGTTGAAGATGGATGCAATGCGCTTGAAGATGGATGAAATGCGCTTGAAGATTAGGAATATTAGAAAATATGCCATTGATAAAGAGGCTTGGTATCATTATATTGTTGGGTCAATTGTTACCTTAGTTGCGATTTTGATCGCGTTTGTTGTTGCATTTAAATGTTTTACATAGTTGTATGTTGTTTTATGAGAGAACTTTATGTATTTATTTTTTGCAATAATAACATTTGATCACTACTGTTCTTTGGCTTTAATGTGATGATGAACTTGTATTAGTTTGGTCATATGTTCTGCAATGGTTTTTTGATATATTTAATTTCATAATAGAGATGAATCGCCAATTTGACCCTGAAATTGAAAAGCACTACAAATGAACTTTGAAAATGTTGAAAGTTGGCATGCTATCATCATTTCACCCACATAGCATGTGTTAAAAAGTTGAGAGGGCTACGACAAAAACTGGATGCACTTCGTGTACAAAACGGACAATCTCTCTCGAAGTATCAGGGTTTCGAACGAGAACTCATCTCTTACATGGATACTATGCAAATGAAAAGTGTTTGAAATTTAGTACATTCCATACATGCATTACATAAAAGGTTTAATACATTACTACATTATTGCACCAATATTCCTATCTATTATTTCTGTTTTCTTCTGGGTCGTAGCCATGGAGAATCTTCATCATTCAGTAGGATGCTTGAGTCAGTTTTCACTTTGAAGGGCGGAATTTCATGAAACTTATTATAATCTTCTGACATGTCTGTCTTGTCATCTACTCCCACGATGTTTCTTTTCCCTGAAAGAACTATGTGGCGTTTTGGCTCATCGGACGATATCTTCTTTTGCTGATTTCTTTTTCTCATTTTTGTAGACATGTCCTTCACATAGAAAACCTGAGCGACATCATTGGCTAGGAGAAATGGTTCGTCCATGTACGCAAGATTGTTGAGATCCACTGTTGTCATGCCGTACTTTTGGTCTACAACTACCCCGCCTCCTGTCAGCTTCACCCATTTGCACCGAAACAAAGGGATCTTAAAAGTAGGTCCATATTCAAGTTCCCATATCTCCTTTATGTACCCGTAATATGTTTCCAAACAGTGCCCATTCTCGTCTGTTGCATCAAAGCGGACACCACTATTTTGGTTGGTGCTCTTTTTATCTTGGGCAACCGTGTAAAATGTATTCCCATTTATCTCATACCCTTGGAAAGTACATATAGTCGAAGATGGTGGCCTGGCCAAACAGTACAGCTCATCTCCAACGGTGTCGTCATTCATGAGATGTGTCTGCAACCAACTGCCGAAAGTCTTCTCGTGTTCCCCTTTAATCCAAGAGTCAGCCTTCCCCGGGTTTTCGGAGCGTAGAATATTCTTGTGTCTCACGATATACGGAGCCACCACGATGGAATTGTGTAGAACTGTGTAGTGTGCTTGAGAAAAAGAATGCCCGTCCATACATACTTTTGCTTTCCTTCCTAGTGTGCCTTTTCCTGTCAGCCTACCCTCATACCAAGATTCAGGAACACCAATCAGCTTAAGGTCAGGAAGAAAGTCCACATAAAACTCAATGACCTCCTCTGTTCCATAGCCCTTGGGGATGCTTCCTTCTGGCCTAGCACGGTTACGAACATATTTCTTTAAGACTCCCATGAACCTCTCGAAGGGGAACATATTGTGTAGAAACACAGGACCGAGAATTCTAATCTCTTCGACTAGGTGAACTAGGAGGTGTGTCATTATATTGAAGAAGGATGGCGGGAACAACAACTCAAAGCTGACCAGACATTGGACCACATCAATCTGTAACCCTGATAGACTTTCTCGATCGATTACCTTCTGAGAAATTGCATTGAGGAATGCACATACCTTCACAATTGCCAGGCGAACATTTTCCGGTAGAATTCCCCTCAATGCAACCGGAAGCAATTGCTTCATAAGCACGTGGCAGTCATGAGACTTTAGGTTTTGGAATTTTTTATCTTTCATATTTACGATTCCCTTTATATTCAACGAGAAGCCAGTCGGGACCTTGATATTGAAAAGGACTTCAAAGAAGATTTCCTTCTCTTCCTTAGTAAGAGCGTAGCTGGCACGCCCTTTAAACTGCCCTGGATGCATGCCATCTCTTCCTTTATGACGTTCCTGGTCCTCCCGTGCTTCCGGTGTATCTTTTGACTTCCCATACAAGCCCAGGAAGCCTAGAATATTCACGCAGAGATTCTTCATCAGGTGCATCACGTCGATTGCCGAGCGGACCTCGTGGACTTCCCAGTAGGGTAGCTCCCAAAATATAGATTTCTTCTTCCACATGGGTACGCGCTTATCGGGGCCGTTAGGAACAGGTTGGCTGCGAGGACCCTTTCCAAAGATTACTTTTAAATCTTTGACCATATCAAATACTTCAGCACCAGTACGGATGACAGGATTCCCCCGGGGTTCTGCCTTGCCATTGAAATGCTTGCCTTTTTTCTTTAAGGGATGCTTGGGCGGAAGAAAATGACGATTGTACGGGTACACATTCTTCCTACATTTGTCCAGATATATACTTTCTGTCTGATCCAAACAGTGCGTGCATGCATTGTATCCCTTGTTTGACTGTCCTGAAATGTTACTAAGAGCAGGCCAATCATTGATGGTTACGAAAAGCAACGCTCGAAGGTCAAATTCCTCTTGTTTGTGCTCGTACCACACACGTACACCTGGTTTGGCCCACAGCTGTAAAAGTTCATCAACTAATGGCCTTAGGTACACATCAATATCGTTGCCGGGTTGCTTTGGACCTTTGATAAGCACTGGCATCATAATGAACTTCCGCTTCATGCACAACCAAGGAGGAAGGTTGTAGATACATAGAGTAACGGGCCAGGTGCTGTGACTGCAATTCTGCTCCCCAAAAGGATTCATGCCATCTGTACTCAGACCTAACCATAAGTTCCTTGCGTCAGCTGCAAATCTCGGGAACTCTCTCTCGATTTTTCTCCACTGCCGACCATCAGCGGTGTGCCTCAACTTATCGTCTTTCATACGATCTTCCATGTGCCATCGCAACAACTTCGCATGATCTTTATTTCTGAACAGACGTTTCAACCGTGGTATTATAGGAGCATACCACATCACCTTGGCAGGAACCCTCTTCCTGGGTGGCTCGCCCTCAATATCATCAGGGTCATCTTTTCTGATCTTATACCGCAATGCAGTGCATACCGGGCATTTATCCATATTCTCGTACTTCTCACCGCGGTAGAGGATGCAGTCATTAGGGCATGCATGTATCTTCTGCACGTCTAATCCTAGAGGGCAGACAAGCTTCTTTGCTTTGTACGTGCTGGCGGGCAATTCGTTCTTTCTTGGAAGCATCTTCTTCATCAGTACCAACAACTTTTCGAATGACGAGTCAGTCACACCGGTCTCTGCCTTCCACTTCAGCAATTCCAGTGTGCTACCCAGCTTCTTCTGGCCATCTTCACAAGTTGGGTACAACAATTTGTTGTGGTCCTGTAACATCTGCTCGAACTCCAACCTCTCCTTTTCTGTGTCGCAACCTCGCCGTGCATCAGAAATGACCCGGCCAAGATCATCAGCGGACTCATCTGGTTCCTGTTCTTCATCCTGATCTTCTTCTTCATTGTCTTCCATTGCGGTATCAGCATACTCAGGGAACATAGATCGGTAGTTGTCATCATCGTTCTCTTCTTCTTCATCGTCGTCTTCCATCGTAACCCCTCTTTCTCCGTGCTTGGTCCAAACATTATAGCCCGACATAAAACCGGACCAAAGCAGGTGGCTCTGAATGACTCTTGAGGAAGTGTAATCCTTCTCATTCTGACATTCAACACATGGACAAAACATATAGCCACCACCATGCTTGTTCGCATCGGCTGCATCTCGAAAATAATGCACGCCTTCTTTGTAAGCGGCTGTGCGTCGATCACCGTACATCCATGGATGGCTCATCTGTGTTATACGACAGTATATCAAATACAATCACAATCCTAAAAATTAGTACCGCACGGTCTAAACGAGGAAATATAGTTGCTAACCTTTTAGAATAAGTAGAAATAAAGAGGAAGAGATTTAAGCGTGGCTCAGGCATCTCATATCGTGGTTGTGTTCGGTGAACTAAAGCGGCATCGCTCTAACACACATTTCAACAAATACCTCTAGTGCATCAAAAAAAGTGGAGAGCTAGCACCCACCCACAATCCTCCATCCAAGAAAAATGCAAGGAAGAGGGGAGAGGGGGGTTGTGCTATATATAGGCACAGGACTTTAGTCCCGGTTTGAGACACAAACCGGGACTAAAGGTGGCGCACATGCGGGCTGCCCACCGCGTAGCCCTTTAGTCCCGGTTTGGGACACGAACCGGGACTAAAGGCTCCTTACGGGCCGGGACTAAAGCCTCGAGGGAGGCATTGAGAATTGGGGCGACGTGGCCGGGCCTTTAGTCCCGGCCCAGAGGCAGGCCGGGACTAAAGGGTCCCGGCCAAAGGCCCGTTTTCCACTAGTGATATTGTGTGGCGTCCGATACTATGTTCTGTGGCTCCCGAGACCTACTATGGCGCCTAAGGCATATGTGCCATATTACACTGTGTGATGCCTAAGGCAAAGGTGCCACACAGTGTAGTGTAACGCCTAACTGTCGGGCGCCACACAAATGGGTCAGCTGCATGATTTTTTTTTAAACACAGTTAAGTTTGTGAAATACTTTCGTCCGCAGGTCAAATTTGTCAATTTTGCTAAGTCGCGGGGATGAGGCACCCCCACTAGATCAACTCGCCTTCGCGGTGGGGACTTAACGCATGAGAGTAGACCGGGGCACCCGCACAAGAATCCTACGTGGATGCCCCCTAGAGCGCTGATGGAGGATGGTCACACCATCGCCAACCTTTGTCTAGCGATGATCCAATAGCAGCAGCGACTAGGGTTAGGAGGGATGTGGGTTAGATGGGATAATGGCCCCTAATCAAAGATAGCATTGGTGAATATGATAATAACCATGATTCATATTTCGGTTCAAATTGCGGAATAATGCTAGGCCTATAAAAATTACAAACAATTACTTAACTTTTCAAACTATACCCCCCCCAAATTCAACCAGGGCGGGCCCCTTTAGAGCAAGTCCAACCGGCCGACCCAAACGGACGCGCGCTATGTCCGCATTTTGTCCATTTGGGTCGGCCGGGCGAAGAGTTCCCTTTTGCAATTGGGTCGGCGCTTGCGCCCAACTCGTCCAGCGACCCATGTTTAGGGAGCACAAAAAACATAAGTAGACATTTTAAAAATAGAGAAACCATTAATTAAACATTTAATGCCGACCTAGAAGGCTGACGATAGTCTACATTACGTTAAACACAAAATTAAGTAAACTAAAAACGAGGAGGCGAGCTTCCCTAGACGTCCCACTCATCATCGTCGTCCGGGCCGTTGAGGTTGGCGAGCGTCGGCGTCAGGCCAGCCCAGGGGAAGGTCGTCTCCTAAGCGGCAACGACGTCGTCCGCCGATGGTTGCACCAGCGCTCGCTGGGCAGCACGTCGCTCCTCCTCCTCAGCTTCGGCCTCGCGCTCCATCTTCTTGATCCGTCGGGCCTCTCGGTCGTCCTCCCTCACTCGTGGGGCCTCTGTGTCCTCCTCCCTCACCCGTCGGGCCTCTGCATCCTCCTTCCTCACCCGTCAGTGCTCTAGGTAGGCTGCCTCCTCCTCCAGCGTCGCACCTAACCAAACGGGTGGTGCGCTGACCCACTCACGCACCACCACATCCCAGGCGTACAACTCAGGCCTGAGGACAAGCAACTCTGGCTCGATGGGGGGCGGCAGGGCCAGAGGCGGCATGACGCATTCGCAGGCAGCAGAGAGTGCAATGGCCTCCACCAACTTCTTCTGGTAGGCCTCCTCCTCCCGCTCCTCCTTTGGGTGCACCTCCTCCTCGCTCGCACGTAGGACGGTCGCCAGCGCATTCTGGTACGCCGCATGTCGGTGTCAAAACCGGCAGATCTCGGGTAGGGTGTACCGACCTTGGATCGATGGGTTGTAGGAGACGAAGGAGACAATATTTACCTAGGTTTGGTCCCTCTTGAGGTAAAACCCTAATTGCTGCTTGATTATATTGATGGAGTATGAGGATTACAGAGTTGATCTACCTTGAGATCAGGTGAGCTAAAACCCTAAATGAGTCAACTTGCCTATGCAGAGGAAACCCTCTGGTTTATATAGATACTAGGGGTCCCTAGGGATACAAACAACCGACCTCGAGTCGGGGTAGACGTGCCGATCTAAACTACTCAACTTGGACGATATGCCAGACTTTGAAGCTTTCCTTCTTGAATACAATGCAGTCCGTTGATACGTCCATTTTGCATCATGTTTTCATGTTGATATCTGTCGCTTCTTTGGCTGTTATTTCACTTCATGGTACAATTCTTATGCCTTTTCTCTCTTATTTTGCAAGGTTTACATGAAGAGGGAGAATACCGGCAACTGGAATTCTGGCCTGAAAGTGGAGTAAAGTTGAGATACCTATTCTGCGCAACTCCAAACACCGTAAAAATCAACGGGGATTTTTTTTCCCGATTTATCAAAAATACTGGGCCGAAGAAGTGCCAGAGGGGGGCGTGCAGGTGGCCACAAGCCTGCACGGCGCGGCCACCCCCTAGGCCGCGCCATGAGGGCTTGTGGGCACCCTGCAGGCCCACTTGCCCCCCTCTTTTGCTATATGAAGGGTTTCGTCCAGGAAAAAATCAAGGAGGAGCTTTTTTGTGGTTTTACCACCGCGACGAGGCGGAACTTGTGCAGAACCAATCTAGAGCTCCGGCAGGACGATCCTGCTGGGGAAACTTCCCTCCCCGAGGGGGAAATCATCGCCATCGTCATCACCAACACTCCTCTCATCGGAGGGGACTCGTCACCATCAACATCTTCATCAGCACCATCTCATCTCCAAACCCTAGTTCATCACTTGTAACCAATCTCCGTGTGGCGACTCCGATTGGTACTTGTAAGGTTGCTAGTAGTGTTGATTACTCTTTGTAGTTGATGCTAGTTGGATTATTTGGTGCAAGAGTTTATGTTCAGATCCTTGATGCTACTCATTACCTCTCTGGTCATGAATATGATTATGCTTTGTGAGTAGTTACTTTTGTTCCCGAGGAGATGGGATAAGTCATGCTAATAGTAGTCATGTGAATTTGATATTCGTTCGGTAATTTGATGTGTTGTATGTTGTTTTTCCTCTAGTGGTGTTATGTGAACATCGACTACGTAAAACTTCACCATTATTTGGGCCTAGAGGAAGGCATTGGGAAGTAATAAGTAGATGATGGGTTGCTAGAGTGACAGAATCTTAAACCCTAGTTTATGCGTTACTTCGTAAGGGGCTGATTTGGATCCACTAGTTTAACGCTATGGTTAGACTTTGTCTTAATTCTTATTTTGTAGTTGCAGATGCTTGCGAGAGGGGTTAATCATAAGTGGGATGCTTGTCCAAGTAAGGGAAGTACCCAAGCGCCGGTCCACCCACATATCAAACTATCAAAGTAACGAACGCGAATCATATGAACATGATGAAACTAGCATGACAGAAATTCCCGTGTGTCCTCGGGAGCGTTTTTCCTCCTATAAGACTTTTTCCAGGCTTGTCCCTTGCTACAAAAGGGATTGGGCCACTTTGCTGCACCATTGCTACTTTTGTTACTTGTTGCTTGCTACGAATCATCTCACCACATAATCACTTGTTACCAACAATTTCAGTGCGTGCAGATTTTTCCTTGCTGAAAACCACTTGTGAGATCCTTCTGCTTCTCGTTGGGTTCGACACTCTTACTTATCGAAAGGACTACGATTGAACCCCTATACTTGTGGGTCATCAAGACTCTTTTTTGGCGCCGTTGCCGGGGAGTGAAGCACCTTTGGTAAGTGGAACTTGGTAAGGAAACATTCTTAGTGTGCTGAAATTTATTATCACTTGTCACTATGGATACTAATCCTTTGAGGGGCTCGTTCGGGGTATCTTCACCTCAAACGGAAGCACAAATAGTTGCTCCTCAACCTGCTGCACATACTGAAAATATTTTCTTTGAATTTCCTTCGGGTATGCTTGAGAAGCTGCTGGCTAATCCTTTTACACGAGATGGAACATCACATCCAGACTTGCATCTAATCTATGTAGATGAAGTTTGTGGTTTATTTAAGCTTGCAGGTTTGCCCGAGGATGAGGTCAAGAAGAAGGACTTTCCTTTATCTTTGAAGGATAAGGCGTTGACATGGTATAGGCTATGTGATGATAGTGGATCATGGGACTACAATCGGTTGAAATTGGAATTTCATCAAAAGTTTTATCCTATGCATTTAGTACATCGTGATCGGAATTATATTTACAATTTTGGCCTCGTGACAGAGAAAGCATCGCTCAAGCTTGGGGAGGCTTAAATCAATGCTATATTCATGCCCCAATCATGAGCTCTCAAGAGAAATTATCATTCAGAACTTTTATGCTCGGCTTTCTCATGATGATCGCACCATGCTTGACACTTCTTGTATCGGTTCTTTTATGAAGAGAGATATTGACTTCAAGTGGAATTTATTGGAGAGAATTAAACACAGCTCTGAAGATTGGGAGCTTGAGGAAGGTAAGGAGTCATGTATGAATTTCACTTTTGATTGTGTTAAATCCTTTGTTGAGACAAATACCTTTAGTGATTTTGGTGCTAAGTATGGACTTGACTCTGAGATAGTAGCTTCATTGTGTGAATCCTTTGCCGCTCATATTCATCTCCCCAAAGAAAAGTGGTCTAAATATCCTCCTCCTTTAGAAGTCAATGTAGTTAAACCCACTTCAGTTGAAAAGAAAGTCATTTCCTATAATGATCATGTTGTTCCCAGTGTTACATTGAGAAACCACCTTTCCCTGTTAGGATAAAGGATCATTCTAAAGTTTCAACTGTGATACGTATAAGCTACATTAGAACACCTACACCCCCTGAGCAAATTAGAGTTGAACCTAGCATTGCTATTATCAAAGATCTTCTGTCTGAAGAAGTTGAGGGACATAATAATCACTTCTGTGAAGATGCTGCTAGAATTGCTAAACCACACGCTAGAGACAAACATAGGCCTGTTGTTGGCATGCCCGTGGTTTCTGTTAAGATAGGAGATCATTGTTATCATGGTTTATGTGACGTGGGTGCTAGTGTTAGTTCACTACCTCAATCCTTATACGATGAAATCAAAGATGAGATTGCCCCTGTAGAGATAGAACCTATAGATGTCACTATTCAGCTTGCCAATAGAGATACTATCTGCCTTGTGGGAATTGATAGGGATGTTGAAGTCTTGTGTGGTAAAATGAAGTATCCTACTGATTTCCTCGTTCTTGCTACCGCACAAGATAGCTTCTGTCCCATCATATTTGGTAGACCTTTTCTCAATACTGTCAATGCTCATAATGATTGTGAGAAGCAAACTGTCACTGTTGGCTTTGAAGGTGTGTCACATGAGTTCAATTTCTCTAAGTTTGGTAGACAACCTCATGAAAAGGAGTTGCCTAGTAGAGATGAAACTATTGCCTTAGCTTCTATTGTCGTGCCTCCTACTGATCCCTTAGAGCAATACTTGCTTGAGCATGAAAATGATATGCATATGGATGAAAGGGATGAGATAGATAGAGTCGTCTTAGAACAATATCCTGTCCTTAAGAATAATCTGCATGTTGAACTGCTTGGGGATCCACCCCCACCAAAGGGTGATCCTGTGTTTGAGCTTAAACAGTTGCCTGATACTCTTAAGTATGCTTATCTTGATGAAAAAGAGATATATCCACTTATAATTAGTGCTAGCCTCTCAGAGCATGAAGAAAAGAAGTTACTAAAAACTGTGAGGAAGCACCGTGCTGCTATTCACTACTGAAATTCATAAATTTGCCGTCTGCCAAAGCGGACGGCAAAGGGTGCAACCACGGACGGCAAAGGCTTTGCCGTCGGTCAGCAGACGGCAAAGTAGACGGTAAAAAAATCCGGTGAAGAGGTTCTTCGCCGTCAGCTTTCCCAAAGCGGACGGCAAAGAATCTTTGCCATGAGTGGGCTGACGGCAAATTAGCTCGGACGGCAAAGGGTGCAACGTCCCCGTTAAGTGTTAATGGTAGGCCGTCTGCCTTTGCCGTCTGCCTCCCCTCCTTTGCCGTGCGTGGGCAGACGGCAAAGAGGGGAGAGAGAGGGGGCAGATTCCCCCCTTTGCCGTCTGCCTCCCCCTCCCTTTGCCATGCGGGGGCAGACGACAAAGAGGGGAGAGAGAGGGGGCAGATTCCCCCCTTTGCCGTCTGCCTCCCCCCCCCCTTTGCCATGCGGCGGCAGACGGCAAAGAGGGGAGAGAGAGGGGGTAGATTCCCCCCTTTGCCGTCTGCCTCCCCCCTTTGCCATGTGGGGGCAGACGGCAAAGAGGGGAACCAACCCCTTTTTTTGTTATATCCAGCATTTTTAACAATAATCAGGATATATATATATTTGAAATAAATAAATTTCTTTCCGTACTCATAACCATATTAAAATAACCTCTTATATCCAGCTATCAAGTTGCATCCACGTGCATACAAAGTTTCATATATTACACCAGTTTCATCCACGTGCATACAAAGTTTCATATATTCATATACTACAATAGTTTCAATACAACCCATGTTACAAGAAATCATCTTCAAGCATTCCATCAATATTTGCCAAGCTTCCCGTGAAGTGAAGGTAATCTGCAAAATGACAAATAAGAAAGTTAGAAGAATAATAATAGATGACGTAATGTATATATAGGTTATTTCGGAGATAAATTAGCTAAGTATAGACCATTTAGGAGCTAACTAAGCTAATTATGTCATTTAGGTGGAACCCTAGCTAACTATAGGTCGTTTCAGAGCAAACTTGGGTAAAATAGGTCATTCCGGAGCAAACTATGCTTATTAAGCCATTTTTGATCTAGCTAGGCTAATTATAGGCCATTTAATACCTAAGTTAGGGGGAATAGGTCATGTTGCAGCTACGTAAGCCTTATTATGTCATTTCGAGGATAATTAGCTAAGTATAGGTCATTTTTTATTAAATAAACCATTTAGGAGCTAACTAAGCTAATTATGTCATTTAGATGGATAATTAGCCAATTTAGGCTTTGTTGGATGAGTCTAATATAGCTACGTAGACTAAGAGAAAGAGAAGAAGAAGTAAAAGGAGGAGGAGGAGGAGGAGAAGGAGTCGGAAGAGGAGAAGAAGAAGAAAAGAAGAAGGAGAAGGAGAAGGAGGAAGAAGGAGGAAGAAGGAGAAGGAGGAGCTCCTTCTCCTTCTTCTCCTCCTTCTGCTTATCCTCCTCCCTCTCCTTCTCCTTCTTCTCCTCTTCTTCTTCTTCCTTCCTTTCATTTTTCCTCTTTCTTCTCCTCTCGTCTCCTTCTTCGGGCTAAATGGGCTAAGAATGCCTTTTTGGAGCTAATTATGTCATTTCGAGGATAATTAGCTAAGTATAGGTCATTTTTTATTAAATAGACCATTTAGGAGCTAACTAAGCTAATTATGTCATTTAGATGGATAATTAGCTAATTTAGTATTTGTTGGATGAGTCTAATTAAGCAAGGTAGAATAGGAGAAAGAGAAGAAGAAGTAAAAGGAGGAGGAGGAGGAGGAGGAGAAGGAGATGGAAGAGGAGAAGAAGAAGAAAAGAAGAAGGAGAAGGAGAAGGAGGAAGAAGGAGGAAGAAGGAGAAGGAGGAGCTCCTTCTCCTCCTTCTCCTCCTTCTGCTTATCCTCCTCCCTCTCCTTCTCCTTCTTCTCCTCTTCTTCTTCTTCCTTCCTTTCATTTTTCCTCTTTCTTCTCCTCTCGTCTCCTTCTTCGGGCTAAATTGGCTAAGAATGCCTTTTTGGAGCTTATTATGTCATTTCGAGGATAATTAGCTAAGTATAGGTCATTTTTTATTAAATATACCATTTAGGAGCTAACTAAGCTAATTATGTCATTTAGATGGATAATTAGCCAATTTAGGCTTTGTTGGATGAGTCTAATATAGCTACGTAGAATAAGAGAAAGAGAGGAACAAGTAAAAGGAGGAGGAGGAGGAGAAGGAGACGGAAGAGGAGAAGAAGAAGAAAAGAAGAAGGAGAAGGAGAAGGAGGAAGAAGGAGAAGGAGGAGCTCCTTCTCCTTCTTCTCCTCCTTCTGCTTATCCTCCTCCCTCTCCTTCTCCTTCTTCTCCTCTTCTTCTTCTTCCTTCCTTTCATTTTTCCTATTTCTTCTCCTCTCGTCTCCTTCTTCGGGCTAAATTGGCTAAGAATGCCTTTTTGGAGCTAATTATGTCATTTCGAGGATAATTAGCTAAGTATAGGTCATTGTTTATTAAATAGACCATTTAGGAGCTAACTAAGCTAATTATGTCATTTAGATGGATAATTAGCCAATTTAGTCTTTATTGGATGAGTCTAATTAAGCTAGGTAGAATAGGAGAAAGAGAAGAAGAAGTAAAAGGAGGAGGAGGAGGAGGAGGAGGAGGAGAAGGAGACGGAAGAGGAGAAGAAGAAGAAAAGAAGAAGGAGAAGGAGAAGGAGGAAGAAGGAGGAAGAAGGAGAAGGAGGAGCTCCTTCTCCTCCTTCTGCTTATCCTCCTCCCTCTCCTTCTCCTTCTTCTCCTCTTCTTCTTCTTCCTTCCTTTCATTTTTCCTCTTTCTTCTCCTCTCGTCTCCTTCTTCGGGCTAAATTGGCTAAGAATGCCTTTTTGGAGCTTATTATGTCATTTCGAGGATAATTAGCTAAGTATAGGTCATTTTTTATTAAATATACCATTTAGGAGCTAACTAAGCTAATTATGTCATTTAGATGGATAATTAGCCAATTTAGGCTTTGTTGGATGAGTCTAATATAGCTACGTAGAATAAGAGAAAGAGAGGAACAAGTAAAAGGAGGAGGAGGAGGAGGAGAAGGAGACGGAAGAGGAGAAGAAGAAGAAAAGAAGAAGGAGAAGGAGAAGGAGGAAGAAGGAGAAGGAGGAGCTCCTTCTCCTTCTTCTCCTCCTTCTGCTTATCCTCCTCCCTCTCCTTCTCCTTCTTCTCCTCTTCTTCTTCTTCCTTCCTTTCATTTTTCCTATTTCTTCTCATCTCGTCTCCTTCTTCGGGCTAAATTGGCTAAGAATGCCTTTTTGGAGCTAATTATATCATTTCGAGGATAATTAGCTAATTATAGGTCATTTTTTATTAAATAGACCATTTAGGAGCTAACTAAGCTAATTATGTCATTTAGATGGATAATTAGCCAATTTAGGCTTTGTTGGATGAGTCTAATTAAGCTACGTAGAATAGGAGAAAGAGAAGAAGAAGTAAAAGGAGGAGGAGGAGGAGGAGGAGGAGGAGAAGGAGACGGAAGAGGAGAAGAAGAAGAAAAGAAGAAGGAGAAGGAGAAGGATGAAGAAGGAGGAAGAAGGAGAAGGAGGAGCTCCTTCTCCTCCTTCTCCTCCTTCTGCTTATCCTCCTCCCTCTCCTTCTCCTTCTTCTCCTCTTCTTCTTCTTCCTTCCTTTCATTTTTCCTCTTTCTTCTCCTCTCGTCTCCTTCTTCGGGCTAAATTGGCTAAGAATGCCTTTTTGGAACTAGTTATCTCATTTCTAGGATAATTAGCTAAGTATATGTCATTTTTTATTAAATAGACCATTTAGGAGCTAACTAAGCTAATTATGTCATTTAGATGGAGAATTAGCCAATTTAGGCTTTGTTGGATGAGTCTAATATAGCTACGTAGAATAAGAGAAAGAGAAGAAGAAGTAAAAGGAGGAGGAGGACAAGGAGATGGAAGAGGAGAAGAAGAAGAAAAGAAGTAGGAGAAGGAGAAGGAGGAAGAAGGAGGAAGCTCCTCCTTCTCCTTCTTCTCCTCCTTCTTCTTATCCTCCTCCCTCTCCTTCTTCTTCTTCTCCTCTTCTTCTTCTTCCTTCCTTTCATTTTTCCTCTTTCTTCTCCTCTCGTCTCCTTCTTTGGGCTAAATTGGCTAAGAATGCCTTTTTGGAACTAATTATGTCATTTCGAGGATAATTAGCTAAGTATATGTCATTTTTTATTAAATAGACCATTTAGGAGCTAACTAAGCTAATTATGTCATTTAGATGGATAATTAGCCAATTTAGGCTTTGTTGGATGAGTCTAATTAAGCTACGTAGAATAAGAGAAAGAGAAGAATAAGTAAAAAGGAGGAGGAGGAGGAGGAGAAGGAGACGGAAGAGGAGAAGAAGAAGAAAAGAAGAAGGAGAAGGAGAAGGAGGAGCTCCTTCTCCTTCTTCTCCTCCTTCTCCTCCTTCTTCTTATCCTCCTCCCTCTCCTTCTCCTTCTTCTCCTCTTCTTTTTCTTCCTTCCTTTCATTTTTCCTATTTCTTCTCCTCTCGTCTACTTCTTCGGGCTAAATTGGCTAAGAATGCCTTTTTGGAGCTAATTATGTCATTTCGAGGATAATTAGCTAAGCATAGGTCATTTTTTATTAAATAGACCATTTAGGAGCTAACTAAGCTAATTATGTCATTTAGATGGATAATTAGCCAATTTAGGCTTTGTTGGATGAGTCTAATTAAGAAAAAAAGAAGAAGGAGAAGGAGAAGGAGGAAGAAGGATAATTAAGCTAATTAAGATGGATAATTAGCCAATTTAGGCTTTGTTGGAAGAAGAAGGAGAAGGAGGAGCTAACTAAGCTAACTAAGCTAATTAAGCTAACTAAGCTAACTAAACTAACTAAGCTAATTAAGCTAACTACGCTAACTAAACTAACTAAGCTAACTAAGCTAACTATGTCATCTAGCTATATTTTATTAAATAGGTCTTTTTGGAGCTAACTAAGCTAATTATGTCATCTAGCTATCTTTTATTCAAACACTAGAAATAACATACCTAAGTTAGGGTCAAGCACGATGGCTCTGGCTTGTTTCACCTGGAGAAGGCTCGATTGTAGAAGGGTCGTGCGATGCGGTTCGGGACATATTCTGCACCAAACATCGTTTGCAATGTGTAGTTAGCATGAGGACACTCTTAAGATCACTCCACTGAAATGAAACTCACCGTCCCCGCCACGTTAACGACTGGCATCGGCGGAGGGACTTGGCCGTTCTTCTCGCACATAGACTGAACATTTGGTTTCGACAAGTCAAACTTTTTATTTATTAATGAAACGGACATTCAAATGCAAGATTTGAAATAACATGAAGAAGAAACTTACCACGAAGAGCTCGTATATGGCCCTGGTAGACGCATCATTCCGTGCCCTCTCCGCCTCCACCAATGCAGTCGTCCTCTCCTCCAGCTCCCTAATTTCCTTATCCTTCTCCGCCATAGCCGCCTGCATTGCCTCTCTCTCTTTCTGAATAGCAGCCTACAACACAACTCATTGTTAGCATATTGGTTCCAACGCACAACATAATGCGGAAAGATATTTAAGTCCATTAAACTAACCTCGATGGCGAGCTCGACTGGCCGTGCACGACGTGTTATCTCCGGACAAGAGCTCGTTTGGCGTGCCTTTATCTGCCGGAGAGAGCTAGGACAACGTATAAACGACATCCCAACCTTTGAGATTTGGATCAGTTTGGCAGGCCCACGGTAGATAAAAAACTTGTGTCGCCTGTTGAGCTGTAATATAGACATCGGGAACATCTAAGTGGGTGTTTTGGTTGATTTCGACTAGTACTATATGTTCATGAGTCCTTCTAGTCTCCCTCGGCTCAAACCAATAACATTTGAAGACTACGACGGTCAGTGGGTTTTCACCATAGAACAGAAGTTCATAAATTGCTTCAACTCTTCCATAATACTCGGTGTCTCCTTTGCGATAGCAGAGACAGAACAATTTGTAGTCTTTAGGTCGGGCATAGATAGCTCTTTGCCAAAGGTACGAAAGTGATACTCGTTGATGTTGTATTTGTCAAATGAACGGACCTTATAGTCAAAACCATTAGCGACTTGTCTCGACTCGGCTTACATAGACTCTGCATCAGCCTACAAGTTTAATACGAAAGAATGGATGCATTAGCCGCAAATTAGACCAATAAATCAAATGGGCCCTTAATGGTAATAAATTACCCTTTGTTTGAACGAAGAGATGAAACCGGGATAGTCGCCTCCATGCTTTGCGAGAAGCTCATACTCTTCGACGGAATCCTTTTCGATGACCGCTCCATCCGAGAATTCAG
The DNA here is from genome assembly GCF_904849725.1 of Hordeum vulgare subsp. vulgare. Taxonomy (NCBI): domain Eukaryota; kingdom Viridiplantae; phylum Streptophyta; class Magnoliopsida; order Poales; family Poaceae; genus Hordeum; species Hordeum vulgare. Next base: position 530,476,373 of record NC_058519.1, read on the forward strand.
CGACGTATCGACTATATCAAATATCCGGGAATAAGAGTAGTTCAAAGCAATTAGAAGTTGCGGAACAATAAATTACCGAGAACTTACTCGATGTATGGCCGCACTTCTATTAGGTTGGTGAAGATATACAATGAAATGGTCCGCCATTCTTCGACATCCAACGATTTCCCTTTCGAAGCACCGGATGGTGCGAGCTTACCTTTGAATAGGCTGAGGTTGGATCGAACTTTTTCTCGAGCGCCATCACTGTACCGAGGCTTCGGGTTATGCAAATGATGATTTTTGGCTTCGTAGTGTGTTGTCACGAAGTTTGCCGCCTCCTCAGTAATGAATGCCTCGGCCATCGATGCTTCAATTCTACGTTTATTTTTACACTTAGCTCGAAGCGTCTTTTGCATCCTCTCAGTTGAGTAGCACCATCGATTTTGAACGGGCCCCCCCATTCTTGCCTCGGTCGGGAGATGCAAAATCAAATGTTGCATTGGATTAAAGAAGCCCGGTGGAAAGATCTTTTCTAATTTGCAGATCAACTCCGGCGCCAACCTTCCATTTCATCTAGCACGCTAGGCGATAGTTCTTTCGCACAAAGAGAACGGAAGAAATAGCTCAGCTCTGCCAGTACTAGCCATTCATCCTCAGGGATAAAGCCACGCAACATCACCGGCATTACCCGCTCAATCCATATGTGCCAATCATGACTCTTCTCACCCATTATCGAAGAACACTAATGGGGATTTTGGTCTGATTCTTCTCACCCATGCCGTTGTCTACCACAATATACCTGGAAGAATTGCAAATGGGGCAATAGTTCAAGGCCGCATACTCAAGCCTAAATAAAGCACATCCATTCTCACAGGCATGTATCTTCTCATAGGGCATCTTAAGTACACGGAGGATTTTCTCTGACTGGTACAGGTTTGCAGGCAGTACATGTCCTTTGGGTAGAAAGCGTCCAAATATCGTCATCATCGCGTCGTAGCATTCTCTGCCTAGGTTGAATTGAGCCTTCAGAGCCATTACTCTTGCGATGGCATCGAGCTGACAAAGCTCAGTCTGCTCGTGGAGAGGACGTTTTGAAGACTCCAGCATTTCATAGAAGGCCTTTGCAGATTCCTCCATCTCATCGTCCGAATCACGAGCATCATCAAAGTCTTGCACCATGTCTTCAATCCCGGTACCATGCTCGTCGGTGCGACGACGAATCACCTTAGCTCTGGCACGTTGGTCAGACTCACTATGAAAAGTCCACACCATATAATTAGGCGTAAAACCCCACTTCTGCAGGTGTTTACCCATTTCAAACTCTGTCTGCTTTTTCCAGTTGTCGCAGTTGGGAGAGGGGCACCATGTTTTATGCTGGCCATTTGCAAATGCGGCTCTCACAAACCCCCTGGTTTTTGTTAACCATTCATGGGTCATGTCTTTCTGACTAGGGTGACCGGTGTACATCCAAGCACGATCACTCATGTTGCCTAGCTACCTATGGGGGCACAAGAAATAAATATATAACTCATCATCTATATTCATACGCTAATCAAGTTTGTCAGTTTTATTACGTCCATGCAACCTACGCGCTAAGAGGTAAAGATAGGTCCTAATCCCACCCGAGTATGTGTAGACTGGGTTCGTTTTCCCATGCTCTGCTCCAGATGCGACGCAGAATTTCGGCAGCACCTCCCCGCTGTTCTCCTGATACACGTCTCGGCAATAAGCAGACAGGATGTGTACCCGGAGAACAATAGGGGAGGCACTGACGAAATTCCGCATCGGATCCGGAGCACAGCATACGGGAAAACAAACCCAATCTACACATACTCGGGCTGTCCATGGATAATGTTGGACAATTCGAAAGGATGGCGGTTATAAATATGCAAAGAAATGCATATTTATAGATGTCACCCTTTCGAACGGGAGACGCATACTGGTCACGCATACTCATGATTGAAGAAACCTATAACTAGCAAGTTTCATCGGCACGAAGACCGGGACAGAGCAAATTAAGGGGTAGGAGGAGAAGTCATTTGTGCTCACCAACAAACGCAAGGGCGGAGCTCGTCCAACGCACGTGGAGGTCGTCGAACAACTGCACATTGAAATTCACACGATCAACACAAATACGATGTTTTTATAATTAACATAATCGGAAAATATGTGACCTAACTCATAATTTACAAAACTATGACCTCGTGGGCCTCTGGAAGGCCGAAAAGCACCTTCTCGTTCAAAAGAAGGCAGAAGAGGTGTCGGGGGTCGGGGCTTAGTGGCCTCGGGAGTCAGTGCCGTTGAGGGTCGGTGGCATCGGGGTCGGGGGGTTAGTGGCGTCGGTTGTGGGGGGTCAGTGGCGTCGGGGGTCCTGGGTCAGTGACGTCGGGTGTCAGTGGCGTCGGGGGTCGGGGGTTGGTGGCATCGAGCGTCGGGGGTCGGGAGTCGTGGGCCGAGGGTCTAGGTCGGGGGTCGAGGGTTAGTGGCGTCGGGGGTCAGTGGCGTCGGGGGTCGGGGGTCAGTGGCGTCGGGGGTCGATGGTCGGGGGTCAGTGGCGTCGGGCGTCACGGGTCGGACTAAAGTAATTAACTTTTTTAAAAAGAAAAAGAGGAAGAACTCAACTCACCATGGTGGACGACGGCAGGGGGCGGCGGCGGCGGTGGACGACGGCAGGGGGCGGGGGCGCGCGGCAGGCGGCCGGCGGGCGGGGAGGAGCGGTGCCGCGGGCGGGAGGGCAGGCGGCTAGAGGGCGGGGAGGAGGGGTGCCGCGGGCGGGAGGACAGGCGTCCGGCGGGTGGGGAGGAGGGGAGGCGGCCGATGGGCGGGGAGGAGGGGTGCCGCTGGCGGGCGCGGGGAGGAGGGCGCGGGGAGGAGGTCGCGGGGAGGAGGCGGCGGGAGGTGGTTGGCGGGCGGGGAGGAGGGGTGCCGCGGGTGGGGAGGAGGGGGCGGGGGAGGAGCTGGCCGACGGGAGGGGAGGCGGCCGGCGGGCGGGGGTCGAGCGGCTCAGAGTAAGGAGGAGACGGATGAGAGTGAGAGGGAGAGGGAGACGGCCGGTGAGTTTTTCTTCTTCTTCTTCTTCTTCTTCTTCTTCTTCTTCTTCTTCTTTCTCCTCCTCCTCCTCCTCCTATTCCTCTTCTTCTTCTTCTTCTTTTTTTCTCCTCCTCCTCCTCGTCCTCTTCTTCTTCTTCTTCTTCTTCTCCTTTCTCTTTTCGTTCTTCTTCTAATTATTTTCTTCTTTTCCTTTCTTCTTTTCCTTTTTTCTTTTTCATTTTTTCCTTCTACTTTTCCTCTTTTTTCTTCTAACCTAACTAACTAACCTAATTATAGCCTAATAATCTAACCAAATAAACTAACTAAATTACCATATATATAATAAAAAACTAACCTAATAAACTAACTAAAGTAATTAACTTATGAAAAAAGAAAAAGAAGAAGAACTCACCGGCGGGCTGGTGTGGGCAGCGGTGGACGACGGCACGGGGTGGCGGCGGCGACGGTGGACGACGGCAGGGGCGGCAACAGCGGCGGTGGACGACGGCACGGGGGCAGGGGCGCGCAGCACGGGGCGCGCGGCAGGGGGCGTGCGGCAGGGGGGTAGGGGCGTGCGCCGGGGGGCGGCAGGGGGCGCGCGGCAGGGGCGGGACGGCTCCGACGGCGGCGGCGGGAGGTGGGAACGCGAGAGAGAGAAGGTGGGGGGCAGTAGGCACGAGAGCCGTTAGGGGAGGGGGTGGGGGGCTACGCGCCGTTACAGAGGGAGCCCCCTTTGCCGTCTGCAAAGGCTGGGTGGCAGACGGCAAAGGGGTGGGTGGGTTGGGGAGGCCTCCGGCCGCTAGGGTGGCGCCCCCTTTGCCGTCTGCCAACCCTTTGCCGTCCGCCTGTGGTTCCTTTGCCTTCCGCTGGCCGACGGCAAAGGGAAGGCCGACGGCAAAGAAAACTTTTGCCTTAGGTGTTGTCTTTGTCGTCTGCTTTGTGCCAGCTGACGGCAAAGAAGCTCTTTTCCATGTGTCAGCAGACGGCAAAGGAAAGCCAGACGGCAAATTTCTGAATTCCAGTAGTGATTGGATATACTCTTGATGATCTTAAGGGCATTAGTCCTACCCTATGCCAGCACAAGATTAAAACTGATCCTAATTTCAAACCAGTTGCTGATCATCAAAGGAGATTGAATCCTAAGATGAAAGAAGTAGCAAGAAAAGAAATACTAAAGCTCCTTGAAGCAGGTACTATCTATCCTATTGCTCATAGCGATTGGGTGAGTCCGGTGCATTGCGTCCCTAAGAAGGGAGGCATTACCGTTGTCCCTAATGATAAGGATGAATTTATTCTACAGAGGATTATTACTGGCTATAGGATGGTGATCGATTTTAGGAAACTGAATAAAGCCACTAGGAAAGATCATTACCCTCTGCCTTTTATCGACCAAATGCTAGAAAGGCTGTCCAAACACACACACTTCTGCTTTTTAGATTGTTATTCTGGTTTCTCCCAAATACCAGTTGCACAATCTGATCAGGAGAAAACCACTTTCACCTGCCCTTTCGGTACCTTTGCTTATAGACGTATGCCTTTTGGCTTATGTAATGCACCTGCCACCTTTCAAAGATGTATGATGGCTATATTCTCTGACTTTTGTGAAAAGATTGTTGAGATTTTCATGGATGACTTCTCCGTTTACGGGTCTTCCTTTGATGATTGCCTCAGCAACCTTGATCGAGTCTTGCACAGATGTAAATACACCAATCTTGTCTTGAATTGGGAGAAGTGCCACTTTATGGTTAATGAAGGCATCGTCTTAGGACATAAAATTTCTGAAAGAGGTATTGAAGTCGATAAGGCTAAGGTTGATGCAATCGAGAAAATGCCATACCCCACAGATATCAAAGGCATAAGAAGTTTCCTTGGTCATGCTGGTTTCTATAGAAGGTTCATCAAAGACTTCTCTAAGATTTCTAGGCCTCTTACCAATCTCTTGCAAAAGGATATTACTTTTATCTTTGACGATGATTGTGAGGAAGCCTTCGAAATACTTAAGAGGGCTTTGATAACTGCACCTATTGTTCAACCACCTGATTGGAACCTGCCTTTTGAGATCATGTGTAACGCTAGTGATTATGCTGTTGGTGCTGTTCTAGGGCAAAGAGTTGATAAGAAGTTGAATGCTATTCACTACGCTAATAAAACTCTAGACAGTGCCTAGAGAAACTATGCTACTACGAAGAAGGAATTTTTAGTAGTCGTGTTTGCATGTGAGAAGTTCAGGTCTTACATAGTTGATTCCAAAGTCATTATTCACACTGATCATGCTGCTATTAAGTACCAAATGGAGAAGAAGGACGCTAAACCTAGACTTATCAGATGGGTTCTCTTGCTACAAGAATTTGATTTGCACGTTGTCGACAGAAAGGGTGTTGATAACCCAGTAGAAGATAACTTGTCTAGGTTGGAGAACGTTCTTGATGACCCACAATCTATTGATGATAGCCTTCCTGATGAGCAATTGAATGTCATCAATGCTTCACGTAGTGCACCGTGGTATGCTGATTATGCAAACTATATCGTTGCCAAATACATACCACCTAGTTTCACGTACTAGAAAAAGAAGAAATTCTTCTTTGACTTGAGACATTACTTTTGGGATGATCCTCACCTTTATAAGGAAGGAGCAGATGGTGTTACTAGACGTTGTGTACCTGAACATGAACAGGGACAGATCCTACAGAAGTGTCACTCCGAGGCCTACGGAGGACACAACGCGGGAGATAGAACTGCACACAAGGTATTGCAATCAGGTTTCTATTGGCCCTAAGGGTGGCAATTTTATCCACGGACATGGATATCCACGGATACCCGACCCGAATGGATAGGGTTTGGATATGTTTTTACGCCCATGGACAACATCCGAACCCGATCCGGTTACTCGTGGATAGGGCATGGACATAATTATGTACCCGTGGATATATCCGAGCCCGACCCCGTAGTATACATGTGTGGCAAAATTCAGTGATCCCCACTATCCCATTTTCCAATGATTTTTTTCTTTATAAAAAAGAAAAAATCGCAGAATCCCTCCCCGTTCCCTCAACTGCCTCCTCTCATTCTTGTGTCTCCTCGTTAAATGTGTCGCCGTTAAGAAACCTCTTCGTTTGCACAATTTACTCCTCGTGTAGCCCTAGATGAAACCGCCGGCGCCACCAACCTTTATTTCTACATACGGTGTAGGCGTGCCCGTGTTCATCATCCAACGCCAGTGTCCAGTGGAAGCCCAACTCCAAATCCCCTATAGACATGTGCCTCAGCTTCTCTCACACACGGGAACGGCGGGGACCGGCTCAAGTCTCTGAGCTGCAATGTAGATCACACCGATGTGGAGCAACACGACATACAAGGGTGATAGCGTGTTGTTGTGTGCCATACCAAGAGCATGGAAGCACGGGGGTGAAGGGATACGTTCGCAGACCAAGAAGAAGAGTATGGCCGTCAGTGGCGGTGCCAGGATCCAAAGTTTGTGATGTCACATTAGCTTGTGCAGTCAATTTCGTAGAGTAGTTTGTTCAGCAGTGTAATATACATACCGATGATGACTTGATTTACTAGATTCCTGTGTAATCATATGACTACACAGCTAAAACGTGGCTTCGCCACTGATGGCCGTGCTGAGGTGGTGATAAACACACCAAACAGCCAGCGTTCAGGGTAAGTTTTCCTCTTCCCTGAATCCATCTCATATATGTCTTGTGTTGTTGTACGTGGGTGTAAAACATGTACTTGTTATCTGAGTCCCTCATGTCCGTCTGCAAATTAAGTACTAGTTCTTTTAGCTATTAATTGGAGCAGTAGTATTTTTGTGTGTTCCCTGAATCCCTCTCATATACTCATGTTAGAGATGGTGTGTGATATCACCTTTTGAGGACAGAGGATTGTATACTTATGTTTAATTGATATTATGTCATTTCGTAATAATCTAAGAGCTTATTTGATGATGTGCACTTGTACTTTGCAAGGATCTAAGAGCATATTTGATGTCGTGCACTTGTGCTATGTCATTTTTGTTAAATTTCAAGAGCTTGTGTGAATGTTATGTTGTGTCTTATGTATACGTGTTGAGAGAACCCAATGGATATCCATATCCGATGGATATTCATCGGGTTTGGATATGGGCATAATTTTTCGCCCATGGATTTTTTCATGGACGGGCACATAGTATCTTCATGGATTTGGATATGGATTTGATAGTGTTCAATCCGACCCGAACCCGGTCCATTGCCATCCTTAATTGGCCCACTCTGTTCAAGGATGCCCGTAAGTTTGTCTTGTCTTGTGACGAATGTCAAAGAATAGGTAATATTAGCAAACGTCAGGAAATGCCTATGAACTATTCACTTGTCATTGAACCATTCGATGTTTGGGGCTTTGATTATATGGGACCTTTTCCAAAATCCAATGTGTATACTCACATCTTAGTTGCTGTTGATTATGTCACTAAGTGGGTAGAAGCTATCCCCACTAGTAGTGCTGATCACAACACCTCTATCAAGATGCTGAAAGAAGTTATCTTCCCTAGATTTGGAGTCCCTAGATATCTAATGACCGACGGTGGTTCACACTTCATTCATGGTGCTTTTCATAAAACTCTTGCTAAGTACGATGTCAACCATAGAATCGCGTCTCCCTATCACCCTCAGTCCAGTGGTCAAGTAGAGCTAAGTAATAGAGAGATTAAACTAATTCTACAAAAGACTGTCAAGAGGTCTAGAAAGAATTGGTCTAAGAAGCTCGATGATGCACTATGAGCTTATAGAACTGCTTATAAGAATCCCATGGGCATGTCTCCATACAAAATGGTGTATGGGAAAGCATGTCACTTGCCTCTTGAGTTAGAGCATAAAGCTTATTGGGCAATCAAAGAGCTCAACTTTGATTTCAAACTTGCCGGTGAGAAGAGGCTATTTGATATTAGCTCGCTTGATGAATGGAGAACTCAGGCATATGAGAATGCCAAGATGTTCAAACAGAAGGTTAAGAGGTGGCATGATAAGAGAATACAAAAGCGTGAGTTCAATGTAGGTGATTATGTCTTTCTATATAACTCTCGTTTAAGATTCTTTGCAGGCAAGCTTCTCTCTAAATGGGAAGGTCCCTATGTTGTTGAGGAAGTATATCATTCCGGTGCTATCAAGATCAACAACACGGAAGGTAATTATCCGAGAGTGGTAAATGGGCAGAGAATCAAGCATTATATCTCAGGTACCCCCATAAATGTTGAAAGCAATATAATCAATACCATAACTCCGGAAGAATACCTAAGGGATATTTATCAACCTGTTTCAGACTCCGAAAACGAAGACGTATGTGATTCGGTAAGAAAACATAGTCCAAAACTTTTCCATTAGGAAATTTTCTCCGTTTTGGAATATTTGAAAAAATACAAAAAATGGAAGTAATTCGGAAAGTGCGCGAGGAGGCGACAAGCCTGCACGGCGCGGGCCCACCCCCTGGCCGCACCGTGAGGGCTTGTGGCCACCTCGTGCGCTTCCCGGACTCCGTTTTCGTGCAGGGTACTCCTTCTGGTCTGGAAAAAATCATTATATATACTTCCGTTTGGTTTGACCCCTCCATCACGCAGATTTCCTCTGTTTTTTGTTTCGAGCCTGTTTTCTGCCGCAGATCTAGGTCAAGATGTCGTCCCAGGAATCTGTGGGGGAGAACAACCTCCGTCAAATCTATGGAGAAGTTCATGCTGATCTGAAAAGGATGGAGGTCATGGAGGCTAAGGAAAGGCTACCTCAAGAAACCAAGGGAAAAACTAAGGAGAAGGATCAAGCATGGGACGAAGTGCAATCTGTGCTCAACAAGGAAGAAGTTGAAGAAGTGGATTTCCTCCAACCCTACCTCCACCTACTGTCTCCATCTTTGATTGAACTCTTGAGGTTTTGTGAAACAACTCGTGCTCGTAATACTTGTCTCACTCGTGAAGTTGTTTTGCTGGAGAAACATATCACAGATCTCCAAGGTATAAATCAAAGACTGATGGCCCTCTTGGAGTCAAAGATTGCAACAAATCCTCCACCATCACCACCAAAGGAAGACAACTGAGCATTGGTATGGGCAATACCCTTGGCTTGTGCCAAGCTTGGGGGAGTTGCCCCGGTATCGTATCACCATCACATCTTTTGCCTTTACCTTTGTTTAGTTTTCCTTTTCAATTTTATCTTTCTCTGGTAGTTTAAAAGTCTTAGTGTTTTAGTCTTGAGTTTTGCTTTGTGTCACCCCCGATGTATTCTTGCTCGTGAGCCATATAATAAAGAGTGTCTTAGGTGAAGGGCTTTGCCTCTTGCCATGATCAAAAGAGTGAGAATAGAAAAAAAGCATGAAAGATCATGTAATGATCTTATGGGAAGTGATGGCTTCACATATAAAAGGAATGAGGATTGAAACTTGTTGAGGGTAGGCAAACGTAGACCTTGGTCATTGTTGCAATTAATAGGAAGTGATAAAGAAGGAGAGGTTCACATACAAATATATCATCTCTGACACCATCTATGATTGTGAACACTCACTAAACTATTACATGCCTAGAAGTAGATGTTGGACAGGGAAGACAACGTAATGGATTGTGTTTGCTTGGCTCTAAACAATGTTATATGATTAGAGATCCCTTAGTATGTGACGATTGCTTCCACCTCATATTAGCCAAAACTCCCGCACCAAGTAGAGATACTACTTGTGCATCCATAAACCTTGAAACCAGTTTTGCCATGAGTGTCCACCATACCTACCTATGGATTGAATAATATCCCTCAAGTAAGTTGTCATCGGTGCAAGCAATGAAAATTGCTCTCTAATATGTATGATCTATTAGTGGGTGGAAAATAAGCTTTATACGAACATGTGATGAGGAAGACATAAAAGCGACAGACTGCATAATAAAGTTCTTTATCACAGGAGGCAATATAAAGTGACGTTCCTCCGCACTAAGAGGACACACATCGAAACCTCAAAAGCGCATGACAACCTCCGCTTCCCTCTGTGAAGGGCCTATCTTGTACCTTTACTTTTTGCCCTTGAAAGAGTCATGGTGATCTTCACCAATTCCTTATTGTGCCTTTGTCTTGGCTACCATCACATGCTTGGGAAAGATCTATATTCATATGTCAACTTGGAGGTAGGCATTCATGAATTATTATTGTTGACATTACCCTTGAGGTAAGCAGTTGGGAGGCAAAACTATAGGCCCCTATCTTTCTGTGTGTCCAGCTGAAACTTTGATCTCATGAGTACCACGTGAGTTGTAGCAATTTTAAAGAAGGAAATAATGATTGAGTATGTGGATTTGCTTTACAAGCTCTTATTTGACTCTTTCTGATGTTGTGATAAATTGCAATTGCTTCAATGACTAAAGGCTATCGGTTGTTACTTCTCGGTAAGGTTCTTGATCCATGCTTTACTTTGTGAAGAAATTATCACTTTAGCATGAGAGATTATATGTTTGTATTGCTGTTCTGAGCTTGATCATGATGCATGCATGTTCGTATCTTGTTTTGTCGACACCTCTTTCTCTAAACATGTGGACATATTTATTGAGCTCGGCTTTCGCTTGAGGACAAGCGAGATCTAAGCTTGGGGGAGTTGATACGTTCATTTTGCATCATGTTTTCATGTCGATATTTATCGCTTCTTTGGCTGTTATTTCACTTCATGGTACAATTCTTATTTTGCAAGGTTTACATGAAGAGGGAGAATACCGGCAACTGGAATTCTGGCCTAAAAGTGGAGCAAAGTTGAGATACCTATTCTGCGCAACTCCAAACGCCGTAAAATTCAATGTGGATTGTTTTCCCGATTTATCAAAAATACTGGGCCGAAGAAGTGCTAGAGGGGGCGTGTAGGTGGCCACAAGCCTGCACAGCGCTGCCACCCCCCCAAGCCGAGCCATGAGGGCTTGTGGGCACCCTGCAGGCCCACTTGCCCCCTTATTTTGCTATATGAAGGGTTTCGTACAGGAAAAAAAATCAAGGAGGAGCTTTTTCATGGTTTCGCTACCGCCACGAGGCGCAGCTTGAGCAGAACCAATCTAGAGCTCCGGCAGGACGATCCTGCCGGGGAAACTTCCCTCCCGGAGGGGGAAATCGTCGCCATCGTCATCACCAACACTCCTCTCATCGGAGGGGACTCGTCACCATCAACATCTTCATCAGCACCATCTCATCTCCAAACCCTAGTTCATCACTTGTAACCAATCTCCGTCTCGCGACTCCGATTGGTACATGTAAGGTTGCTAGTAGTGTGATTACTCTTTGTAGTTGATGCTAGTTGGATTATTTGGTGCAAGAGTTTATGTTCAGATCCTTGATGCTACTCATTACCTCTCTGGTCATGAATATGACTATGCTTTGTGAGTAGTTACTTTTGTTCCTGAGGACATGGGATAAGTCATGCTAATAGTAGTCATGTGAATTTGGTATTCATTCGGTAATTTGATGTAATTTATGTTGTTTTTCCTATAGTGGTGTTATGTGAACGTCTACTACATAACACTTCACTATTATTTCGGCCTAGAGGGAGGCATTGGGAAGTAGTAAGTAGATGATGGGTTGCTAGAGTGACAGAAGCTTAAAACCAAGTTTATGCGTTACTTCGTAAGGGGCTGATTTGGATCCACTAGTTTAATGCTATGGTTAGACTTTGTCTTAATTCTTCTTTCGTAGTTGCGGATGCTTGCGAGAGGGGTTAATCATAAGTGGGATGCTTGTCCAAGTAAGGGCAGTACCCAAGCGCCGGTCCACCCACATATCAAATTATCGAAGTAACAAACGCGAATCATATGAACATGATGAAACTAGCATGACAGAAATTCCCGTGTGTCCTCGGGAGCGTTTTTCCTCCTATAAGACTTTGTCCAGGCTTGTCCCTTGCTACAAAAGGGATTGGGCCACTTTGCTGCACCGTTGTTACTTTTGTTACTTGTTGCTTGCTACGAATCATCTCACCACATAATCACTTGTTACCGACAATTTCAGTGCGTGCAGATTTTTCCTTGCTGAAAACCACTTGTCAGATCCTTCTGCTCCTCGTTGGGTTTGACACTCTTACTTATCGAAAGGACTAGATTGATCCCCTATACTTGTGGGTCATCATCCGTCGTCAATAATACAGCCCATATGGTCGTCCTCTAAGAGATGGGTCAACCATCCAAGGACCCTTTAGTCCTGGACTCCCTCAGTAGCCCTCGAGCTTGTATCCAAAGCTGATGTACATGGTCTTCGACAGCTTCTTGCATCCAGAGTATTCGACTTCTGAGGCGAGTTCCCCTCATATTTGGCTGGCTTAAACTTGGTCATTAGGCGATGTCGTGCCTTTAAAACAGGCACTGGTTAATCAGAAGGCTAGAAGGCCTGAGTGTGAAAAATTCCTCATCTGACAGGCTTTCTGATGAAAGTTCGCGATGGCCAGTTATGACAAAAACTCGATTTGCAGTTCGAGGCCGCTTTCTCATGGGAATGTCTTGTCAACTTGGAGATTGTACCCCGCGTTTAAGGGGATATGGGTAATGGTCTGGGTAATCCCACGCGCGTTCACCAGCGCGGTCATTTCGGGAAATGGCACAATAAATGGGAACCCTTGGCCTAGCACCCCGCCAATATAAGGGGAAAAGACCTACAAAGCCACCACATGCATTCCAGACTCGACCCCCTTCCAAGTGCCCAAACACTTTTCGCTTTCTGTCCTCTCCCAGCCATCCTCCCCCAAAGCCACCCATGGCCAGCTCAGGCTCTCACGGCAAGTGGGAGGTCTCGTGCATCTCTGACTAAGACATCCGGGAGCTGAAGGACGCCGACTATATTTCACCGGATATTGCTCACCATGCGTCGGAGGAGGGCCAGGTGGTTCCCACTCCAAGGCCAGGTGAAAGAGTGGTGTTCTTCCCCCACTTCATACGGGGACTAGGATTCCCAGTCCACCCCTTCGTCAGGGGCATGATGTTCTACTACGGGTTGGATTTTCAAGATCTTCCCAAGAACTCATTCATGCACATCTCTTCATTCATCACCCTTTGTGAGGCCTTCCTGAGGGTACATCCACACTTCGTCTTATGGATCAAGACTTTCAACGTCAAGCCAAAGTCAGTCAGCGGCCAACAGGCCGATTATGGCAGAGCTGTGATCAGCAAGCTCCCTCGGGTTGAGTGGACGGCTCGCACTTTCATCGACACCATCAAGGCATGGCAAAATGAGTGGTTTTACATCATTGAGCCCTGGAAAGCAAGCTGGGCGACACCTGCCGAGTTTAGATCCGGAACCCCCGAGAGGCTAACCTCTTGGGTGAAAAGGGGTCTCGACTAGGGATCATCCTTGGAGGTGATAGCGCTGCACAAGCGCATCAGGCAGATGGTAGAGGCAAATGTCAAGCTGACCGATGTGGTTCAGGTCATGCTCCGCCGCCTCATCCTTCCTTGCTAGCGTTAGGACACTCCGACATGGTCCTACAAGCTCAGCGACCCTAGCAACATGACCCAATTCTACCACACTAACCTCGAGAAGTTGTGGAAAGTGTTATTCAAACCTCATCAAGAATAGCCAACCAAGGAGGAAGACGTCGGCTTGGACGTCGAGCACCCTCCCTTGGAGGTATGACTGATGACCCACAAGTGTAGGGGATCTATCATATTCCTTTCGATAAGTAAGAGTGTCGAACCCAACGAGGAGCAGAAGGAACTGACAAGTGGTTTTCAGCAAGGTATTCTCTGCAAGCACTGAAATTATCGGTAACAGATAGTTGTGCGATAAGATGATTCGTAGCAAGTAGCAAGTAACAATAGTAACAAAGGTGAATCAAAGTGGCCCAATCCCTTTTGTAGCAAGGGACAAGCCTGGACAAACTCTTATAGGAGGTAAATCGCTCCCGAGGACACATGGGAATTTTGTCAAGCTAATTTTCATCATGTTCATATGATTCGCATTCGCTACTTTGATAGTTTGATATGTGGGTGGACCGGTGCTTGGGTGAGGCCCTTACTTGGACAAACATCCCACTTATGATTAACCCCTCTCGCAAGCATCCGCAACTATGAAAGAAGAATTAAGACAAAGTCTAACCATAGCATTAAACTAGTGGATCCAAATCAGCCCCTGACGAAGCAACGCATAAACTAGGGTTTAAGATTCTGTCACTCTAGCAACCCATCATCTACTTACTACTTCCCAATGCCTTCCTCTAGGCCCAAATAATGGTGAAGTGTTATGTAGTTGGCGTTCACATAACACCACTAGAGGAAAAACAACATACAACACATCAAAATATCGAACGAATACCAAATTCACATGACTACTTATAGCAAGACTTATCCCTTGTCCTCAGGAACAAAAGTGACTACTCACAAAGCATAATTATGTTCATGACCAGAGAGGTATGGAATAGCATCAAGGATCTGAATATATAATCTTCCACCGAGTAATCCAACTAGCATCAACTACAAAGAGTAATTAACACTACTAGCAACCTTACAAGTACTAATCGGAGTCGCGAGACGGAGATTGGTTACAAGAGATGAACTAGGGTTTGGAGATCAGATGGTGATGATGAAGATGTTGATAGTGATGAGTCCCCTCCGATGAGAGGAGTGTTGGTGATGACGATGGCGATGATTTCCCCCTCCGGGAGGGAAGTTTCCCCGGCAGGACGGCCCTGCCGGAGCTCTAGATTGGTTCTGCTCAAGTTCCGCCTCATGGCGGCGGCGATTCCTCCCGAAAGCCTCCTCGTGATTTTTCTTCTGGAACGAAACCGTCCTTATAGCAAAAGATGGGAGCCAGAGGGCCAACAGGGAGCCCACAAGCCCCCTAGGCGCGGCCAGGGGTAGGCCACGCCTAGCAGGCTTGTGGCCTCCTGGTGGCTCCCCTCTCGTACTTCTTCCGCCCAGTATTTTTTATAAATTGCAAAATAATTCCTCGTTGATTTTCACGGCTTTTGGAGTTGCGCAGAATAGGTATCTCAAACTTGCTCCTTTTTCAGACCAGAATTCCAGCTGCCGGCGTTCTCCCTCTTCATGTAAACCTTGTAAAATAAGAGAGAAAAGGCATAAGTATTATACCGTGAAGTGTGATAACAACCCATAAAGCGATAAATATCAACATAAAAGCATGATGCAAAATGGACGTATCAATGACCAAGCCTTTATTCTTTATTAAAGCTTTTAATCTTTATCATGGATCTTATCTTTTCCCCCACCGTTCCTGCAGGGCTGGCTAGAAAAGGCCAAGAAAATAAATGGCCCACTCCCCTGCCCGAGGACCCCAGGTCACAATTGTTGACCGTGATGCTGGTGGTGGCGCCATATATGACGCCAGAGAAAAAGGAGAAGAAGAGAAGGGAGGTCCGCGGGGGTCTCCACTCAAGGGGCCTTCGAGATACCAAGTCCAGAGACACCCATGCCTATTGTGTCTACTAGGAAGAGGAGGTGGAGGACGGAGAGAAAAACAATTCCCTCCAATCAAGAAAGAGGGTGATACGTCTCAAACGTATCTATAATTTTTGATGGTTTCATGTTGTTATCTTGTCATCTTTGGATGTTTTATGTACCTTTTTTATCTTTTTTGGGACTAACTTATTAATTCGGTGCCAAGTGCGAGTTCCTGTTTTTTCTGTGTTTTTGGCTCTTTTCATATCTGATTTTGGAATGGAGTCCAAACGGAATAAAATCTCCGAAATGATTTTTTCCCGAACGAAAGAAGATCAGAGAGCTTGTGGGCCAAGCCAGGAGGGCTACAGGGAGCCCACAAGCCCCCACTCCGCCACCAGGGGGAGGCGGCGGTGGGCAGGCTTGTGGCCTCCCTGGCGCCCCCTGACCTAGATCTTGCGCCTATATATTCCCTAAAAATCAGAAAAAAAATGAAGGGAGCCACGAAAGTACTTTTCCGCCGCCGCAAGCTTCCGTTTCCGCAAGATCTCATCTGGAGACCCTTCCCGGTGCCTTGCCGGAGGGGACTTTGGAGTTGGAGGGCTTCTTCATCATCATCATCGTCCCTCCAATGACTCGTGAGTAGTTCACTTCAGACCTACGGGTCCGTAGTTAGTAGCTAGATGGCTTCTTCTCTCTCTTGGATCTTCAATACAAAGTTCGCCATGATCTTCATGGAGATCCATCCGATGTAATCTTCTTTGGCGGTGTGTTTGTCGAGATCCGATGAATTGTGGATTTGTGATCAGATTATCTATGATATATATTCGAGTCTTTGCTGATTTATTATATGCATGATTTGATATCCTTGTAAGTCTCTCCGAGTCTTGGGTTTTGTTTGTCCAACTAGATCTATGATTCTTGCAATGGGAGAAGTGATTGGTTTTGGGTTATTACCGTGTGGTGACCTTTCCTAGTGACAGTAGGGGCAGCAAGGCACACATTGTGTAGTTGCCATCAAGGGTAACAAGGTGGGCTCTGTCGTAGATATGAGATTGTCCATCTACATCATGTCATCTTGCTTAAGGCATTACTCTACTCTTTTGGACTTAATACACTAGATGCATGCTGGATAGCGGTCGACGTGTGGAGTCATAGTAGTAGATGCAGAAAGTATCAGTCTACTTGTTTTGGACGTGATGCCTATAGATATAATCATTGCCATAGATGACGTCACGATTTTGCACGGTTCTATCAATTGCTCGACAATAATTTGTTCACCCACCGTCTACTTGCTTTCATGAGAGAAGCCACTAGTAAACACTACGGCCCCCAGGTCTATTCACACCTATCATTTCCACTTTCTCTTTTACCTTGCTTTGTTACTTTGTTGCTTTCAGTTCTCACTTGGCGAACAATCTATATGGGATTGACAACCCCTTCATAGCGTTGGGAGCAAGCTATTTGTGTTTGTGCAGGCTCTTGTGATACTCCTTCACTGGATCGATACATTAGTTCTCAAAATGAGGGAAATACTTACCACCGCTGTGCTACATCACCCTTTCCGCTTTGAGGGAACACCAACGCAAGGCTCCAAGGCCATGGGGGAAATCCTTTGCATATTTGCCTAGGAAGTCCCTTAAGGCGTAGCCGTAGCAGAAGCATTCCTGGTGCCTGTCGACACTCCTATTTCTGGCGCCATTGGAAGGTCTTTTGTTGCAGTAGCAGAAGTATTTCTGGCACCGTTGCCGGGGAGGAGAGATCTATCCAAGTAGGTCTCACAAACTCAGCTCTTGCATTTACTTTTTTTTGCCAGTTGCCTCTCGTTTTCCTCTCCCCCACTTCACATTTGCCGTTTTCATTTGCCTTTCTCCTTTGCCGTTTTCCTTTGCCGGTTTTCTTGCTTGCTTGTGTGCTTGTTTGTTTGTTGAAGTCATCATGGCTGAAAACACCAAACTTTGCGACTTCTCGAGCACTAATAATAATGATTTTATTAGTACTTCGATTGCTCCCGCCACTAGTGCGGAATCGTATGAAATCAACGTAGCTTTGCTGAATCTTGTTATGAAAGAGCAATTCTCTGGCCTTCCTAGTGAAGATGCCACATCCCATATCAATACCTTCATTGAGCTTTGTGATATGCAAAATAAAAAGGGATGTGGATAATGACGTGATTAAGTTGAAACTTTTTCCTTTCTTGTTGTGAGATCGCGCAAAAACTTGGTTTTCTTCTTTGCCTAAAAATAGTATCGATTCTTCGGATAAGTGCAAAGATGCTTACATATCCAAGTATTTTCCGCCGGCTAAGATCATCTCCTTACGTAACGATATCATGAATTTCAAGAAACTTGATCATGAACACGTTGCACAATCTTGGGAGAGGATGAAGCTTATGATTAGAAATTGTCCCGCTCATGGCTCGAGTTTGTGGATGATTATACAAATCTTTTACACTGGCTTGAATTTCTCTTCTTGCAATATCTTGGACTTCGCCTCCGGTGGAACGTTCATGGAAATCACGTTAGGAGACGCTACAAAACTTCTAGACAATATCATGACCAACTACTCTCAGTGGCATACTGAAAGATCACCTGTTAGCAAAAAGGTACACTCTATAGAAGAGATTGACTCGCTTAGTGCTAAGATGGACGAGTTGATGAATTTGGTTGCTAGTAGAAACGCTACTGTAGATCCTAATGACATGCCACTATCTTCTTTGATTGAGAGTAGCAACGCTAGTTTGGACGTGAATTTTGTTGGTAGGAACAATTTTGGCAACAACAATGCTTTTAGAGGAAACTATGTTCCTAGGCCTTTTCCTAGTAACCCCTCTAACAATTATGGCAATTCCTACAACAACACTTATGGAAATCACAACAAATTACCCTCCGATTTAGAGAGTAATATCAAAGAGTTCATCAACTCTCAAAAGATTTTCAATGCGTCCATAGAGGAAAAACTACTCAAAATTGACGATTTGGCTAAGAGCGTTGACATGATGTCTTGTGATATTGATGCTTTGAAAGTTAGATGCGCTCCTCCAAAGGTCAACTTGGATGAAACTTTGAAAGCTATGTGTGTCTCCATGAATGAGAGCAAAGAAAGAACCACCCAAATTCGCGCTAGGCATGAATGGTTTAAAAGGGTGCGTTCTAGTGATGCAAATCACGAAGATCTTAAATTGCTTGGTGTGTCTCCTCTTGAATCTTTGTTTTCGCGTGTCAAACCTATTTATGGAGGGGCTGGATATGAATCCACTTTGGTTGAAAAACGCCCCAATGATTCGGAGTCCACCCATCTTGATGATAAAGGTGTGGAGAGTGGAGTAGAAGAAATCAAAATTATGGGTAGTAATGAAACTCCCACTTTGGATTTCAAGGAATTCAATTATGATAATTGCTCCTTGTTTGAATGCATTTCTCTGATGCAATCCATTGCAAACTCTCCACACGCTTATAGCCAAAGCAAAGCCTTTACCGCGCATATCGTAGATGCTATGATGAAATCTCTTCAAGAGAAGCTCGAACTAGAAGTCTCTATACCTAGAAAACTTCATGATGAGTGGGAACCTACTATCAAAATCAAGATCAAAAACTATGAGTGCAATGCTTTGTGTGATTTGGGTGCTAGTGTTTCCGCGATTCCAAAGTCTTTATGTGATATTCTTGGTTTTCATGAGATTGAAGAGTGTTCTCTTAATTTGCATCTTGTGGATTCTACTGTCAAGAAACCCATGGGGAGGATCGATGATGTTCTTATTGTTGCAAATAAGAACTATGTACCCGTGGATTTCATTGTACTTGACATAGATTGCAATCCTTCATGTCCCATTATTCTTGGTAGACCTTTCCTAAGGACTATTGGTGCTATCATCGATATGAAGGAAGGGAATATAAGATTTCAATTTCCTTTAAAGAAGGGCATGGAGCACTTCCCTAGAAAGAAAATAAGACTGCCTTATGAATCTATGATGAGGGCTACTTATGGTTTGAGCACCAAAGATGACTATACGTGATTCCATCACCTTTTTCCTAGCTAAGGGCGTTAAACAAAAGCGCTTGTTGGGAGGCAACCCAACGAATCTATCCTTTTTCTTTCTATTTTGTGTTTTCCACACTTTCATAATTCTGTTATGATTGTGTTTTTTGTGTTTCTTTTTGCGTTTGTGCCAAGCAAAACCATTATGATTAGTCTTGGGGATGATCGTTTGGTCATGCTGGAAACGACAGAAACTTTCTGCTCACGAAAAGAAATTTCATTTTTCTTTTCCGTAAGAGATTTTGAGTTGATTCTATTTGCTGCTGATTGCTACGCAAATTCTTCAGACTATCGTAATTTTTCAGAATTTTTGGAGTACCAGAAGTATACGAAATATACAGATTGCTACACACTGGTCTGCTGTTAACATATTCTGGTTTTGTTGTGTTGGTTGCTTATTTTGATGAAACTATGGATAGTATCGGGGGGTATTAGCCATGGAAGATTGAAAATACAGTAACCCAACATCAGCATAAGTAGAATTTAAGTTTGCTATAGTACCTAAGGAAGTAGTCGTTTGCTTTCTCATACTAATGTTATCACGAGTTTCTGTTTAAGTTTCGTGTTGTGAAGTTTTCAAGTTTTGGGTGAAGTTCTTATGGAAAAAGAGATAAAGAGTGGCAAGAGGTCAAGCTTGGGGATGCCCAAGGCACCCCAAGAGATACAAGGATGTTGTAAAAGCCTAAGCTTGGGGATGCCCCGCGAAGGCATCCCCTCTCTCGTCTTCAATACATCGGTAACGTTACTTGGGGCTATATTTTTATTCACCACATGTTATGTGTTTTTGCTTGGAGCGTCTTGTATCGTAGGAGTCTTTTATTTTTTGTTGTGTCACAATCATCCTTGTTGCACACCTAGAGAGAGAGACATGCACTGACCATGATTTTGTCGAGCTTCACTTATATCTTTTGGTAGACAATTCAGCTCACATGTGCTTCACTTATATCTTTTGAGCTAGATACTTTTGCTCTATGTGCTTCACTTATATCTTTTAGATCACAGCGGCGCGTGGCTTGGTAGTTGATCTATGCTTTGAAAGTAATATCAAAAGGGGTAGTTATCCAAAGGGATACGAAAACTTCCACCTTCATGTGCATTGAATAGTTAGAGAAGTTTGATTCATCTCAATTAGTTTTGAGTTGTGGTTATGGTAGTATTGAAGTTATGCTACTAAGGTGATGTGGATCTAGAAATACTTGTGTTGAATTTAGTGATTCCCGTAGCATGCACGTATGGTGAACCGCTATGTGATGAAATCTGAGCATGATTAGTCTATTGATTGTCATCCTTTGCGTGGCGGTCGGGATCGCGCGATGGTTTATACCTACCAACCCTTCCCCTAGGAGTATGCGTTGAATGCTTTGTTTTGATTACTAATAAAACTTTTGCAACAAGTATATGAGTTCTTCATGACTAATGTTGAATCCATGGTTTAGATGCACTTTCAACTTCCACCATCACTATCTTCTTAGTGTCGTGCAACTTTCGCCGGTGCACAAAACCCACCATTAGCCTCCCTCAAAACAGCCACCATACCTACCTACTATGGCTTTTTCAAAGTCATTCCGAGATATATTGACATGCAACTACCACCATGACATGTTCCATCATGTCTACATTGCCATTGCATGATCATAAGATAGCTAGCATGAGGTTCCATTAATGTCTATGCCATGCTAGATCATTGCCACGGTACACTACCGAAGGCATTCCATATAGAGTCATAGTTGCTCTAAGATTTGAGTTGAAAGTGTGATGATCGTCATTGATGGAGCATTGTCCCATGTGAGGAAATAAAAGAGGCCAAAGAAGCCCACCAAAAAAAGAGAGGCCAAATAGCCCACCAAAAAAATAAAAATAAAATGAGAGAAAAAGAAAGAAGGGACAATGTTACCACTTTTCCACACTTGTGCATATTAAGCACCATGATCTTCATGATTGAGAGTCTCTCGTTTTGTCACCACCATACAGCTAGTGGGAAATTTTCATTATATAACTTGGCTTGTATATTCCAATGATAGGTTTCCTCAAAATTGCCTTAGGTCTTCGTGAGCAAGCAAGTTGGATGCACACCCAATAGTTTTCTTTAAGAGCTTTCACATACTCTTAGCTCTAGTGCATCATTTGTATGGCAATCCCTACTCATTCACATTGGTATCTATTGATGAGCATCTCCACAACTCATTGATATGCCTAGTTAATGTGATTATCTTCTCCTTTTTTATCTTGCAACCTCCACCACACTCCACACCATCTATAGTGCTATAACCATGGCTCACGCTCATGTATTGCGTGAGAGTTGAAAAGGTTTGAGAAAGTAAAGGTGTGAAACAATTACTTGGCCAATACCGGGGTTGTGCATGATTTAAATTCGTTGTGCAATGATGATAGAGCATAACCAGACTATATGCTTTTGTAGGTATAACTTTCTTTTGGCCTTGTTATTTTGAAAGTTCATGATTACCTTGCTAGTTTGCTTGAATTATTATTGTTTCCACGTCAATAGCAAACTATTGTTTTGAATCTAATGGATCTGAACATTCACGTCACATAAGAGGAGTTACAAAGGACATCTATGCTAGGTAGCATGAAAGCATCAAAAATTCATTCTTTATCACTTCCCTACTCGAGGATGAGCAGGAGTTAAGCTTGGGGATGCTTGATACGTCGCAAACGTATCTATAATTTTTGATGGTTTCATGCTGTTAACTTGTCATCTTTGGATGTTTTATGTACCTTTTTATCTTTTTTAGGACTAACTTATTAATTCAGTGCCAAGTGCCAGTTCCTGTTTTTTCTGTGTTTTTGGCTCTTTTCGGATCTGATTTTCGAATGGAGTCCAAACGGAATCAAATCCCCGAAATGATTTTTTTCCTGAACGAAGAAGATCAGGGAGCCTGTGGGCCAAGCCAGGAGGGCTACAGGGAGCCCACAAGCCTCCACTCCGCCGTCAGGGGGGAGGCGGTCGTGGGCAGGCTTGTGGCCTCCCTGGCGCCTATATATTCCCTAAAAATCAGAAAAAAATGAAGGGAGCCACGAAAATACTTTTCCGCCGCCGCAAGCTTCCGTTTCCGCGAGATCTCATCTGGAGACCCTTCCCGGTGCCCTGCCGGAGGGGACTTTGGAGTTGGAGGGCTTATTCTTCATCATCATCGCCCCTCCAATGACTCGTGAATAGTTCACTTCAGACCTACGGGTCCGTAGTTAGTAGCTAGATGGCTTCTTCTCTCTCTTGGATCTTCAATACAAAGTTCTCCATCATCTTCATGGAGATCTATCCGATGTAATCTTGTTTGGCGGTGTGTTTGTCGAGATCCGATGAATTGTGGATTTGTGATCATATTATCTATGATATATATTTAAGTCTTTGCTGATTTCTTATATGCATGATTTGATATCCTTGTAAGTCTCTCCGAGTCTTGGATTTTGTTTTGACAACTAGATCTAGGATTCTTGCAATGGGAAAAGTGCTTGGTTTTGGGTTCTTACCGTGTGGTGACCTTTCCCGTGACAGTAGGGGTAGCAAGGCACACATTGTGTAGTTGCCATCAAGGGTAACAAGGTGGGCTCTGTCGTAGATATGAGATTGTCCATCTACATCATGTCATCTTGCTTAAGGCGTTACTCTGCTCTCTTGGACTTAATACACTAGATGCATCTGGATAGCGGTCGACGTATGGAGTAATAGCAGTAGATGCAGAAAGTATCGGTCTACTTGTTTTGGACGTGATGCCTATAGATATAATCATTGCCATAGATGACTTCACGACTTTGCGCGGTTCTATCAATTGCTCGACGGTAATTTGTTCACCCACCGTCTACTTGCTTTCATGAGAGAAGCCACTAGTAAACACTACGGCCCCCTAGTCTATTCACACCTATCGTTTACACTTTTGCTTTGTTACTTTGTTGCTTTCCGTTCTCAGTTGGCGAACAATCTATAAGGGATTGACAACCCCTTCATAGCGTTGGGAGCAAGCTTTTTTTGTTTGTGCAGGCTCTTGTGATACTCCTTCACTGGATCGATACCTTGGTTCTCAAACTTAGGGAAATACTTACCACCGCTGCGCTACATCACCCTTTCCGCTTCGAGGGAACACCAACGCAAGGCTCCAAGGCCACGGGGGAAATCCTTTGAATATTTGCCTAGGAAGTCCCTTAAGGCATAGCCGTAGCAGTAGGATTCCTGGTGCCGTCGACACACCTATTTCTGGCGCCATTGGAAGGTCTTCTGTTGCAGTAGCAGAGGGCGGCGCCGGAGGAGGCCAAGGAGGGCTTGCCTTCCCAGGCACCAAAGAGACCCTGTAGAAGCAAGGTCGTCATGTCCGACGACAACCCGGATTCCGATCAGGACTTCGAGGCCTTTGAAAGGGTTCCCCGAAGGACCCCCGGGGTCAAGCCCCCGGCCCAAAGGTACAAAATATGAATTACATTTAACAAATTATAGTGAGTTTTTTTATAATCATACATCCTACTTTCTCCATCGCAGCCCTTCTCGGGACCTCCCGACGAACCAGGTCTCAAAGGGGGGTTCACCACTGGCCGAATTGGCGGAGAGCAGGAATGCATCCGCACTACCCTCCCTCACCCATCGGACAAGGTTGCGGAGGTAATATCCCACCAAGCCCCTCCGAACATGGGGATGAGGTGGTGATGGCCGAGGTAAATACCTCGGTCACAGAAGACCGTGAGGTCCCAGCCGAGGTTCATACCTTGGTCATCGGGACCCAGGAGGACGATTCCCTCCCGACGAGGGGAGAGGGAGGCCTGGATTCGTTCGAGCTTTCTTCGGGTACAGCTCCAAGGAGCAATCCTCCTCCAATATCTTCAACGCTGCCTCCGGCACCACCTGTGATAGAACAGGCTATGACCGAGTAGCCTACCCTGATGAAGGAGGCCGTATCCGGTGCATCCATCATCGATGAACATCGCACCCTTATGGGTGCGATTCTGCAAAGCATCCAGTCCGTTGACCGCAGACTGAAGGGAGCCTTTAGCGGTTTGCTCGCAGGCTTCCAGGTAAACCGATTAGTGTTAATTTTATTTATAAGGTTTTTACATGTCTTATAGGTATGATAGCCCCCGAGCCATGGGTGAGTTGAAAAACTTGTTCGTGTCTCAAAATAAATCATGGTCTTTGAGCAAAACAAGTTTGGGGACCCATAAGTTATAACACCTCAGTAGGGTACTTCGCCCAAATATTCCAATCCAGTTAGCAAGGATGCTTATCAAACCCTATCTTGTTGCGCAGGCCTCGTCTTCGGTAGTGGCTACCAATGCCCTTGAACTTGCCGAGCTGAACCGGAAACTCGAGGTTTCCGATGAGGAACTCAATCGACTTAATAGTCGGCTAGACGAGAAGCAGTGTAAGCTTAATGCATGCCGCTGAGACTCTTGTTGTACTTTAGTAGTTTAGCAATGTCTGGCTTTTGTATATGACATTGTGATTTTGATTATGTCAGCAACTATGGACCTGGAGTTGGAGAAACTCACGACTGAGTTGGAGAAGGCCAAACAGGAGGCCGCCACTGATAAGATGGTGGCGGAGCAGACCGTCGCCGAGCTAAGATCATTGGAGGTCGATAGCGGCGGGCACAAAGCTAGAGTAGCCGAGGTCCAGCACGAGCTCCAAGATGCAAGTGCTAAAAGCAAGGCCTTGGAACAAAAGTTCGAGGAACAAGCGACCAAGTTCTCCAAGCTGTCCTCCGAGCTCATCGGAGCGGGTAGAGAGGCGTTTCTTCGAACAAGAAGTGCGCCAGACCAAGAAGATTGCGGATGGTAAGCCATAATTACTGCAAAGTGCCTTTGGTGGAAACAGGTTTGCCTTTCTTACACGGCTATGGCGTTCCCGATGCGCCTTTACGGGCCTCCTGCGGAGTGCAGCAGATGCGGCCAAGCACTACGCGGTCCATGACGGGGATGCCGAGGAGAGGCTTTTCTAGGTGCAGTTTCTAGCTCCCAGGGCCAATCCCCTTTTTCAATCAGATGAAAAATCTTATGGAGTTGCACAGGATGGCGGAGCCGGTCATGAGGGACCTCTACATCCGGCTGTGGCCTACCAAGCCTCTGTCGAGCAGCTATTAAGTCTTAGTGCAGAAACTGTATGATTTTGTGCCTCGTCTCGAAGTCCTGAAGCGCTCTCCCTGCATAGAGGGAGCTCGGATTGATTTTAGGAGGACCATGATGCACTGGCCAGGGGTGAAGACCCTTACGATGGCAAGCGCACCTATGCCTCCTCGAAAGGAGCACCGGCTTCCAGAGCTTTACTTTTGTGCCGCGACGGAGGGTGCTCGATCGAAAGAAGCCCAGTGTTCGAAAAATATAATTTATGAATAGGGATATTGTCGTGTTCCTTGTAACAATCTATCATTATGAAACTTGTCCCGATGTAATGCACTTTGAATTATTGTTTGACTCCTGTTCGTCCGTTTAAGCTGAAAATTTCGAGTCATCGACTTCATCACCCATGTAGAGACTACAAGGGGTGCTTCGACATCCCCACTGTCACCCTTAACCGATATATCGGTGCCCGGAGGCGGTAGTGTGTGAAGGAAACGAGGCAATTGGACTATTCAGCTTTAGTGTTTTCACTTAGCCTTAGGAGCTTGAATTCGGGGGGCTAGCACCCAGTTTTTTGTGGTAATCGGATGAACCGGATTTGTAAATAGTTACCACAAGTTCCGTAAAGGAACAAACCCCTCCATATGACACGGAATAAAACCTCCATTGGTATTTACTACTTAAGCTCGGATTGCGGACCAGTTCTCGCTTATTATGACAGTCAGTTTTCGGATTTCTCCACTAAGGTATTTTTAGCTAGGCCAGCTGGGAATACAATCGTAGTGGTTCTCCCTTTACCCCTTTAGCCAAACAAGCGAAACATAAGGGGATAATCACAGGAGCGAAGCAACCCAACTATTGACCCAAGACAATAATTCGGAACCGATGCATATAAAGCAATGTTCAAGAAACTGAACACTAAAAATGGGAGTGACGGGCTAGTGCTCGGGGCAGTATTTATCCAAGCCCCGGGTCTATTAGCCGACCACACTTGATATTTATTTAAACAAATCTACCATTCAGCACCAATGAGCAAGACACATATATATGTAAAGATACTGTAAAAGAGTATATGAATAATATTTACTATAATTCAAGGCGTCAAGGTAGCTGTTACAGGGAACTATTGTTCTGGACAACATATTTCAAAGCGACTTTTTCTCTATGGCCTATCATGGGTGACCTGATGTCCGCCCTGCTTCCAGCTGCGCATTTTCTCCTATACTTCTTACAAGGGAGGGGTAATATCCTTTAAAGATGGTTGTTGTCAGCAGGTGGACCTTGAATAGAGGGTCTTGAGAAGCTGTCGTGCTATAGGTGAGCTTGACGCTTGAGAGATTCTTAACTGCATCTCGTTCTTTTCTATGAAGACATTTGGATCGTAGTTTGGTCGAACCGAACATATGGTCCTTGGTGGTGGATCGCCACAGCTGCCCATGGTATTTTGAGCATGAAATTGTGTCTACGAGGGACATACCTTACGGATGACCAGGACGTGCCATGGGGAGTGTACCCCTATTTTTTTTTGAGCCGGAGATGTATCCGGGGGATCTAATTGAGCTCGGGCTCGCTTGCCAGCCTGCCGCGCCTCGATGGAAAGCTCGTTGCTTGATGCTTTGTTGTTGTATTGGCATTCATCTATCAAGGCTGGTGTGTGCTCCTCGGTCCGAAGGGAGCATTCTGTATTGCCATTGACGGTGATAACTCCTCTGGGTCTGGGCATCTTGAGCTTTAGGTAGGCGTAATGAGGCACAACATTGAAGAGGGCGAATGTCGTGCGGCCGAGTAGTGCGTGATACCCACTACGGAAGGGGGCGATGTCGAAGATCAAGTCTTCCCTGCGGAAGTTGTCGAGTGAGTCAAAGACAACCTCTAGCGTTACCATGCCAGAGTAGTGGGTTTCGATGCATGGGATCACTCCTTTAAAGGTAGTGTTGCTAGGTTTGATCCTTGATGGGTCTATGCCCATCTTTTTCGTCGTATCTGAGTAAATCAGGTTAAGGCTACTTCCTCCGCTCACGAGGACTCTAGTGAGGTGATACCCATCTATGATGGGGTCTAGGATGAGGGAGGCCGACCCTCCGTGACCAATACAGGTCTGATGATGCTTACGATCGAGGGTGATCGAGCAAGCCGACCATGGGTTACAATTTGGGGTTATGGGCTCTACGACGTATACCTCCTAAAGGGCTCGCTTCCTCTCCTTCTTTCGTATGTGAGTAACATATATCATATTCATTGATTTCACTTCTAGGGGGAACTGTTACTAGAGCCTAGTGTTCGGACCGCGGGGCCCTTCATCGTCCTCGCTTCATGGGCCCTTGCCTTGTTCCTCGGCTGCTAGTTTGTCGGCCTATTTAAGCACCCAACAGTTGCGGTTGGTGTGGGTGGCGGGCTTATCTTGGGTGCCATGGATCTCGCAGGGCCTTTCCATAATTTTATCTAATGGAGTGGGTCCATCCCTGTTCCCTTTAAAGGATTTCTTTCGTTGTCCGGGTTTTGAGCTGCGGAAGCCAGCATTCACGGTTGTGTCCTTGGCATCACCATTACGGTGGCGACGTTTGGTCTTGTTTTGCCTTGGCTTGCCATTTCCACCCCAAACTTGAGAGGTGCCGGAGACGTCCGCATTATGGTTGTGCCGAGCTAGCCAATTGTCCTCGCCGGCACAAAAGCGAGTCATGAGGGAAGTGAGGGCGGACATTTCTCTCGACCTGTCCTGGCCGAGCTTGCGAGCCAACCATTCGTTCCGGATATTGTGCCTGACGGAGGCTATTGCCTCTGCGTCCGGACAATCCACTATCTGGTTCTTCTTGGTTAGGAACCTATTCCAAAATTCTCTGGCCACTAACCCGCTTTTTGGACGACATTGCTCGGCTTGGAGGAGCCCGGTGCCCGGACGTAGGTTCCCTGAAAATTAGACAGGAAGGCTTCTTCAAGCTCTTCCCAACTTCTGATAGAATCTTCGGCTAAGTTGTTTAGCCAGTGTCGTGCTGGCCCTTTTAGCTTTAGGGGAAGGTATTTGATGGCGTGGAGGTCGTCTCCCCTGGCCATATGGATGTGGAGAAGGAAATCTTCTATCCACATGACGGGGTTCGTTGTCCCGTCGTATTGTTCTATGTTTATGGGTTAAAACCCCTCTGGGAATTGGTGGTGCATGACCTCTTGTGTGAAGCACAGTGGGTGGGCGGCGCCTCTGACCCGGGCTATACTGTGCTAGAGACGAGTTGTTGGTTGTGCTCGGTACGATTCCCGGTCTCTGTTGTTGTGGGTAAACCGAGGTCGGTCTCCATCCCATCGAATTGAAGCAGCACACGCTAGTGTGGGTATATTTTTTTTGAGCCGGCCACTCGCTGCCATATCCTTCTTCGGCTGCGAGTACTTTTGTCCATCTATTGTTGATGGTGTTTTCTTCGGTTTGGAGCCGTTGTTGCTTCGCCTCGAGGCTGCGGGCGGTAGCTATGAGGTGTTGCATGAACGTTCCTGACCCTCGGGGTCCTCGGGAACTGTCAAGTCTTCGGCCTCCAAGTTGTCCTCTGCGTCACCAGGAGGGAGGTAGTTGTAGTCGTATGAGTCATTGGGGTCGTCGGGATCGGACTAGCCTTCAGGCTTGTTCGGGTCCTCTGGTGGTTGCTCAGGAGCTCCGAGGTTACTGGTGTCATGTTGGGTTGTGTTCTCCCCGGTGCCCTGTATGGCCGCCCTTCCTTTGTTCGCGTTGGATTATTTAAGCTTCTTTCGGCTCTTTGATGGCTTCTACCCGGATTTATTACCATTTTGTGGTATGATCTGCATTGTCGTTGGGTGTATCCACCATGTAGACGTTGTGGTGGAGGTGGCAGTCCCTAGATTTATCACCGTTTTGTGGTATGGGGGTATGATAGCAATTGTCGTTAGGTTTATCCACCATGTAGACGTCGTAGGTGGAGGTGGTAGTCCATCACCCGGTATTTACAGGGGTGGGGTCATCGACTGCATAATCCATGTCTTCGACCTCCTCGGAGGCGTAATCCAATACGTCGGTTAAGTCTTTGACGGTGGCTACCAAGTGGGTGCTGGGTGGGCAGTAAAATTCATCATAATCCGCATCTGGACCGGTCTGAGTATAGGCCGGACTTGGGTCTTCCATGATCTTGAATGATTGGATCTGATCGAGTGTCTTGTTTAACATCGAGGGGTTGTCCAGATCGATCTCTTGATGGTTTTCGGAGCTGACCTCCATAGCTTTTGTGAGGGATGCGTGTTCGGCAATGGACGTTTGAAGTGGCCCGGGCACCAAGGTCAGATCCGGTCTCGAAGCCAGCTCTCCGAAGAGGGAACCGAGGTCATGGCCGGACAAGAGACGTGAGTCAAGGCTTCGGGATTTTGAAGCTCATCCGACAAAACCGTGATCTTAGCTAGGAAAAGATCGCCTCGGGAGTCGACACAGAACTCTAGGTTCCCCATCCTTATCTCCTGATTAGGGACGAAGCCTTCGGTCTGGCCAAGGCGGCCGGTCGGTTCGGCGCGCAGCATGAAGTGCCGAACATGAGAACCTGCCCGGGGACGAAGATGTCCCCGTTACTGATTCGGCCGCTTACGATCCCATAGCGGAACTCTCAAAGAAAGCACCAATGTCGGTATCAAAACCGGCGGATCTCAGGTAGGGGTCCCGAACTGTGGACCTTGGATCGATGGTTTGCAGAAGACGAAAGAGATAATATTTACCCAGGTTCAGGGCCTCTTGAGGAGGTAAAACCCTACGTCCTGCATGATTATATTGATGGTGTATCAGGAGTACAGAGTTGATCTACCTCTAGATCGTATGAGCTAAAACCCTAGATGAGTCAACTTGCCTATGGAGAGGAAACTCTCTGGTTTATATAGATACCAGGGGTCCCTAGGGTTACATACAACGGACCTCAAGTCGGGGGCAAACGTATCGATCTAAACTACTCAACTTGGACGATACGCTAGTCTTCGGAGCTTTCCTTCTTGAATACGATGCAGCCTGGTCTTCAATAATACGGCCCATATGGTCGGCCCCTAAGAGATGGGCCGACCATCCGAGGACCCCGTAGTCCACAACTCCCTCACCGCCCCCGCCTCCTAGTCTTCTTCGCGCACGACGAGGGGCGACAGCGGTCCAACCACCACATCACGGACACCACGCCGGCGCTGCTCCTTGTGCCTCCACGCAAACTAGGCCTCCTAGTCAAGGGAGTCAACAATGTAGACGGGGTTGCGCCGATGCTCTGGCGTCAGCTGCTCCCGCCGGTGCCTTACCTCCTTCACATGCGCCGGCGCCGACCGCGGCACCGTCGGCACTGGGATCCTCTTCGGATCCAAATGCTAGTCACACGATAGCGTAATGTCAGTGTAGGGAAGGGGGACGCGGTGCTCCTAGTGCCACCTCGCTTGGTGCACTGGTACGCTGACCCGCTGGTGAGCCGGACGGGAAGACACCGATGACGGGTTCGCGCGGACAGGGACGACGGGGGACTTCCCCCTGTCTTTCGCGGAGAGAACCCCATGGTGGTGGTGGCTAGGGTTTGTCGTCGGTAGGGGAGCAGGGGTGACTAGATGGGGATGGAGGCGACTTATGGAAGAGGATGAAGCCGCCCCCCGCACGCTCGGATCAAAAAAGGACGCATGTGGGTCGCTGACATGTGGGCCCGCGATGAACGGTCGACCGTTAATAAAGACCACGCTGGCTTTGACCGAGCGTCATGTGTAGACGGGCGCGGACATGAAAAGGCGCGCGCCGTGTCCGCTTTGCGTCCGCGCCGACGCATTTCACGCGTAATTTTGAATCGGAAATGGGTCCGTGCGGACGTGTTTTGGGTTTGGGTCCGCGCCGACACGTTTTGGATTTGGGTCCGTGCGGTGAGCCTTTATTTTTGTTTACGCCGACCAAAACGGACACAGGCGGACGATTTGAGTCGCTCCATTGAAGTTGTCCTTACCTTTATCCCTCGGTTATCAATCATAATCCCCACTTCAGCTTGTTTGTGAAAAAGTTTAAATAACTTTTTGTAGATGTAGCATTTTTTTGCCGATGTAGCATTACTCACATTTTTTATAGATGTAGCATTACCGTTTTCCTATTCCACGAGATCGTGGATAGGGATCTGCGGGACACGAGGAAAAAGACAAGCAAAGGCCGGCAGCGTACGTACATGATAGATATGAGTATGACAGAGAGTACATGCATGCATTGACGAGAGTTCATTGTGGACGAAAGACTCAATCATGCAAAGGCTGTCTTTCTCTAAGGTGACCTCTACTTGAGAAGTAACCACCAACAGAAGATCAGCAGGCTCAACCACCTGTACTCAAATTCACAGACATCTCCGAGTAAACAAGGCGCGTTCTCTCGGTGTACGTACGTACGTAGATGCGATTGAGCAAGTACGCACTCGTCAGTGCTTCCGTGAATCCGATTTGGCCGCATCGATCTCGCCGGGTCTGGACTCTGGAGTAGCGACGAAAGTCGGACGCACCACCAAATGTCCAACTCTGATCGTCCAGTGGCCAGCATATTCCTCTCTCAGAAAACCTCCATCCGACGCTCGGCTACGTGACGAGAAGCGCGGCTCAGCTGTGCCATCTGATTGGAGGACGGCAACCACTGGCTACTACTGATAAGTAGCTGTATTCCGCCCCATGATCGGAGGACAATACCTGAGAAAACTATCATTTGGAATCGATCGACCAAGATCAACCGATGGGGGACGCGGCGGCAGGGAAGGCGTCGTTCATGGAGATGGTCCGGTACGCGGACACCCACGACCTGTGCCTCATGATGCTGGGCGTGCTGGGGAGCTTCGGAGACGGCATCATGCAGCCGCTCCTCATGCTCGTGATCGGCGACATCATCAACAGCTACGGCGCCGCCGGGAGCGCCGGGAGCGCCTTCAGCTCCAGCGATGTCGACAAGTTCGCGCTCCGGTTGCTGTATGTCGCGATTGCAGTGGGCGCATGCTCTTTCCTGGGTAAGCACCGTCCGTTTTACGTGCAGAGTCAAACTGATTTTGTTACTCGGGCTAAATGGTTCTTCTGATCCATGTCGCCTGTGCAGAGGGGGTGTGCTGGACCAGAACGGCGGAGCGACAGGCGTCGAGGATGAGGAGGCTGTACCTGGAGGCCGTGCTGCGGCAGGAGGTGCACTTCTTCGACGCCGCGCCCTCGTCGCAGTCCACCACCTTCGGGATCATCACCACCATCTCCGACGATGCCGACACCATTCAGGACTTCCTCAGCGAGAAGGTTGGTCTGGCCACTCCCTTGAAAGTTGACACACACACGACACACAATTGACATGCTTGGTTTTCAGCTTCCCATGGTGCTGGCTAACGTGACCCTCTTCTTCGGCGCGATGTCCGTGTGCTTTGTGTTCGCGTGGCGCCTGGCGCTGGCGGGCCTCCCCTTAACCTTCCTCTTCTTCGTGCCCAGCATAGTCCTCGGCAAGCGCATGGTCACCGCGGCTGGGGAGTCGCGCGCGGCGTACGAGGCCGCGGGCGGCATCGCCGACCAGGCCGTCTCCTCCATCCGGACGGTGGCGTCCTACAACGGGGAGCGCCAGACGCTGGAGCGGTTCAGGAGCGCGCTGGCGCGGAGCACGGCGCTGGGCATCAAGCAGGGCCTCATCAAGGGCGCCGTCATCGGGAGTATGGGCGCCATCTACGCCGTCTGGTCCTTTATGTCCTGGCTCGGCAGCGTCCTCGTCATCCACCAGCACGCCCAGGGCGGGCACGTCTTCGCCGCCGCCATCTGCATCGTCTTGGCAGGAATGTAAGCGTCCAATTTAAATCTACAATCCAGGCCCTCCCTTTCGACCTTGGAGCAACAGCTCGATCGATCATTTCTGCTTTTGCAGCTCCATCATGGCGGCGCTACCGAACCTACGCTACTTCGTCGACGCCTCCGCCGCGGCGGCCCGGATGCGGGGGATGATCGAGAAGCTCCCACCTCTCAAGGAGGCCGGCAAGAAGGGCGCCACCAAGGACGTCGTGCGGGGCCAGATCGTGTTCAAGGACGTGCACTTCACGTACCCGTCGAGGCCGGACACGCGGGTGCTGAACGGAGTCAACCTGACCATGTCCGAGGGCGCGACCATCGGCCTCGTCGGCGGCAGCGGGTCCGGGAAGTCCACCGTCATCGCGTTGCTGCAGAGGTTCTACCGACCGGACAGCGGGGAGATATTGCTCGACGGCGACGACATCGGCTCGCTGAACGCGGAGTGGCTCCGGAGCAAGATCGGCCTGGTGAGCCAAGAGCCCGTGCTGTTCGCCACGTCCATCAGGGAGAACATACTCTTCGGGAACGAGACGGCTTCGCCGGAGCAGATCATCGACGCGGCCAAGATGGCTAACGCTCACGTGTTCATCACCAAATTGCCCAATGGATACGACACGCATGTATGTCACCGTAACAATTTTGCTAGCTGCAGTCCTTCACTAGCTGCAGTATACTGACTGAACTGAAAATGGCGCAGGTGGGGCAGTTCGGGACGCAGATGTCGGGAGGCCAGAAGCAGCGGATCGCCATTGCCCGCGCGCTCATCCGGGACCCGAAGATACTGCTCCTGGACGAGGCGACAAGCGCGCTGGACTCTGAATCAGAGCGGACCGTGCAGGACGCGCTGGACCGGGCGTCCGTTGGCCGGACCACCGTCATCGTGGCACACCGCCTCTCGACGCTCCGCAAGGCCGACACGATCGCCGTGCTCGACGAGGGCCGCGTGGTGGAGTTCGGCACGCATGACGAGCTCGTCGGCATGGACGGCGGCGAAGGCGGCGTGTACGCCAAGATGGTGCACCTGCAGAGCTCGTCCGTGGCGCGGGCGGACGGCCCCGGTGTGGTAGAGGAGGAGGAGAAGTTCCATAGCGTGGAGATCGCGTTGCCGGCCGGCGAGCTCCGGTCTAGCCCGGTGTCGTCGTTCCGGTCTGCCGAACCCACCGTGGAAATCAGCCAGCTCGCTGTCCCCGTCGCGCACGCGGCGAACCCCGAAAAGTCGCTGCATCTTCGTCTGCTCAAGATGAACCGCCCGGAGTGGAAGCAGGCTCTGCTCGGGTGCGCTGGCGCCGTCATATTCGGCGCGGTGATGCCGCTGTACTCGTACATCATGGGCTCGCTGCCGGCGGTGTACTTCCTCAGCGACCACGACCTCATCCGCGCAAAGACCAGGGTGTACTCCCTCATCTTCCTCGCGATCGCCATCGTCTGCATCACCGCCAACATCGTGGAGCACTACAACTTCGGCGTCATGGGCGAGCGACTGACGGAGCGCGTCCGGGACCAGATGCTGGCCAAGATCCTCTCCTTCGAGGTCGGGTGGTTCGACGAGGACGAGAACTCGAGTGCGGCCGTCTGCGCGCGGCTGGCGACGCAGGCGACCAAGGTCCGGTCCCTCGTCGGGGACCGGATGTGCCTGCTGGTGCAGGCGGGCGCCACGGCG
The DNA here is from genome assembly GCF_904849725.1 of Hordeum vulgare subsp. vulgare. Taxonomy (NCBI): domain Eukaryota; kingdom Viridiplantae; phylum Streptophyta; class Magnoliopsida; order Poales; family Poaceae; genus Hordeum; species Hordeum vulgare. Next base: position 530,511,277 of record NC_058519.1, read on the forward strand.
TCCCTGGGATTCGCGCTGGCGCTCTACGTGTCGTGGCGCCTCGCGTTGGTGATGATGGCCATGCAGCCGATGGTGATCGCCAGCTTCTACTTCAAGAAGGTGCTCATGACGGCCGGCTCCAGGAAGGCCAAGAAGGCGCAGGTGCAGGGCAGCCAGCTCGCCAGCGAGGCCGTGGTGAACCACCGGACGATCACCGCCTTCTCGTCGCAGCGGCGGATGCTCCAGCTGTACGAGGCCGCGCAGGTGGGCCCGAGGAAGGACACCATAACGCAGTCCTGGTTCTCCGGCTTCTGCCTGTGCCTGTGCCAGTTCAACGCCACATCGAGCACGGCGCTCGCACTGTGGTACGGGGGAAAGCTCATGGCCGGCGGGCAAATCAACACCACGCAGCTGTTCCAGGTGTTTTTCATCCTCATGAGCATGGGAAGGGTCATCGCCGACGCCGGGAGCTTGACGTCGGACTTGGCGCAAGGCGGCGACGCGGTGCGGTCCATCATCGACACGCTGGACCGTGAACCGGCGATCAAGGCCGGTACCATGGACGGCGCAAGCGAGTCCGACGACGACAAGGAGAAGATGCAGAAGGAGATCAAGGGAGCCATCGAGTTCAGGGACGTGCACTTCAGCTACCCGACGCGGCCGGAGGTGACGGTGCTCGCCGGGCTGAGCCTCGAGATCGGCGCGGGCAAGACGGTGGCGCTGGTGGGGCCGAGCGGGTCGGGCAAGTCCACGGTGATCGGGCTGATCGAGCGGTTCTACGACGTGCGGAGCGGCTCGATCCTGATCGACGGCAAGGACATCCGGGGGTACAGCCTGACGCACCTCCGGTCGCACGTGGCGCTGGTGAGCCAGGAGCCGACGCTCTTCTCCGGCACGATCCGCGACAACATCATGTACGGCGACGAGCAGGCGACGGAGGAGGAGGTTCGGAGCGCGGCCGCGCTGGCCAACGCCCACGAGTTCATCAGCGGGATGGAGAGCGGGTACGAGACGCACATCGGGGAGCGCGGGGCGCAGCTGTCGGGCGGGCAGAGGCAGCGGATCGCGCTGGCGAGGGCGGTGCTGAAGAACGCGAGGATCCTGCTGCTGGACGAGGCGACGAGCGCGCTGGACACGGTGTCGGAGCGGCTGGTGCAGGACGCCGTCGACAGGATGCTGCAGGGGACGAGGACGTGCGTGGTGGTGGCGCACAGGCTATCCACGGTGCACAACTCCGACATGATCGCCGTCGTCAAGGACGGGAGGGTGGCGGAGAGAGGGACGCACCGCGACCTCGTCGCCCTCGGCCGCGCGGGGATGTACTACAACCTCATCAAGCTGCAGCACGGCGCGTCCCCCTGCCATAGTCCGGTGCGTGCGGTACGCAACTGACACAATGCAGGTCATCTCGCTTGTGGTGTAATCTCACAGAGTATTGCATGCATTCTTTTTTTCTACAATCATTCATTTGTCACAATGGTTATATTAGAGTATTTGATAAGAAAATGAATTAAAGGATCTGGGCATCATCTAATCAAGTACTCCCACTAGGATAAGCTCTGGCTAAGCTAGTTAGGGCATTTCTTACCGACCCCTTAGAAGTTAGTGGAGTAAAAGTTGAAGTTTTTACTCCACTAATGATGGCCGGACCTAGCCGATCCTTTATAATTTACGGAGTAAAATAAAATTTATGATCGTTTTTAATATTCACCGCACAAACACAATTTTTATATAATTCATATCTTAAAACCATCCGAATGAAAGCATGTATTGCTACAATAGTCATAACATAAAGTTTCATTACCTTGTTTTTGAAATTTAAACATGCAAAGTTCATCCAAAAGACATCACTTCAAACACAATGCTTGATTCAAAATCACCACAAACATAGCATGTATATGTTGTGGATCGAGCCAATCTTTGACATGCACCACCACCCTCTCGGCCACCACCACTCAAACGAGGTCACCGGTAGAGAAATCTACGTCGACATGCTCTCGGCCACCATCACCCCCACCACCACCCTCTTCGCCACCATCACCATCCTCTCGGCCACCATCACCATCACCACCACCCACTCGACCACCACCAATATTCCGAAGAGAGGCCAAGGTTTCTTCATGAGTGAGCTTCCAATACTTTCTTGCGGTTTCATCCATTGTGTCTGGATTCATGAACATGATAGCATGCTCTTCGGCCTTCTTCACATTACGAATCCTCTCCTCATCAAGTGCAACACTACTCTCTTCGGCCTTCAACTTTCTCTCTTCGGCCGCCAGCTTGGTCTTCCACTTCTCATCTTTCAAGGCCTTGTTCTCATTCCACCTCGCCATCTTGTCTTCTTTGCGTTCGGTAGCCAACACCTTCTTTGTCTCGATCATTGCCACAAGTTCATCCTTCTAAGTGACACCGAATGCATTCCTCTTCTTTATTTTTTTTGCAATCTTGTTTCCTTCCGGTCTATCGTTGGCATCTTCATCAACCTCTTCGTCCTCCTCAATGGATACGCTCAACCTTGAGCTCTTCGGAGTGGTCTCCGTAGTTCTTTGGATCCACTTCTCATTCTTGCATAGCTCATTGTAGCAATGATGCAAAGTGAAGGGCTTGTGGACGAACTTGATGTTCCGATGCTTGAATAGCTCTTAGATGTAGGGGTCATATTCCGCCACTTGCATACCACTCGGTGGAACATAGTTCACTTGGTCGATGCAACCGGACCATCGACTGCATTGGTCATCGATGGTGCTCCAACGATGCCCAAGCGAACCTTGTGTACGACTTGATCGCACATCCACGGAGGTGTCGTCGTAGTCGGTGATCCTCTCCCGAAACATGGTCTTGGTTTGATCCTTCCGACAGTTGCATCCATGGAGATGGCACACCAAGCATCTAAGAGCGCAGTGTCTTCCTTTTGGTTGTAGTTTTGGGTGCAGGTCCTTGCGGCCTTGATGCTTGCTTCAATCACCTCGACCACCTCCTCCACCACCTCCTCCTTGGACTCCTCCGTGTCTTGGGTGGTCGAATGATCTCAAAAAGAGTCATCATAGTTTAGATGATCAAGGCAAACGATGGACGAGGACTCCAATGATGCGAGGAATTCGACTGTGTTCATCTCCGCTCTATAATGTCAAAGCAAGCGCTATAAACCAGCACTATCGATCAAGAACTATCGTTATCGAATTCCAATGGGACATGAGGTTTTTACCTTGTTGGCATTTCATCGAGCACTTGGCAGCCATGTTTTTTGTTGTCGGTTGTGGCCGCCGCTCGCGCAGAACCAGTCACATAGGGGCAGCCGGAGTTGTCGCACGAGGCGTAGGCCTTGGACTAGGCGACGTTGCGGTCTTCTTTGACTTCTTCTTGGCGGCCGCCTCGGCGAGCGACGTGTCTGCCTGTGGTAGGAGCGGCGAGAAGGCGGCGTTCGTTGCCGAAGACGCGGTGGCCACACCGGACACCATTGGCATGGTTGGAGGCGACGCTTGGATCCGGTGGTTCTTTGTCATCCCCAATTTTTTTTAGCTATGGGGGCGGTGCGTGGGTGGATTCCGATGGCTGGCGGGGTAAGCGTGGGGTGTTGGCTATCCATTTCGGTCAGCTGGGAGGTCATCAGTGGCGGCAGAGGGAGCAGTGGTGCCGGGGGCGGGAGTCAATGCGGCGCGGGAGGGAGAGTGAGTTTTACTCGGCCGCCGAAAGTTGGAATATATTCACGGAAATTTTGGGGTGAATAGGGAGTTGGTGTAAAAAAATTACTCCCTTAATGGTTTTAAGGGATCGATTAGGTCCACGTAAATTTTACTCCCTTATGGCCTTTTAGGGGATCAATTAGAAATGCCCTTAGCCCGTAAAGTACTCCATTTGTTTCTCTAGAACAAGATCCATAGATTATAGTACATCTAACCTATCCTTTAAAAGGCGTTTCAGCAGTAAAAATATCGGTTTTAAGCGGCTAAATCGCATCTAGCAGATCCCTTATCGGTGTTAGAGGAGTAAAAAAGTTTGCGAAAATACTAGAAATCGGACGTTAGATTTTTAGACATGGCAAATCGAACGTTGTTCATGACAATTTATGTTGGCGCGAGGATCGCAAGTTTAATTTGCAAACAAGACACTTTCATGACAAAAATATGAACCGAGGCGGATTTGCCATGTTCGCGAACTAAACTTGCCATCCCCGCCAAATATAATTTGCCATGAAAAATGTCTGATTTGCCATGTATGAAAATCTAATGTTTGATGGATATCCTCGTTCAAATTTTACTCCTTGGCCTCCCCGTCTCTCGAATATACTCGGATGTCCATCATCAAAAATCTAACTTGATGGAGTATGATTTCAACCCCCCCCCACAACGCATTGACACCCTTCCCAACATGCACCACATCATTGACAATGTTGCCTCCGGTGACCAGTTCCCTACTGCCTCTATCGCCCTCTACCCCACTCAAAGATGCTCGCCGATTGATGTTGTTGCTGGAATCATGTTATACCGTCGTAGTGCTGCCGCGTGGATCCCATAGCTGAAAGCATGCACCACATCTTCGTCCTCCAAGCCCCTTCGTCGATTGTCGGCCATATCAAAGTTCGGCCGACCACTAGCTTGGGCATCGGCTCAATGATGGCTACATCCCTTGACACCTCCTACATCCTTCAAGTGTTTAACGGATTGGCTAGGTGAGTTTCTTTGTGCTTTTTCATGTTGTTTTTCTTGTGGCAATTAAATTGAACCTAGTCAATTCTAGTTTAGATGAAGAGGTTGAGGGAGATGATCTTTGACAACTTTTAGTTAGAATAGGAAGAAGACGAAGAAGATGATTTGGAAACAGTTGTTGCCATGATCTTCAACAAGGATTTTTGACGGTCGAGAGTGTGATCACAATTCAATTGTTTGTAAATCAATCAAGATAGAGAGGAGAGCCATATCAAGATTATGAAATTTTAATTCAACCCCAATGCAATCTATCTGGAGAAGTATTTTTACCGGTGATTTCGGATACATTCAAGCCTCTTCCTCACCATTGTGAAACTTGTGGAGACGCATGATGATGGTTTAAGTTAAGGTAGACCGTGAAATCTTTCGTGATACTTGTTATATGCGTTGGGTTTTTCGTGGAAATGAGGTCGGGGGAGTTGATATGTCTCCAACGTATCTACTTTTCCAAACTCTTTTGCCCTTGTTTTGGACTCTAATTTCCATGGTTTGAATGGAACTAACCCGGACTCACGTTGTTTTCAGCAGAATTGCCTTGGTGTTATTTTTGTGCAGGAATAAAAGTTCTCTGATTGACCTAAATATTTATGGAGAACGTTTTTGGAATTAATAAAAAATATTGGCGAAAGAATCAACTGGAGAGGGGCCACCACCTGGCCACAAGCCTGCAAGGCGCCCCCCTAGGGTGGGCCCATGGCTTGTGGGGTCCCTCTGGCTCCACCGACCTCGTTTGCACTTCTATATATTCCTATCTGGGGAGAAAAAATCAGAGAGAAGAATTCATCGCGTTTTGCGATACGGAGCCGCTTCCACCTCCTATTCTTCCTCGGGGGGCAGATCTGGAGTCTGATTTGGGCTCCGGAGAGGGGAAATCGACATCGTCATCATCACCAACCATCCTTCATCACCAATTTCATGATTCTCTCCGCCATTCATGAGTAATTCCATCGTAGGCTTGCTGGACGGTGATGGGTTGGATGAGATCTATCATGTAATCGAGTTAGTTTCGTTAGGGTTTGATCCCTAGTATCCATTATGTTCTGAGATTGATGTTGCTATGACTTTGCTATGCTTAATGCTTGTCACTTGGGCCCGAGTGCCATGATTTCAGATCTGAACCTATTATGTTTTCATAAATATATATGTGTTCTTGATACTATCTTGCAAGTTGTAGACACCTATTAGGAGTTAAGATCTGCATCCCTGAGGGTGACAATAACTGGGATTCTTTCCGGTGATTACCGTAGTTTGAGGAGTTCACGTATTCACTAAGTGCTAATGCTTTCGTCTGATTCTCTATTAAAAGGAGGCCTTAATATCCCTTAGTTTCCATTAGGACCCTGCTGCCACGGGAGGGTAGGACAAAAGATGTCATGCAAGTTCTTTTCCATAAGCACGTATGACTATATATGGAATACATATCTACATTACATTGATGAATTGGAGCTAGTTCTGTATCACCCTATGTTATGATTGTTGCATGATAAATGCCATACGACATAATTATCCATCACTTATCCATTGCCTACGAGCTTTCTGTTGGAAATATGCCCTAGAGGCAATAATAAATTAGTTATTATTATATTTCTTTGTTCATGATAATCGTTTATTATCCATGCTATAATTGTATTGATTGGAAACACAGTGCATGTGTGGATAAATAGACAAAACACTGTCCCTAGTAAGCCTCTAGTTGACTAGCTCGTTGATCAAAGATGGCAAGTGTTGTCACTTGATAACGGGATCACATCATTAGGAGAATCATGTGACGGACTAGACCCAAACTAATAGACGTAGCATGTTGATCGTGTCATTTTGTTGCTACTGTTTTCTGCGTGTCAAGTATTTGTTCCTATGACCATGAGATCATATAACTCAGTGACACCAGAGGAATGCTTTGTGTGTATCAAACGTCGCAACGTAACTGGGTGACTATAAAGATGCTCTACAGGTATCTCCGAAGGTGTTCGCTGAGTTAGTATGGATCAAGACTGGAATTTGTCACTCCGTGTGACGGAGAGGTATCTCGGGGCCCACTCGGTAATACAACATCACACACAAGCCTTGCAAGCAATGTGACTTAGTGTAAGTCATGGGATCTTGTATTACGGAACGAGTAAAGAGACTTGCCGGTAAATGAGATTGAAATAGGTATGCGGATACCGACGATCGAATCTCGGGAAAGTAACATACCGAAGGACAAAGGGAATGACATACGGGATTATATGAATCCTTGGCACTGAGGTTCAAACGATAAGATCTTCGTAGAATATGTAGGATCCAATATGGGCATCCAGGTCCCGCTATTGGATATTGACCGAGGAGTCACTCGGGTCATGTCTACATAGTTCTCGAACCCGCATGGTCTGCACACTTAAGGTTCGACGTTGTTTTATGCGTATTTGAGTTATATGGTTGGTTACCGAATGTTGTTCGGAGTCCCGGATGAGATCACGGACGTCACGAGGGTTTCCGGAATGGTCCGGAAACGAAGATTGATATATAGGATGACCTCATTTGGTTACCGGAAGGTTTTCGTGTATTACCGGAAAAGTTTCGGGCTCATCGGTAGTGTACTGGGAGTGCCGGGAGGGGTGCCAGGGACCATCAGGAGGGGTGTCACGCCCCAAGGGGTCTCATGGGCTATGGGAAGAGATAAACCAGCCCCTAGTGGGCTGGAATAAGTTCCCACTAAGGCCCATAAGGTTTGAGAAGGAAAAAAACACAAGGTGGAAAGAGTTTCCAAGTGGGAAGGTGGAATCCTACTCCAAGTAGGATTGGAGTAGGACTCCTCCACCTCCAATTTCGGCCAAACCTTTAGGTTTTGAGGCTGCCTCCTCCCCTCCCTCCCTCCTATATATAGTGGGGTTTTAGGGCTGATTTGGGACAACTTTTCCCACGGCAGCCCGACCACATACCTCCACGGTTTTTCCTCTAGATCGCGTTTCTGCGGAGCTCGGGCGGAGCCCTGCTGAGATTAGATCGCCACCAAGCTCCGGAGCGCCGTCACGCTGCCACAGAACTCATCTACCTCTCCGTCTCTCTTGCTGGATCAAGAAGGCTGAGATCATCGTCGAGCTGTACGTGTGCTGAACGCGGAGGTGCCGTCCGTTCGGCATTAGATCGGAACGGATCGTGGGACGGATCGCGGGACGGTTCGTGGGACGGTTCGCGGGACGGTTCGTGGGACGGTTCGCGGGGCGGATCGAGGGACGTGAGGATGTTCCACTACATCAACCGCGTTTCTTAATGCTTCTGCTGTGCGATCTACAAGGGTACGTAGATCGGAAATCCCCTCTCGTAGATGGACATCACCATGATAGGTCTTCGTGCGCGTAGAAATTTTTTTGTTTCCCATGCGACGTTCCCCAACAGTGGTATCAGAGCTAGGTTCATGGGTAGATGTCTTCTCGAGTAGAACACAAAAGTTTTTGTGGGCGGTGATGTGCGTTTTGCTGCCCTCCTTAGTCTTTTCTTGATTCCGAGGCATTGTTGGATCGAAGCGGCTCGGACCGACATTACTCGTACGCTTACGAGAGACTGGTTTCATCGCTACGAGTAACTCTGTTGCTCAAAGATGACCGGCGAGTGTCGGTTTCTCCAACTTTAGTTGAATCGGATTTGACCGAGGAGGTCCTTGGATGAGGTTAAATAGCAATTCATACATCTCCATTGTGGTGTTTGTGTAAGTAAGATGCGATCCTACTAGATACCCATGGTCACCACGTAAAACATGCAACAACAATTAGAGGACGTCTAACTTGTTTTTGCAGGGTATGCTTGTGATGTGATATGGCCAATGATGTGATGTGATATACTGGATGTATGAGATGCTCATGTTGTAATAGTTAATATCGACTTGCACGTCGATGGTACGGCAACCGGCAGGAGCCATAGGGTTGTCTTTAAACTAACATTTGTGCTTGTAGATGCGTTTACTATATTGCTAGGACGTAGCTTTAGTAGTAATAGCATGAGTAGCACGACAACCCCGATAGCGACACGTTGATGGAGATCATGGTGTGACGCCGGTGACAAGAAGATCGTGCCGGTGCTTTGGTGATGGAGATCAAGAAGCACATGATGATGGCCATATCATGTCACTTATGAATTGCATGTGATGTTAATCCTTTATGCACCTTATCTTGCTTAGAACGACGGTAGCATTATGAGGTGATCTCTCACTAAAATTTCAAGATGAAATTGTGTTCTCCCCGACTGTGCACCGTTCCGACAGTTCTTCGTTTCGAGACACCACGTGATGATCGGGTGTGATAGACTCAACGTTCACATACAACGGGTGCAAAACAGTTGCACACGCGGAACACTCGGGTTAAGCTTGACGAGCCTAGCATGTGCAGACATGGCCTCGGAACACATGAGACCGAAAGGTCGAGCATGAATCATATAGTTGATATGATTAGCATAGAGATGCTTAACACTGAAACTATTATCGACTCACGTGATGATCGGACTTGAGATAGTGGATTTGGATCATGTACCACTCAAATGACTAGAGAGATGTACTTTTTGAGTGGGAGTTCTTAACTAATATGATTAATTGAACTAATTGTCATGAACAAAGTCTAATGGTCTTTGAGAATTACGATGTAGCTTGCGCTATAGCTCTACTATTTTTATATGTTCCTAGAGAAAATTTAGTTGAAAGTTGATAGTAGCAAACTTTGCAGAGGATTGTCCTCGTTGCTGCGCAGAAGGCTTATGTCCTTAATGCACCACTCGGTGTGCTGCACCTCGAGCGTCGTCTGTGGATGCTGTGAACATCCGACATACATGTTTCTAATGACTACACGATAGTTCAGTGCAAAATACTTAATGGCTTAGAAGCAAGGCGCCGAAGACGTTTTGAAACGTCGCGGAACATAAGTGATGTTCTAAAGAGATGAAATTGTGATTTCATGCTTGTGCCCTTGTTAAGAGGTACAAGACCTCTGACAAGATTCTTTGTCCACAAAGTAAAGGAGAAAAGCTCAATCATTGAGCGTGTGCTCAGATTGTCTGAGTACGACAATCGCTTGAATCAAGTGGGAGTTAATCTTCCAGATGAGATAGTGATGGTTCTCCAAAGTCACTGCCACCAAGCTGTGAGAGCTTCGTGATGAACTATAACATATCAAGGATAGATACAATGATCCTTGAGCGATTCGCGATGTTTGACACTGCGAAAGTAGAAATCAAGAAAGAGCATCAATAGTTGATGGTTAGTAAAACCACTAAGTTTCAAGAAAGGCAAGGGCTAGAAGGGATACTTCGTGAAACGGCAAAACAATTGCTGCACTAATGAAGAGACCCAAGATTAAACCCAAACCCGAGACTAAGTGCTTCTGTAATGAGGGGAACAGTCACTGAGGCGGAGCAACTCTAGATACTTGGTAGATAAGAAGGCTGGCAAAAGTCGAAAGAAGTATATTTGATATACATGATGTTGATGTGTACTTTACTAGTACTCCTAGTAGCACGAGGGTATTGGATACCGGTTCGGTTGCTAAGTGATTAGTAACACGAAATGATAGCTACGGCCTAAACGGAGACTAGCTAAAGGCGAGGTGACGATACGTGTTGGAAGTGTTTCCAAGGTTGATATGATCAAAACATCGCACGCTCCCTCTACCATCGGGATTGGTGTTAAACCGAAATAATTGTTATTTGGTGCTTGCGTTAAGCATGAACATGATTGGATCATGTTTATTGCAATACTATTATTCATTTAAAAGAATAATGGTTACTCTATTTGCTTGAATAATCACCTTCAATGGTTTATTGAATCTCGATCGTAGTGTTACACATGTTCATGATATTGGTGCCAAAAGATACGAGGTAATGATGATATTACCACTTACTTGTGGCACTGCCACTTGAGTCATGTTGGTATAAATTGCATGAAGAGCCTCCATGATGATGGATCTTTATACTCGCCTGATTTTGAATCACTAGTGACATGCAAATCATACCACATGAGCAAGGCCTTGTTTTCATTGAGATGAAACAAGATAGTAACTTGTTGGAAGTGATACATTTTGATGTATGCAGTCCAATGGGTGCTGAGGCATGAAGTGGATATCATTATGTTCTTACTTCAATGACGATTTGAGTGGACACAAGAATATTTACTTAATGAATCACAAGTCTGAAATATTGAAAAGTTCAATTCTGTTTCGGAGTGAAGTTCGTCGTAACAAGAGGATAAACTGTCTATGATATGATCACAGAAATGAATATCTGAGTTACGAGTTTTGGTACGCAGTCAAGACAATGTGGAAATTGTTTTGCAGTTCATGCCACCTGGAACATCATGGCGTGATGATGTGTCTGAACGTCATAGCCACACACTATTTGGTATGGTGCATGCTATGATGTCTCTTATCGAATTACCACTATCGTTTATGGGTTATGCATTAGAGACAACCGCATTCACTTTAAATAGGGCACCGCGTATTTCCGTTGAGATGACACAGTATAGACCGAGGTTTAGAGAAATCTAAACTGTCGTTTCTTGAAAGTTTGGGGCTTCGACACTTATGTGAAAAAGTTTCAGTCTGATAAGCTCGAACCCAAAGCGGATAAATGCATCTTCATAGGATATCCAAAACAGTTGGGTACATCTCCTATCTCAGATCCGAAAGCAAAGTGTTTGTCTCTAGAAACGGATCCTTTCTCGAGGAAAGGTTTCTCTCGAAAGAATTGAGTGGGAGGGTGGTAGAACTTGATAAGGTTATTGAACCATGACTTCAACCAGTGTGTAGCAGGGAGCAGGAAGTTGTTCCTGTGGCGCCTACACCAATTGAAGTGAAAGCTGATGATGGTGATCATCGAGCATCGAATCAAGTTACTACAAATCTCGTAGGTTGACAAGGTCGCGTACTACTGCAGAGTGGTACGGTAACCCTGTCTTGGAGGTCATGTTGTTGAGCAACAGTGAACCTACGAGTTATGGAGAAAGCAATGGTGGGCCTGGATTCCGACAAATGGCTGGAGGCCATGAAATCCGAGAGAGGATCCATGTATGAAAACAAAGTGTAGACTTTGGAAGAATTACTTGATGGTCATAGGACTATTGAGTAAAGATGGATCTTTAAAAGGAAGACAGACGATGATGGTGATAAGTCACTATTAAGAAAAGCTCGACTTGTCGCAAAGATGTTTCCGACAAGATCAAACAGTTGACTATGATGAGACTTTCTCACTCGTAGCGATGCTAAAAGTCTGTTAGAATTATGTTAGTAGTTGCTGCATTATTTATGAAATATTGCACATAGGATGTCAAAACATTGTTTCCTCGACGGTTTCCTTGAGGAAACATTGTATGTGATACAACCAGGAGGTTTTGTCGATCCTAAAGATACTAGCAAGTATGCAAGCTCCAGCGATCCTTCAATGGACTGGTGCAAGCATCTCGGAGTTGGAATATACACTTTGATGAGATGATCAAAGATTTTGGGTTTGTACAAGGTTTATGAGAAACTTGTATTTCCAAAGAAGTGAGTGGGAGCACTATAGAATTTCTGATAAGTATATGTGGTTGACATATTGTGGATCAGAAGTAATGTAGAATTTCTGTAAAGCATACAAGGTTGTTTGAAAGGAGTTTTTCAAAGGAATACCTGGATTGCGCTACTTGAACGTTGAGCATCAAAGATCTATGGATATAGATCGAAAGCGCTTAATAGAAGTTTCAACAAGATGCATGCCTTGACAAGTTTTTGAAGGACTTCAAAATAGATCAGCAAAGAAGGAGTTCTTGGTTGCGTTGTAAGGTGTGAATTTGAGTAAGACTCAAAACCCGACCTCGGCAGAATAAAGAGAATAGACGAAGGTCGTCTTCTATGCCTTGGCCGTAGAATCTGAAGTATGCCATGCTGGGTACCGCACCTGATGTGTGCCTTGACTCAAAGTATGTTGAGAGGTACAGAGAGTGATCCATGATTGAATCACTAGCAGTGGTCAAAATTTATCCTTAGTAACTGATGGACTAAGGAATTTTTCTCGATTATGGAGGTGGTTAAAGAGTTCGTCGTAAAGGGTTACGTCGATGCAAGCTTTGACACTAATTCGAATAACTATGAGTAGTGAAACGGATTCGTATAGTAGAGTAGATATTTGGAGTATTTCCGAATAGCACATAGTAGCTGCATCTATAAGATGACATAAAGATTTGTAAAGAACACACGAATTTGAAAGTTTCAGAACCGTTGACTAAAACCTCTCTCACGAGCAAGACGTGATCAGACCCCATAACTATATGGGTGTTGGATTCGTTGGAATCACATGGTGATGTGAACTAGATTATTGACTCTAGTGCAAGTGGGAGACTGTTGGAAATATGCCCTAGAGGCAATAATAAATTAGTTATTATTATATTTCTTTGTTCATGATAATCGTTTATTATCCATGCTATAATTGTATTGATTGGAAAGACAGTGCATGTGTGGATAAATAGACAAAACACTGTCCCTAGTAAGCCTCTAGTTGACTAGCTCGTTGATCAAAGATGGTCCAGGTTTCCTGACCATAGGCAAGTGTTGTCACTTGATAACGGGATCACATCATTAGGAGAATCATGTGATGGACTAGATCCAAACTAATAGACGTAGCATGTTGATCGTGTCATTTTGTTGCTACTATTTTCTGCGTGTCAAGTATTTGTTCCTATGACCATGAGATCATATAACTCAGTGACACCGGAGGAATGCTTTGTGTGTATCAAACGTCGCAACGTAACTGGGTGACTATAAAGATGCTCTACAGGTATCTCCGAATACAACATCACACACAAGCCTTGCAAGCAATGTGACTTAGGGTAAGTCACGGGATCTTGTATTACGGAATGAGTAAAGAGACATGCCGGTAAACGAGATTGAAATAGGTATGCGGATACCGACGATCGAATCTCGGGCAAGTAACATACCGAAGGACAAAGGGAATGACGTACGGGATTATATGAATCCTTGGCAGTGAGGTTCAAATGATAAGATCTTAGTAGAATATGTAGGATCCAATATGGGCATCCAGGTCCCGCTATTGGATATTGACCGAGGAGTCACTCGGGTCATGTCTGCATAGTTCTCGAACCCGCAGGATCTGCACACTTAAGGTTCGACGTTGTTTTATGCGTATTTGAGTTATATGGTTGGTTACCTAATGTTGTTCGGAGTCCCGGATGAGATCACGGACGTCACGAGGGTTTCCGGAATGGTCTGGAAACGAAGATTGATATATAGGATGACCTCATTTGGTTACCGGAAGGTTTTCGTGCATTACCGAAAAAGTTTCGGGCTCATCGGTAGTGTACTGGGAGTGCCGGGAGGGGTGCCGGGGACCATCAGGAGGGGTGTCACGCCCCAAGGGGTCTCATGGGCTATGGGAAGAGATAAACCAGCCCCTAGTGGGCTGGAATAAGTTCCCACTAAGGCCCATAAGGTTTGAGAAGGAAAAAAACACAAGGTGGAAAGAGTTTCCAAGTGGGAAGGTGGAATCCTACTCCAAGTAGGATTGGAGTAGGACTCCTCCACCTCCAATTTCGGCCAAACCTTTAAGTTTTGAGGCTGTCTCCTCCCCTCCCTCCCTCCTATATATAGTGGGGTTTTAGGGCTGATTTGGGACAACTTTTGCCGCGGCAGCCCGACCACATACCTCCACGGTTTTTCCTCTAGATCGCGTTTCTGCGGAGCTCGGGCGGAGCCCTGCTGAGATTAGATCGCCACCAACCTCCGGAGCGCCGTCACGCTGCCGGAGAACTCATCTACCTCTCTGTCTCTCTTGCTGGATCAAGAAGGCCGAGATCATCGTTGAGCTGTACGTGTGCTGAACGCGGAGGTGCCGTCCGTTCGGCACTAGATCGGAGCGAATTGTGGGACGGATCGCGGGACGGTTCGTGGGACGGTTCGCGGGGCGGATCGAGGGACGTGAGGACGTTCCACTACATCAACCGCGTTTCTTAACGCTTCTGCTGTGCGATCTACAAGGGTACGTAGATTGGAAATCCCCTCTCGTAGATGGACATCACCATGATAGGTCTTCGTGCGCGTAGGAAATTTTTTGTTTCCCATGCGACGTTCCCCAACACTTTCCACATATTGATCTTTGCTAAGTTACTTTTCCGTTGCTATTGTTACAATCACTACAAAACTGCTAATATCACGTTTGCCACCGTTACCATTACTTCCATACTACTTTGCTACTAAATACCTTGCTGCGGATATTAAGTCTTTCAGGTGTGCTTGAATTGACAATTCAGTTGCTAATACTCGAGAATATTCTTTGGCTCCCCTTGAGTCGAATCAATAAATTTGGGTTGAATACTCTACCCTTGAAAACTGTTCCGATCCCCTATACTTGTGGGTTATCAAGATCTTTTTGTGGTGCCGTTGCCGGGGAGCATAGCTTTATTCTGTGAGTCACTTGGAATTTATATCTGTTCATCACAATGAAGAATCTAGAAGATGCTAAAACCAAGATCTACCCCTCAACTACGAGAGCAGGTAAGGAACTGACATCCAGCTCTGCACTTGATTCACCGTCTATTTTGAGTAAATTAGCGACACCACCACCTTCTAGTGAATCTGATATGTTGCAAGTAATTGCTGATGCTACTTCTTCTATGCATGATGCTTATGATGATACTTTGCTTGATACTATTGTGCCACTTGGGGAATTTCTTGATGAACAAATTGCTAGAGTGAATGTTGAAACTAATGATATTTCTAAATCTGATGAAATTATTGAAACTGAACATCATGATGCACCTACTAGACCTAGCTCTCCTAGATATGAATTGCCTAATATACCCGAGGGTTATATTATGGAAGGAGAAATAGTTAGGGACTTTCTTGCTTGTAAGGATAGAGATGATCTTAAGAAATTTCTATGCAAGTGGAAGGAAAAATCTTTGAATGCTAGAATGAAATATGATCCCAAGTTTGCTACTTCACCTATTTGTGTTACTAATAAGGATTATGAGATATATGTCGATCCTGAGTTAATTACTTTGGTAGAATCTAATCCTTTCCATGGTTATGAATTTGAAACTGTTGTGGCACACCTTACTAATATGAATGATATAGCCACCCTATTTACTCATGAGAAAAAAATCTCTATTACTATATTCTTAAGCTATTTCTGTTCTCATTAAAGGGTGATGCTAAGATATGGTTCAATTCTCTTGCTCCTAGTTGTGTGCGTAGTCCCCAGGATATGATTTACTATTTCTCTAAAAAATATTTTCATGCCCATAAGAAACAAGCTACCTTGCAGAAAATATTTAACTTTGTGCAAATTGAAGAAGAGAGTCTCCAACAAGCTTGGGAGAGGCTTCTCCAGTTACTTAATGCTTTGCCTGGTCATCTCAAGAAAAATGAAATACTTGATATCTTTTATAATGGACTAAACGATGCTTCTAGGGACCACCTAGATTGTTGTGTTGGTTGTGTTTTCAGGGAACAAAGTGTTGAACAAGCTGAACTACTATTAAATAATATATTGAGCAATGATAATGATTAGACTATTCCCGAACCACCTCCAAAACCAACTCCCAAGAAAAGAGGTATTCTATTCCTCGGTCCTGAAGATATGCAAGAGGCAAAGAAATATATGAAATAAAAAAGTATTAAAGCTGAAGATGTTAAGAATCTACCACCTATTGAAGAAATACAAGGTCTTGATAACCCGACACAGGTACTAGAGGTAAATTCTCTTCGTAGATTTGATGAAGGTGACATTCCTTATAATAAGTCTGCTAGCCAATGCATGGATGAATTTGATAAGTTTGTTGTTGATGGGGATATGTACCTAGGGTAGGATCATAGGCCTGACCTACATGTCCTACCTAAGGGCACAACATTAAGGACTTAAAGATTTCAAGGAAGATTCGGACTGACTCGCCATGAGTCACCCGGTAGAGCATCCACTTAGTGATTTGTTTTATCCACTCGACATAAGACTTCTACTCGGAAGAATATGAAGCCAGTCGACCGCAGAAGTACAGAAGTCGCTATAGGGAGGCCAAAGAGCACACATTCGGCTCGTCATCATAAGTAACATTTATTACGTACGTTATCAGTAATGCACACCTTTGTCTTCATGACTCGAACCCTTGGTTGCCTGGGCCTTGATGAGGAGTAGCACACTCTATATAAGTCACTCCTCCCCTCTAGCACAAGGGTTCACACCCCCTGTAACACAGACTCCACACGACAAGAGCTCCTGAGCACTGATACGTAGGGCTGTTACCTCCACGAGAGGGGCCTGAACTCATACGTCGTGTGTACAAGCTTGTCGTAGCTATGACTCTGCCCTCTCCTTTCATACCCCTCACCTCTACTGTCAGGTTCATACTCAAGATAGTTGGTGCCCACCATGGGCAGGCGTCTAAACGACTTCCGGCAAGTTTGCGATTTTCATTCTCCGCCATGTCTTCCGGCGGCGATTCATTCTTGGGCCACGAGATTCATCTTAGCGCGCTCATATTCGTTACCGATGACTCGGCATGGCTTCAGGAGGCACCTCTTGACATTGAGGCGCTCCCGATCCACGGGGCAACGCACTTCCGTGCAAGTTCCTCCGATGTTCTCCTTCGGCAGCCATCGACTCCGGTGTCGACTGTTTGCCCCACTGCTCGTCGCCACAAGCGATCTGGTCGCTTGTGACTCCAGCGATGGGTGAAGCACGCGGTGGCTCTCCAGGCATCGTCTCCGCAGATCGTGGCAATCGAGCCCGCCGAATCACTTCGTGACGCGTTCAACTCGGCGTCAGATCAGTGTGATGTCCCTTCTGAGTGCGAGAGTTGTGATCATGCAGTGGAGGTCTTCATGACGGGTTCTATGGAGAGCCCGCCTGGGTTCGGTCGCGTCAGACGCGAGGCTGGGGAGCCGTCGAGTGGACACGCCCGCCAACATTGTTCGGTTTCGAGTCAACGTCAGCAACAGCTGTTTCCGAGTGGACCACAACATTGAGGTATTTCATACTCCAGTTCTAAATGTAGCAATTGCCGCTAAGATAGAAGATTCTATTCAGCCGTCAAAATCAGAGGCTGGCATAGGCTTAGAGCATATTCGTACATTGCTTCAAGCAGCACAACAGCTAAATTCAGTTGTATCACAATCACTCAATAGATTCACACTAATTCACCCAAAGCAGACACAATCCGTTCGGTTTGTAGTCCAGGGTCACCTCAGTGTCGCAGAGGCGGAGGTTACCGAGAAGATCAGCACAGGGATCAGGGGTGAAATCAGTTTGCTCCCCGTTACCACCGTGATGACCGCCATCAGGTGCATTCTCCCCCGCGGAGTGGTTCGTATGTGTCCCGACACTACGATGATAGACGCATGTTCAGTGATGAGCGGAGTCCTGGATTCGATGCGAGGAATGTACTCGCGCAGAGGCGGATTGGCAGGGGCACAACTCACAGAGATAGTTTTGACAGAGATCGTCCAAGTGGAAGCGGCACCGTGGTCTGTGGTCCCGAGTGTTGCAATAGGGCAACTCGTTCTGCTGATATTCCCCCCAACTTCAGGTTGGCAGCTAGAATAAGTAAATTTACAGGAGAATCTAAGCCTAAAACATGGCTTGATGATTACTCAGTGGCAATGCAGATTGGCGGAGGTAATGACATTGTGGCCATGTAGCATTTGTCTGTGATGTTGGATGGTTCGGCCAGGGCGTGGTTGAATCAGTTGGATCCTTCTAGTATCTATTGTTGGGAGGATCTCGCCCGAGTGTTCATCAAAACATTCGAGGGCACCTGCAAGCGCCCTGCTGGTTTGACCGAGTTGCAGCATTGCATGCAAAAGCCGAGTGAGTCATTGAGAGATTATATCCAGCATTGTACCACCCTTCATCACACGGTGGAAAACGTTTCTGAGCACCAGGCAATCTGCACCTTCAATGCTGGTGTCAGGTATAGGGAATTATAGCTGAAGTTTGGTCGGACAGGTGACATGTCCATGAGTAAGATGATGGAGATTGCTGCCCGATATGCCAATGGTGAAGAAGAAGACCACCTCTACAACGGTAAAGGAAAAGCAGTCGACGATGACGTTGGCGGCAATTCCAATCGGAAACAGAAGTGTAAGGATGATGGTTCCGCTCCGGCAGAAGCGGCTGCCCCGACGGCACAAGGAAAGTTCAAGGGAAAGGACAAAGGGAAGTTTCCTCCCCAAAAGTCAAAGAGTCAGTCAGATGTCCTGGATTTATCGTGTGCAATCCACACAAAGAAAGATGAAGACGATAATATGATATTGCCCAAGCACACTACTCGTCAGTGCAGACTGTTGATCCAATAGTTCAAAGAGAATCTATCGAGTGACAAGACTTCTGAGAAGGAGGATGTAGAAGATAAAGATGATTTCCAAGAGGTCAATGCTACTCTGATGATTTTTGCTGATGTAGAGAGAAAAAGTCAATTGAAGGTCATTAACACAGAGGTCAACATGGCAGTTCCGAACACCCCATCATACCTCAAATGGTCTCAGACTCCCATAACGTTTGATCAGTCAGATCACCCTACTCACGTCGCTACCCCTGGTCGATAAGCTTTGGTGGTAGACCCAGTTGTGGGAGGCGTTCGTCTTCGCAAGGTTTTGATGGATGGAGGGAGTGGTTTGAATATTCTGTATGCAGATACCCTTAAGGGAATGGGCATTTGGATGTCCCGACTGAGCGAAAGCAATATACAGTTCCATGGGGTCATCCGTAGGAAAAAGGCCAGGTCACTCAGCCAGATTGCACTGGATGTGGTATTCGGCACACACAAAAACTTTCGCAAGGAGAAGCTAGCGTTCGAAGTTGTGGACTTTCAGAGTGCCTACCATACCATCCTTCGTCGCCCAGCTTATGCATGTTTCATGGCATGCCCATGTTACGTGTATCTCAAGATGAAGATGCCAGGGCCCAAGGGCGTCATCACAGTCACAAGCAATCGATAGAGAGCTGAAGAGTGCTTACAACAATGCTCCAAGATTGCTGATCAACAAATGATTGTTGTTGAGTTGGAGGAATACCGAAAGACCACTGATCCTGCCGACCTGACGCGCTCCAAGAAGTCTGCTTCTGAGTCTGCTTTTCAGTCGGTGGGTGAAGTAAAAAAAGTGAACATCCACCCGAAAGATCCTGATGCTGCCCCAACCAACATCTCGACAACACTCGACAACAAATAGGAAGCCGAGCTCATTCAGTTCCTTTGTGAGAACTGGGACATCTTTGCATGGAAGCCTGTTGACATGCTGGGTGTGCCTAGGGAACTGGCTGAGCACCGACTGAGAGTGGATCCAAAGGCAAAGCCTGTCAAAGAGCATTTGCGTAGGTCCGCAGTAGAGAAAAGGAAAGCAATCGGCGAGGAGGTGGCTCGACTCTTGGAGGTGAAGTTCATTTGCGAGGTTTACCACTCCGAGTGGCTCGCAAACATTGTCATGGTCCCCAAGAAGGACAAGTCTCTTCGTATGTGTATTGATTTCAATAATATCAATGAGGTATGCCCAAAAGATCACTTTTCGCTCCCCACATTGATCAAATTGTCGACTCGGCTATGGGGTGTGAGCGTTTGTATTTTCTTGATGCATACTCTGGCTACCATCAGATCCATCTGTTTGGTCGAGATGAAATAAAAACGGCCTTCATCACCCCTTTCGGGTGTTTCTGCTATATCACCATGCCTTTTGGTTTGAAAAATGTTGGCGCTACTTTCATGCGTATGATTCTGAAGTGCCTGCTTGATCAAATCAGCCGGAATGTAGAAGCCTATATGGATGATATCATAGGCAAGTCTCGCAAAGATTCTGACCTGCTGACCAACTTGGCAGAAACATTCGCCGATCTGAGGAAATATGATATCAAGTTGAATCTAGCTAAGTGCACTTTCATATTTCCCGGTAGCAAGTTACTCGGTTTCCTCGTTTCCTAACGTGGGATCGACGTCAACATCGAGAAGATCGGCGCCATCGTCCGAATGAAAAACCATGTGCGTGTGCACGATGCCCAGAGGCTCACAGGCTGCCTGGCGACGTTGAGTCAATTTATTTCTCGCCTCGGTGAGAAGGCATTACCTTTTTACTGACTCATGAAGAAGTCAGATGTGTTCGAGTGGACTGATGAGGCAGAAGCAGCGTTTGTTGAGCTAAAAGCCATGCTTTCCGCCTAGCCGGTGCTTGCTGCTCCGCACAGCAAAGAACCCCTCCTCTTATACATCACAGCTACAAATCAAATCGTCAGCACAGTTCTAACTGTTAAGCATGAAGAAGAGGGCAAGGCCCAGTATACTATATTTCTGAAGTGTTGACTC
Organism: Hordeum vulgare subsp. vulgare; assembly: GCF_904849725.1. Classification (NCBI taxonomy): domain Eukaryota; kingdom Viridiplantae; phylum Streptophyta; class Magnoliopsida; order Poales; family Poaceae; genus Hordeum; species Hordeum vulgare. The sequence goes on from NC_058519.1 coordinate 530,532,253, forward strand.
CATCAAAGCAAAGGTACTGAAAGTGCGTTATATCGACTAGAGGGGGGTGAATAGGAGATTTTTAGAATTTCATCACTGAGGAAATTCCTTTTGAGGAAATTCCTCACTGATGACTAACTTACAGCAGAAACAGTAAAGGATCAGACGTGCAAACATTCACACCAGCAGTATTTCAGAGTGAAGAATGTGAAAACAGATTGCACAGTAAGCAGGCACGCAGAATACAGATGATTAACTATTGTGAAGAATTTGGGGTTGAGGAAATTCAGAGAAAGTCTTCAGCAAATTCTTCAAACAGCCACAGTGAAAGTTATCAACACATAATACAGAGAAAGTAAAGAGTTGAGGAATTAGAACCCGATTCTCAGAGAAGACAGTCGTTGATGACCCAGTTCCAACTGCTGTGACAGTTGTACATCTGGCTTGGAGCGGCTTGGTATTGAAACCAAAGGACACCCAGTACCGGGACACACAGTCCCTACCGTATTCTCCTTGAGCTAAGGACACACAGTCCTCGCCCAACACTCGTGGTAAGTCTTCAGGGCAGACTTCCAAACCCTCACAAACTTGGTCACCCGGCGATCCACAATTGACTGCTGGATTGCTCTAGACCATGACGCCTAACCGTCTGGAGGATGCACAGTCCTCAAAGGTAAAAGGCTTCAGTCCCACACAGGAACAACTTCTTCAGTGATGCTCAATCACTAGGTTTGGTTTGTGGTTTTGGTGGGTGGTGTATTTCCTCACTGATGAATTACTCTCGAAAGCTCTGAGGAATTGGGTTGCTCTTATGACAAGTGTCAGTTTCTAACGGAGCAGCCAACCAGCTAGTGGTTGTGGGGGGTGGCTATTTATAGCCTGGGAGCATCCCGACATGATTTAACACTAATGCCCTTAAATAATATGACCGTTGGAGTGGATAAGACGAGTGACTTGGCGTGGTTATCGAAACGGTCGGGACCCTCAACTGTGAGAGTCCTCATGTCACTCATATTCCTCACTTGAGGCTTTTGGTAGGATTAAGCTTGGGTTGAGCATCATGAGGAAATTCATTCCGAAGTGTAACTTCGACTCCCTTTAACAGTATGATGTTCCTATTACTCAAATGCGAAGAAAGTAAAACAGAAAGCGTAAATCTTCACGCTTCAATTTCTTCAGAACGATTTTCTTCAGGAACCACCGGTCTTCTCAATATCAGTATCTTCATGAGGAATGTCAATTTCATCGCAGATTCCTCGCGATTCATTTCTTCAGCTTCAGACCAATTTCTTCAACTGAAGATATACATTTTTAGGGGTCGATATTCTTCAAATATCTCAAACTCCTCAATGACTTATAGATCCTGTGTACACTCACAAACACATTAGATACTTAACCTATAAGTCTTCAAACCACCAAAATCACTAAGGGGCACTAGATGCACTTACAATCTCCCCCTTTTTGGTGGTTGATGACAATTAGGTTAAGTCTTCAACAGGGATAAAAAATATGAAGTGTAAATACTCATTTGAAGAATTTGAGAACAAGATTCAGAGAGACTCCCCCTGAAGATGTGCATACCTTGAGGATTTTGCTTTTATAGCAGATGCACATTGATGATTTATATCATGGAGATCTCCCCCTGAGTCTTGTAAATCATGCATACATATAACATATCATATGAAGAAAATGAAGATGCATGATGGCAAATGGTATCTGACGAATTCCAGTATGCGTGCATTAAAACTTTGAGGAATAAGCATGCGAAGAAAAACGTTCAGAAGCGTCAGAGTACCATCGGGCTTAAGTTACAACTCATTACGTAAAAACTTCAGAACAGCCAAGAGTTTGTAACTTAATATAGTTTATAAGCCCCAATAATATCCCGCTTGAAGACTAACGGTCGAGTTTCTCCCCCTTTGTCATCAAGTGACAAAAAGGGACAAACTGAGGACTAACGCCCGTGAAGACTTCATTTCTTGGCGGTTGAGGAAGAGCCGCGATGCTTCTTGGGAGTAGTCTTCTTCCTTGGGCTGGTTGCTGTGTCGAGTTGTTCCTCATCAGATTCAGCAGTGTGGAATGAAGAAAAGGAGCTGTCTTCAAGTTCTGGCACTGGAATGGGCCTGAACTTCCTCTTGGGAGGCCACGACCAGTCAAAGCCCTGCTCAAAGTTCATTTCTTCAAGCTCAGTCCGAGTCTTCAGATGTGCAAGTGTAGCCCAGGTGCGATCAAAAACCTCATGCAGATAGTGATGATTAATCTTCACAGAGTTCTGAGTTTCAGTGAGGGTTTTCAAATGGCACCAAACTGGCGTTTGACCCATTTGTGGTTGTGATCCACCTTCTGGTGAAGACTGAGGAGGAGGTCTCTGGTGTTTAGCACGCGAGGAGGAACATGGCTTGCTGGACGAGTCTTAGTATCATCCCATGAAGAATATGCTTCTGGCTCTCTGAACTGGCCATCAAGGGGCCTGCTGCCTTCTTCAATCACAGATTTTCCTTTTCCTTCAATGGGCTCAAAAGTCTTCTTGTTGACCCGGATAGGAGGCATATACCCAACATGGTTTTGACAATCAGCATGAAAATTGATGCCTGTCCTTGTCCTGATGAATCTCATGATCCACGGGGCATAAATCTTGTCATCATAGGGGCACATGGCATTGTCGGCCAAAGTCCTCAAGAATAAATCATGGATATTAATAGGAATACCGTGAATGATGTTGAAGAGGATATTCTTCATGAGGCCTACAACATCTTCTTCATCGTCATGGCCTTTGATTGGGGCAAGCACACTACAGAGGATTCTGTAGACAGACCGGGGTGTGTACTTGAGCTCATGGACGAGGAATGTTGTTCCTGCAGCCAAAGGATTCATGAGGACTTCCATCATTCCATTTGGCAGCTCACGCTCACCATAAAGCTTCACTGCCCCATCTGAGGGAATTGGTACGGGCAGTTCTCTGAGGAGTTCAGAAGCAGGAGCTTTGTAGTGAGTATTTTGGGACATCCAGTCAAACACCCAAGTGTTGATGTCATCAGCGTTGCCAGATATGTGCAGAGTGGCATAGAACTGAAGAATGAGCTCGCTATTCCAGTCTGATATGTCTGAGCACATAGGGAGCAAACCTGCATCGTGGAGTACATTGAGGACTGGTTCCAAGCAGGGTATTGCTTCAAGCTCAACATGAGGAATGTGCCTGTGCTAGAATATCTTGTTGCGACCACAGAGCACAGAGGAATAGTAGTTCATCTGAGTCCTTGTCCAAAACTTCAGATGCCTCATTTGAGGCTTGTCATAAGGGTTCTCTCCGATGAAATACATGCGTTCTTCAAAGAAATCTTCTTTCTGAAACTTTGGACTCTTGGAGAATGGTTGGCGCTGAACTGGCTTGAGCTTTTGCCGAGGAATGGGGGAGGAGACAACCATGGCAGTCTCTAGGTTGAGCACAATGAATTCATTGTCTTGGGCGGGTACATTTTCTTCAGCATTTTCCTCAAGTTGAGGAATTTGATCAGCTGATACTTCTTGCTGGGGAGATGATGCTTGCTCTGGCTGAGCTTCAGGCTGAGGAATTTCTGCTTCTTTCTCAGTTTGAGGAGTTGGGTCAGCCTGTTTAGAATGAGGAGTCTTCTCAGAATGTGCATTTTCCTCAGCTTGTTTGTCTTCAGCTAGCTTTGTGGCAGAAGCAGTTTCATCAGCTGGTGCAGCTGATGCTTGAGCAGTCTCTGTCTGAGGAAAAAGAGGTTGAGGACTGTTATCAATCTGGATTTCCTCATCAGTGTGTTCCTCAGAGGCGACATCCTTCATTTCCTCATCTTCCCTTGTATCTGGGTCATCAATGACGACCATCTCATATGAAGGGGCGACATTTAGAGGCACTGGGTCCAGAGGAGTAGTTTCTTCAGTTTCTTTGAGGCGCTTAGCCTCTGTCTCTTCTACTGCTGAGGAGGCTTTTCTCTTCTTTGCTTCCTTTTCAGCAGCCCTTGTTTTCTTCACGTCTGATGCAGACGGAATTATCTTCTTCACCTTTGAAGCTTTAGGTGAAGGTGTTCTTTCTGCAGATTCTTCAGCTCGTAGTGAGGAACCAGCTGGAACAGAGTCATCAGCCTGCTTTGATGAAGCAGCTGGATCAGGAGCAGTCTCATCAGTGGTTGCTATTTCATCAGTTGTAGTTTCCGTGATGATTTCTTCAATGGCTGGTTGATCAACACGGCGCTCTTGGTGTTCTTCCTCAGCTTGAGGAGTATCCTCCTCATGAGGAGATGCATCTGCTGGCTGCTCAACCAAGGGCTGAGGAGTTGGTGCTGGTGGTACGGTTCTCTTGTTGTAGTCATCAACAGCACTAGTGGCTAGCTTGATGAAATTGCTTTTTGATGCTTTTGCGATCTGACAGCTTGTCATACTTGTCAGTCAATACTTGCAGCTCTGCCTGGGTTGACACCAGTGCATCATGAGTCAGCTTGAGGAGATTCTGCCTGAGGAATTTCTCCTTTTTGGCCTTTGCAACCTTTGCCTTCCGGGCCTGCTGTTCTTTCCACTTGGCTTCATTTATGAAGGTGGCCACCATGTGGCTGATGCCAGGAGGAAGTTTCAAATCATCAATGGGAGTGTTTGGATCCTCATACCAGATATTGATGTAGTCAAGGAGGACCTTGGGGTCCATGGCGAGAGGAATAGCACTGCCTGATGCTTGAGCAACCCTTTCTTGCTTGTTTCTGATGATGGCTTGTAGGGTTTCATCATCATATTCATCACTCCCCTCTGATGCAGACGGGACTGCAATGATTTTACTGGGACTGGGCAGAGGTGCATGTTCAGCAGTTGTCAGAGTCTTCATAAGTGGTGTTGAAGACTTTGTCTCCGAGCTAGTTGCAGCTGGGAGTGAGGAGCTGGAGTTGGCGGTCGTAGGTTTCACGACATGCTTCTGTACTGGTTTTCTTGAGGCTTTGGAGGTGGAGCTGAGGATTTTGGTGCTGAGGAGATTGGTGCAGAGGGTTTTGGTGCTGATGGTTTTGGTGTTGAAGGTTTTGGTAATGAGGGTTTTGGAGCTGAGGGTTTTGGAGCCGAGGATTTTGTGACAGAAGCCTGAGCAGACTTCTCTTGAGGCTTTGGAGCCCTTTGTTTTGATGGCACAGACTGCGTGTGAGGAATTTCTGAGTCTGAGGTTTCTGCCGCTGAGGAATTAGCAGCACCGGAGGCAGCAGCTGAGGATTCATTAAATTTCCTCACTGTAGCTTCTGCTTGCTTCTTTAGCTTGGACAGATGTTTTTCTTTCTCATCTGGGTAATCATCAATGGTCTTGAGGCTTGATGGATGAGCTACTTGATGATCCTCAAGTGGGGCCCTTCTGCCAGGAGGCTTCAAAGCGAATTTCTTCGCATATTTGGGAGTCACAAACCTGTACTCCTTCCATTCCTTCGCCCATCGGCGTTCAATCTTCTGCAGCCTTATCTTTCTCTTGGACATTGTCTCATGTTCATCAGGCGTACAATAGTCCAAGTATATGTCCTCAGGGATATCAGCAGCTGTGTTCTGCTCCTGTTTCTTTCCTCCCTTTTGTTTTCTCTCTTCCTGCATTTTCTTCAGTTGAGGAATTTGCTGATGATTTTGAACTCTTGAGGATTCTGATGAGCCTTGAAGAGTTTCTTCCAGAAACGCTGCAAATGAGTTAATGTGATGAGAACCGAGAGATTCATCAGCTGACATGTGTGTACCTGTGAACGGAGTATAGTTGCGAGGAATTTGGAGAGGTCATATGCATTCTCAGATTTGAAGAAAATGAAAAAGTTTGACAGTTTGAGGAATATAACCAGTGGTTGAGGAATTTGCCTAAGCATACTGGTCTTGGGTTCCAGAGTTGTACAGATCCGAAAATTCGCACAATTGAGGAATCTCGTGAAAATCTTAGATGCTTAGCTAGTTCATCAATGATTGCGGTGATAGGTAGTGTCTGAGGAATCATGTGTGATGGGGTCATAGTCCTAGGGTAGGGTCATAGGCCTGCCCTACATGTCCTACCCAAGGACTACCACACACAAGGGACATGACCTTAAGTATGCCCCGACTGAAGTAAGGTGCCCCCATCATCTAGTCGGTAACAGGCCCAGAATCATCCAGTCGGAGACTAACATTCGGAGAGCACCGGGCCTACCGACTGGATACACTCGGTGCGTCGTAACCTCTCTGGAGGGAAACTGCTGTACGTTTCCGGGTGCATTTACTAGCATTTAGAGCATACGTTACCTGTAACGTATGCACTCAATCGCCACTTCTCCACCCCTGAATCAGAACCGTTGTGGAGGGCAGCGCACTCTATATAAGCCGCCCTCCCCCACTGGTAAAGGGGTTAGCAAAACTTTGTCCTCCATATCACACTCGGTAACAAGCTCCGAGAGCACTCAGACGTAGGGCTGTTACCTCCACCGCAGAGGGGCCCGAACTCATACAACCTCGCCGTAGCTAGGACTCGGCCCATCTCATTCGTACCCTACACATCTATTGTCAGGCTTATACCCACGACAGCTGGCGCCCACCGTGGGGCAGGCGTCTAAGCGACTTCCGGCGAGTTTGCGACTACTTCCTTTCATCATGTCATCCGGTGGAGATTCGAGCATGGGTCACCAGATCCTCTTCAGCGCTCTCTCCTTCGCCGTCGACGATTTGGCGTGGCTTCGGGAGGCACCTCTCGACGTCGAGGCGCTTCCCCGTCGCGGGGCCACGCACTTCCGTGCCGGCGCTCGTGGCGTTCTTCTTCTCCAACAATCGGCTCCATTGCCGGCTTGCACCTTCGTCATGCGCCGCAGCAAGCGATCTCGCAGTCCGCGTCTACAACGTTGGGTGTAGCATGCCCGAGCGCGTCAGTTTGCGTCCTCTCAAGTGGCGGTTCTGGAGTCTGTTGTGGTTGCCCCGCGTCCCCAGTGCTTGGGCTCGGTTCCGACTGAGCTCCCTTCCGAGTACGTGGGCCGCGGGCCTGCAACAGAAGTTCACATGGCCAACACCCATGAAGATCCCCATCAGGCCGGCTGGAACGAGCGCGAAGTCGGTGAAGCATCCGGTGCACGCCGTCCGCCTCGCCGTTCTGCCAGTCGGCACACCCGACAGAGCAATGTAGAGTTGTTCCGCACACCTCTCCTCAACTTGGCTGCAGCAGCCAAGATCGCCGATTCCCTCCAGCCGACTGATTCAGAGGCAGGAAGAGGAATCGAGCAGATCCGTCCTCTATTGCACACGGCGCAGCAGCAGAATTCGGCAGTCTCCCAGTCGCACAATCGGATCCACAATAGTTCCGTCCATGCAAACACGCATCGGTCGGTTCACAGCCCCGGCTCCTATCAGCACCACAGGGGAGGCAGTCGTTCCATGGTCTGTGAAGACCGCCGCCGTTCGCGCACCCCTCCGCGAGGTGGGCCCTATGGGTCCCGACATCATGATGATCGGCGTTCAGTCGGCGACACTTACGACCCGAGACCCGACGCAAGAGGGCGAATCGCCCAGCGAAGAGTCGACAGGGGTCGAGCCCACCACGATGGCCACGATCTGGATCGTCCGAGTGGCAGCAGGACCAACGTGTCCGGCCCCGAGTGTTTTAGTCGAGCCATCCGCTCGGCTGACATCCCGCCCAACTTCCGATTGGCAGCGGGAATCGGTAAATTTACGGGGGAATCCAAGCCTGAAACATGGCTAGACGACTACCGAGTGGCAGTCCAGATCGGAGGAGGGGACGACCATGTCGCTATGAAGCACCTCCCTCTGATGCTCGACGGCTCGGCGCGTGCTTGGCTGAACCAGTTAGCCCCCTCAAGCATTTACAGTTCGGCAGTTCTGGCCCGAGTGTTCATCAGGACCTTCGAAGGGACGTGCAAATGCCCTGCAGGCCTTGTGGAGCTTCAGCACTGTGTCCAGAAGCCGAATGAGCCCTTGCGCGACTTCATCCAGCGATGGACAACTCTCTACCACACGGTGGAGAACGTCACCGAGCATCAAGCAGTCTGCGCATTCAAGGAAGGCGTACGGTACAGAGAGTTGTACCTAAAGTTCGACCGGACAGGCGACATCTCCATGAGCAAGATGATGGAGATAGCAGCTCGTTATGCAAATGGAAAGGAAGAAGACCGCATCCGGAGCGGCAAACACAAGACAGTCGGCGATGCCGACGGAGGTAACGCTCGGTAGCAGAAACAAGAAGTTCCACCCACACCGCAGGCAGAAGCTGCAGCTGTGACCAGCGCCAAGTTCAAGGGCAAAGGGAAAGCGCCGTCTGCCCCCAAGAAGAAGCCGTTCAACAATCCCATCCTGGATCAACCTTGTCCAATTCACATGAAGATGGACGAAGAAGGCAACCCCATATACGCGAAGCATACCACTCGACAGTGTCGTCTCCTGATCCAGGGGTTCAGCGAAGGACAACCGAGTGAGAAGAATCCTGAACAAGATGAGGAGGATAAGGAGGATCCGTTACCCCAAGTCCATGCAACCCTCATGATTTTTGCTGACGTCGAAAGCAAGAGTCGACTGAAGCTAGTGAACAGAGAGGTCAACATGGCCGTTCCGACTGCTCCCAAGTTCCTTAGATGGTCTCAGACTGCGATCACCTTTGATCAGTCGGACCATCCAACGCATGTCCCCACTCCAGGAAGACAGGCTCTGGTCGTCGACCCGGTGGTGGAAGGAGTCCGACTGCGCAAAGTCCTCATGGACGGCGGTAGCGGACTGAACATCATGTACGCCGACACCCTCAAGGGAATGGGCATTCCGATGTCCAGACTCAGCGAGAGCAATATGCAGTTCCACGGAGTCGTCCCCGGGCGGAAGGCCAAGTCACTCGGCCAGATCACGTTGGATGTCACTTTCGACTCCGACAAAAACTTTCGCAAGGAGAAGCTCACATTCGAGGTGGTGGATTTCCAGAGCGCTTACCATGCAATTCTGGGCCGCCCGGCGTACGTGAGTTTCATGGCACGCCCGTGCTATGTGTACTTGAAGTTGAAGATGCCAAGTCCAAAAGGCGTTATCACCATCACCGGCAACCGTCAGCGAGCCGAGGATTGTCTGCAAGAGGGATCAAGGATCGCCGACCAGCAGATGGTTGTACTCGAGCTCGAAGAGTACAAGAAGACAGTCGACCCTGCCGACTTAATGCGCTCAAAGAAGCCAGCTTCTGAGTCCGCGTTCTAGTCGGCGGGAGAGACTAAGAAGGTCAGCATCCACCCGACGGACGAGTCTGCCGCCCCGACGAACATCTCCACCACCCTCGATCCTAAATAGGAAGCCGAGCTCACCCAATTCCTCCGTGAGAACTGGGACATCTTCGCATGGAAACCTTCTGACATGCCGGGTGTGCCCAGGGAGTTGGCTGAGCACCGACTGCATGTGGATCCCGTCGCTCGGCCCGTCCGAGAGCGCCTGCGTCGGTCCGCCGCGCACAAGAGGAAGGCAATCGGAGAAGAGGTGGCCAAGCTGCTGGCTGCCAACTTCATTCGCGAGGTTCACCACTCCGAGTGGCTCGCCAATGTCGTCATGGTGCCCAAGAAGGACAAGTCACTCCGAATGTGCATTGACTTCAAGCACCTCAATAAGGTCTGCCCGAAAGACCATTTTCCGCTCCCCCGCATAGATCAAATTGTCGATTCGACTGCGGGATGCGAGCGTTTGTCATTCCTTGATGCCTACTCGGGTTATCATCAGATCCGTCTGTATGGTCACGATGAGTTGAAAACAGTGTTCATCACCCCGTTCGGGTGCTTCTGCTACATCACTATGCCTTTCGGTCTGAAGAATGCAGGAGCTACCTTTATGCGCATGATCCAAAAATGTCTCCTCGACCAGATCGGTCGCAATGTGGAGGCATACATGGATGATATCGTAGTCAAGTCACGCAAAGGTTCCGACCTGCTGACTAACTTGGTAGAAACATTCGCCAACCTTCGTATGTACGATATCAAGCTAAACCCAGCCAAATGTTCATTCGGTGTTCCCAGCGGAAAGTTACTCGGTTTCTTTGTTTCCAAACGAGGGATTGATGTTAACCCAAAAAAGATCGGGACCATCGTCCGAATGGATAGGCCGGTCAGAATACACGATGTTCAACGGCTTACAGGTTGCCTAGCGGCTTTGAGCAGGTTCATCAGTCGACTCGGCGAAAAAGCACTTCCCCTGTACCGACCCATGAAGAAGTCAGATACCTTTGAGTGGACAGACGAAGCCCAAGTCGCATTCGACGACCTCAAAGTCCTACTTTCCACCCAGCCGGTTCTTACTGCTCCCCTTAGTAAAGAGCCCCTTCTTCTATATATCGCGGCTACAAATCAAGTCGTCAGTACTGTTCTTACAGTCGAGCGAGAAGAAGAAGGCAAAGCATACAAAGTTCAGCGGCCATTGTACTACGTCTCCGAAGTCCTGACCCCTTCCAAGCAGAGGTATCCCCATTATCAAAAGCTTATCTATGGGATCTATATGACTTCAAATAAGGTGGCCCATTATTTCCAAGACCACTCGGTATCTGTCGTTTCTGATGCTCCGTTGTCGGAAATTCTCCACAATCGGGACGCATCGGGCCGAGTGGCGTAGTGGGCGATGGAGATGCTGTACTGCGATATCAAGTTCGAGGCCAAGAAAGCTATTAAGTCTCAAGCCCTGGCTGACTTTATAGCAGAATGGGTAGAACAACAGCAACCGACTCACATCTACTCGGCTCATTGGACAATGTTCTTCGATGGGTCTAAGATGTTGAATGGATCCGGCGCTGGTGTTGTGATCATATCGCCAAAGGGTGACAAGCTCAAGTACGTGCTTCAGATACACTTTGATTCCTCTAACAACGAGGAAGAGTACGAAGCTCTTCTCTACGGATTGCGCATGGCCATCTCACTCAGCGTCCGTCGCCTGATGGTCTACGGCGATTCGGACTTGGTGGTCAACCAAGTGATGAAAGAGTGGGACGTAAGGAACCCCACCATGACAACATACTGCAATGCAGTCAGGAAGCTGGAGAAGAAGTTTGAAGGTCTAGAACTTCATCATGTTCCAAGACTGAAGAACCAAGCAGCTGACGAGTTGGCGAAACTCGGATCCACTCGGAGACCAGTCCCGAGTGATGTATGCCTTGAGCACCTCCATCTTCCTTCAGTTAAAGAAGATACCTTCACGGAAGAACCAGTACAACCCAAGAGCGCAACAGATCCGACTGAAGTCGATGTGCTTGCTGTGGTTGATCTGGTCACAGAGATTCTGGTAGTTGTTCCCGATTGGACTGTGCCGATCATGGCGTATATCCTGAGACAAGAACTTTGAGAAGATGAAGTCCAAGCCCGGCAAATAGTTCGCAGGTCGAAAGCATTCACTGTCATTGACGGTCAATTGTACAAGGAGAGTGTTTCACCTCCAACGTTGCATTTCCCCAGAGGAAGGACAGTTGATCCTAGAGGATATCCACTCAGGAACCTGCGGCCATCACGCTTCTTCAAGAGCAATCGTCGCCAAGGCGTTCAGAGCTGGATTCTTCTGGCTGCAGGCTAACGAGATGGCCAAAGCTATGGTCGACCGATGTGAAGGCTGTCAGTTCTACTCCAACAAATCCCACAAGCCAACATCTGCACTAAAGACAATCCCACTTGTGTGGCCATTCGCAGTTTGGGGATTAGACACAGTCGGACCATTCAAGACAGGCCAAGGAGGCTACACACATCTGTTGGTGGCAGTCGACAAGTTTACAAAATGGATAGAAGCCAAGCCCATCAAGAAACTCGATGCCTCCACAGCCGTTAAGTTTTTCAGGGACATCATCTCCAGATTCGGAGTGCCTCACAGCATAATCACGGACAATGGGACAAACTTCGACTCGGACAGATTCAAAGGTTTCTGTGTGAGTCAGGGTATCAGAGTGGATTTTGCTTCCGTAGCACATCCGCAATCCAATGGACAAGTTGAGCGTGCGAATGGACTTATCCTTCAAGGTTTGAAGCCTCGACTCTTGCGAGAGGTAGGACATGCTGCTGGTGCATGGGTCACCGAGTTACCTTCAGTACTTTGGGGTCTCCGCACCACTCCAAATCGATCAACGGGGCGATCGCCGTTCTTCCTCGTCTATGGAGCAGAAGCGGTCCTTCCGAGTGACCTGCTTAACAATGCCCCGCGAGTCGAACTCTTCTCCGAAGCCGAAGCAGAACAAGCAAGGCCAGATGGAGTCGATCTTCTAGAGCAGGAGCGCGAGATGGCACTTACTCGCTCAACAATTTACCAGCAAGATCTGCGACGCTTTCACGCGCGTCACGTCAGGAGTCGCACATTCCAAGCTGGCGATTTGGTGCTCCGAGTGGATCAGCAAAGACCACACAAGTTGGCTCCGGCCTGGGAGGGGCCTTTCATCGTCTCCAAGGTGCTGAACAACGGAGCATACAGACTATACAACATTCAGAGGGAGACAGACGAGCCGCGTGCATGGAACGGAGATCTCCTCAAGCATTTTTATACGTGATCGTCGACTGAAGGAGTGTAACGAACAAGTTTTGACGAAATAATATACATCAGATTCAGTTTTTTGCTGATTCAGAGTTCTTCCGCGGTTGCAGACTACGGTCACACACACAAAAAAACTTAGCTGCGATCCCGAATCGCCTAAGTACTACCTTCCTCCGAGTGTGCACTTCACGTTGCACTCGTCGACTTAGCTGCGATCCTGCATCACCTAAGTACTAACTTCCTCCGAGTGTGCACCATACGTCGCACTCGGGGACTTAGCCGCGATCCTGAATCGCCTAAGTACTACCTCCCTCCGAGTGTGCACTTCACGGCGCACTCGGGGACTTAGCTGCGATCCTGCATCGCCTAAGTACTAACTTCCTCCGAGTGTGCACTATACGTCGCACTTGGGGACTTAGCCGCGATCCTGAATCGCCTAAGTAATAACTTCCTTCGAGTGTGCACTATACGTCGCACTCGGGGACTTAGCTGTGATCAAGAATCACCTAAGTAATAACTTCCTTCGAGTGTGCACTATACGTCGCACTCGGGGACTTAGCTGTGATCAAGAATCACCTAAGTAATAACTTCCTTCGAGTGTGCACTATACGTCACACTCGGGGGACTTAGCTGTGATCAAGAATCACCTAAGTAATAACTTCCTTCGAGTGTGACCTATACGTCGCACTCGGGGACTTAGCTGTGATCACCAATCACCTAAGTAATAACTCCCTCCGAGTGTGCACTATACGTCGCACTCGGGGACTTAGCTGCGATCCTGAATCGCCTAAGTAATAACTTCCTCCGAGTGTGCACTATACGTTGCACTCGGGGACTTAGTTGTGATCACGAATCACCTAAGTAATAACTCCCTCCGAGTGTGCACTATATGTCGCACTCGGGGACTTAGCTGCGATCCTGAATCGCCTAAGTAATAACTTCCTCCGAGTGTGCCTATACGTCGCACTCGGGGACTTAGCTGCGATCCTGAATGGCCTAAGTAATAACTTCCTCCGAGTGTGCACTATACGTCGCACTCGGGGACTTAGCTGCGATCCTGAATCGCCTAAGTAATAACTTCCTCCGAGTGTGCACTATACGTCGCACTCGGGGACTTAGCTGCGATCCTGAATCGCCTAAGTAATAACTTCCTCCGACTGTGCACTATACGTCGCACTCGGGGACTTAGCTGCGATCCTGAATCGCCTAAGTACTAACTTCCTCCGAGTGTGCACTATACGTCGCACTCGGGGACTTATCTGTGATCACGAATCAGCTAAGTAATAACTCATTCGAGTGTGCACTACAAGTCACACTCAGGAACTTAGATGTGACCAAGAATCACCTACGTCTTAATCTTCTCCGAGTACGCACCAAGTGTTGCACTCGACACAACATTCAAACAAAAGACTAAATGTTTTCATTCCGACAACATAAGTCGAAAAACGATAACTCACTCAGTGCAGATCAAGCTTACCCGCACCGATTTAAAAGTACGATAGCAAACAGAAGCGGCTAGAGTATCTTACAGGCAAACACTCGGCATACCGAGGACAAAGTTTTATCACGCGTCAGCTCGGCCGGCGCCAGGACTGGAGGGCTCCACAAAAGTGTCCAAGTCGATTCCATCAGCGATGCGGGTAGCAGTCTCAAGGAACGTCTCCATGAAGTCTTCGAATCGAAGCTTCTTCGTATTGGCGACCTTCAATGTCTTCAGCTTATCTTCCCGCACCTCCTTGCAATGGACTCAGACCAAGGACAGCGCAACGTCCGCACCGCAACGCGCTGTCGATTTCTTCCACGATTGCACTCGGCCCAGAATCTCCTCCAGTCGCCCCAACAGAGTCTCCATCTCCTGCCGCGACTCGTCTTCCGGCCAAAGCTCCTTGTCAATGCGGTCGATGACTTCTCTCAGTCGGCTGTTGAAAGGACCCACTTTGCCTACGCGGATATGCGCCCGGAGCAGATCCCGGTTGGCGTCCTTGCCGAGTGGCACATTGTCCTTCATGGACCGCTCCACAGCCGCCGCTTCAGCCTCGGCGTCACCGCAAAAGTCTGCACCAAACGAGCAAACAGACAGTAAAAACCGAGTGTTCGTCACACGGTCCAACCACTCGACAAGGCATAAGACTTACCAGCCAGACGAGTCATCATCTGCGCAGCCCAGTCGGTGACATACTTCTCTTGGGCTATGCATCGCTTGTTCAGGATGCCCATCTGTTTGTGCAGCTCAGTCCTCTGTTTCCCCATTCTCTCCACCTCCGCCATCTGTTGGAAATATGCCCTAGAGGCAATAATAAATTAGTTATTATTATATTTTTCTTAGTTCATGATAATCGTTTATTATCCATGCTATAATTGTATTGATTGGAAACACAATACTTTTGTGGATACATAGACAAAACACTGTCCCTAGTAAGCCTCTAGTTGACTAGCTCGTTGATCAAAGATGGTCAAGGTTTCCTGGCCATAGGCAAGTGTTGTCACTTGATAACGGGATCACATCATTAGGAGAATCATGTGATGGACTAGACCCAAACTAATAGACGTAGCATGTTGATCGTGTCATTTTGTTGCTACTGTTTTCTGCGTGTCAAGTATTTGTTCCTATGACCATGAGATCATATAACTCACGGACACCGGAGGAATGCTTTGTGTGTATCAAACGTCGCAACGTAACTGGGTGACTATAAAGATGCTCTACAGGTATCTCCGAAGGTGTTCGTTGAGTTAGTATGGATCGAGACTGGGATTTGTCACTCCGTGTGACGAAGAGGTATCTCGGGGCCCACTCGGTAATACAACATCACACACAAGCCTTGCAAGCAATGTGACTTAGTGTAAGTTGCGGGATCTTGTATTACGGAACAAGTAAAGAGACTTGCCGGTAAACGAGATTGAAATAGGTATGCGGATACTGACGATCGAATCTCGGGCAAGTAATATACCGAAGGACAAAGGGAATGACATACGGGATTATATGAATCCTTGGCACTGAGGTTCAAACGATAAGATCTTCGTAGAATATGTAGGATCCAATATGGGAATCCAGGTCCCGCTATTGGATATTGACCGAGGAGTCTGTCGGGTCATGTCTACATAGTTCTCGAACCCGCAGGGTCTGCACACTTAAGGTTCGACGTTGTTTTATGCGTATTTGAGTTATATGGTTGGTTACCGAATGTTGTTCGGAGTCCCGGATGAGATCACGGACGTCACGAGGGTTTCCGGAATGGTCCGGAAATGAAGATTGATATATAGGATGACCTCATTTGTTTACCGGAAGGTTTTCGGAGTTACCGGGAATGTACCGGGAATGACGAATGGGTTTCGGGAGTTCACCGGGGGGGGGGGGGCAACCCACCCCGGGGAAGCCCATAGGCCTTAAGGGTGGCGCACCAGCCCTTAGTGGGCTGGTGGGGCAGCCCAAAAGGGCCCTATGCGCCTAGGAAAGAAAATCAAAGAGAAAAAAAAGGAGGAGGTGGGAAGGGAAGGAAGGACTCCCACCCACCAAACCAAGTCCAACTCGGTTTGGGGGGGGGGGAGACCTCCCCCCTTGGGGCTCCTTGAGCCCCAAGGCAAGGTCCCTTCCGTCCCACCTATATATACGGAGGTTTTAGGGCTGATTTGAGACGACTTTTCCACGGCAGCCCGACCACATACCTCCACGGTTTTTCCTCTAGATCGCGTTTCTGCGGAGCTCGGGCGGAGCCCTGCTGAGACAAGGTCATCACCAACCTCCGGAGCGCCATCATGCTGCCGGAGAACTCTTCTACCTCTCCGTCTCTCTTGCTGGATCAAGAAGGCCGAGATCATCGTCGAGCTGTACGTGTGCTGAACGCGGAGGTGCCGTCCGTTCGGTACTAGATCGTGGGACTGATCGCGGGATTGTTCGCGGGGCGGATCGAGGGACGTGAGGACGTTCCACTACATCAACCGCGTTCACTAACGCTTCTGCTGTACGGTCTACAAGGGTACGTAGATCACTCATCCCCTCTCGTAGATGGACATCACCATGATATGTCTTCGTGCGCGTAGGAAAATTTTGTTTCCCATGCGATGTTCCCCAACAGTGGCATCATGAGCTAGGTTCATGCGTAGATGTCTTCTCGAGTAGAACACAAAAGTTTTTGTGGGCAGAGATGTGCATTATGCTGCCCTCCTTAGTCTTTTCTTGATTCCGCGGTATTGTTGGATTGATGCGGCTTGGACCGACAGTACTCGTACGCTTACGAGAGACTGGTTTCATCGCTACGAGTAACTCCGTTGCTCAAAGATGACTGGCAAGTGTCGGTTTCTCCAACTTTAGTTGAATCGGATTTGACCGAGGAGGTCCTTGGATGAGGTTAAATAGCAATTCATATATCTCCGTTGTGGTGTTTGCGTAAGTAAGATGCGATCCTACTAGATACTCATGGTCACCACGTAAAACATGCAACAACAAAATTAGAGGACGTCTAACTTGTTTTTGCAGGGTATGCTTGTGATGTGATATGGCCAACGATGTGATGTGATATATTGGATGTATGAGATGATCATGTTGTAATAGAAAATATCAACTTGCACGTCGATGGTACGGCAACCGGCAGGAGCCATAGGGTTGTCTTTATAACTAACGTTTGTGCTTGCAGATGCGTTTACTATTTTGCTAGGACGTAGCTTTAGTAGTAATAGCATGAGTAGCACGACAACCACGATGGCGACACGTTGATGGAGATCATGATGATGGAGATCATGGTGTGACGCCGGTGACAAGAAGATCATGCCGGTGCTTTGGTGATAGAGATCAAGAAGCACATGATGATGGCCATATCATATCACTTATGAATTGCATGTGATGTTAATCCTTTTATGCACCTTATTTTTCTTAGAACGACGGTAGCATTATGAGGTGATCTCTCACTAAAATTTCAAGACGAAATTGTGTTCTCCCTGACTGTGCACCGTTGCTACAGTTCGTCGTTTCGAGACACCACGTGATGATCG
Organism: Hordeum vulgare subsp. vulgare; assembly: GCF_904849725.1. NCBI lineage: Eukaryota > Viridiplantae > Streptophyta > Magnoliopsida > Poales > Poaceae > Hordeum > Hordeum vulgare. The sequence continues at coordinate 530,549,674 of NC_058519.1, forward strand.
GGTGTGATAGACTCAACGTTCACATACAACGGGTGCAAAACAGTTGCGCACGCGGAACACTCGGGTTAAGCTTGACGAGCCTAGCATGTCCAGACATGGCCTCGGAACACATGACACCGAAAGGTCGAGCATGAATCGTATAGTTGATATGATTAGCATAGAGATGCTTACCACTGAAACTATTCTCGACTCACGTGATGATCGGACTTGAGATAGTGGATTTGGATCATGTACCACTCAAATGACTAGAGAGATGTACTTTTTGAGTAGGAGTTCTTAAGTAATATGATTAATTGAACTAATTGTCATGAACATAGTCTAATGGTCTTTGCGAATTACGATGTAGCTTGCGCTATAGCTCTACTGTTTTTATATGTTCCTAGAGAAAATTTAGTTGAAAGTTGATAGTAGCAAACTTTGAAGAGGATTGTCCTCATTGCTGCGCAGAAGGCTTATGTCCTTAATGCACCACTCAGTGTGCTGCACCTCGAGCGTCGTCTGTGGATGCTATGAACATCCGACATACACGTTTCTGATGACTACACGATTGTTCAGTGCAAAATACTTAATGGCTTAGAAGCAAGGCGCCGAAGACGTTTTGAGACGTCACGGAACATAAGTGATGTTCTAAAGAGATGAAATTGTGATTTCATGCTTGTGCCCTTGTTAAGAGGTACGTGACCTCCAACAAGATTCTTTGTCCACAAAGTAAAGGAGAAAAGCTCAATCGTTGAGCGTGTGCTCAGATTGTCTGAGTACGACAATCGCTTGAATCAAGTGGGAGTTAATCTTCCAGATGAGATAGTGATGGTTCTCCAAAGTCACTGCCACCAAGCTGTGAGAGCTTCGTGATGAACTATAACATATCAAGGATAGATACAATGATCCTTGACTGATTCGCGATGTTTGACACTGCGAAGGTAGAAATCAAGAAGGAGCATCAATAGTTGATGGTTAGTTAAACCACTAAGTTTCAAGAAAAGGCATGGGCTAGAAGGGATACTTCGTGAAACGGCAAAACCGTTGCTGCACTAATGAAGAGACCCAAGATTAAACCCAAACCCGAGACTAAGTGCTTCTGTAATGAGGGGAACAGTCACTGAGGCAGAGCAACTCTAGATACTTGGTAGATAAGAAGGCTGGCAAAAGTCAAGAGAAGTATATTAGATATACATGATGTTGATGTGTACTTTACTAGTACTCCTAGTAGCACGAGGGTATTGGATACCGGTTCGGTTGCTAAGTGATTAGTAACACGAAATGAAAGCTACGACATAAACGGAGACTAGCTAAAGGCGAGGTGACGATACGTGTTGGAAGTGTTTCCAAGGTTGATATGATCAAACGTCGCACGCTCCCTCTACCATCGGGATTGGTGTTAAACCTAAATAATTGTTATTTGGTGCTTGCGTTAAAGCATGAACATGATTGGATCGTGTTTATTGCAATACGATTATTCATTTAAAGAGAATAATGGTTACTCTATTTTCTTGAATAATCACCTTCAATGGTTTATTGAATCTCGATCGTAGTGTTACACATGTTCATAATATTGGTGCCAAAAAGATACGAGTTAATGATGATAATACCACTTACTTGTGGCACTGCCGCTTGAGTCATGTTAGTATAAATTGCATGAAGAGGCTCCATGCTGATGGATCTTTGTACTCACCTGATTTCGAATCACTTGTGACATGCAAACCATACCACATGAGCGAGGCCTTGTTTTCATTGAGATGAAATAAGATAGTAACTTGTTGGAAGTGATACATTTTGATGTATGCAGTCCAATGGGTACTGAGGCACGCAGTGGATATCATTATGTTCTTACTTCACTGACGATTTGAGTAGATACAGGAGTATTTACTTAATGAATCACAAGTCTAAAATGTTGAAAAGTTCAAATCCGTTTCAGAGTGAAGTTCGTCGTAACAAGAGGATAAACTGTCTACGATATGATCATAGAAATGAATATCTGAGTTACGAGTTTTAGTACGCAGTTAAGACAATGTGGAAATTGTTTCGCAGTTCATGCCACCTGGAACATCATAGTGTTATGATGTGTCTGAACGTCATAGCCACGCACTATTTGGTATGGTGCATACTATGATGTCTCTTATCGAATTACCACTATCGTTTATGGGTTATGCATTAGAGACAACCGCACTCACTTTAAATAGGGCACCGTGTATTTCTGTTGAGATGACACAGTATAGACTGAGGTTTAGAGAAATCTAAACTGTCATTTCTTGAAAGTTTGGGGTTTCGACACTTATGTGAAAAAGTTTCAGTCTGATAAGCTCGAACCCGAAGCGGATAAATGCTTCTTCATAGGGTATCCAAAACAGTTGGGTACATCTCCTATCTCAGATCCGAAAGCAAAGTGTTTGTTTCTAGAAACGGATCCTTTCTCGAGGAAAGGTTTCTCTTGAAAGAATTGAGTGGGAGGGTAGTAGAACTTGATGAGGTTATTGAACCATCACTTCAACCAGTGTGTAGCAGGGCGCAGGAAGTTGTTCCTGTGGCGCCTACACCAATTGAAGTGGAAGCTGATGATGGTGATCACTGAGCTTCGAATCAAGTTACTACAAACCTCGTAGGTCGACAAGGTCGCGTACTGCTGCAGAGTAGTACGGTAACCCTGTCTTGGAGGTCACGTTGTTGAGCAACAGTGAACCTACGAGTTATGGAGAAAGCGATGGTGTGCCCAGATTCCGACAAATGGCTGGAAGCCATGAAATCCGATTGAGGATCCATGGATGAAAACAAAGTGTAGACTTTGGAAGAATTACTTGATGGTCATAGGACTATTGAGTAAAGATGGATCTTTAAAGGAAAACAGACGATGATGGTGATAAGTCACTATTAAGAAAAGCTCGACTTGTCGCAAAGATGTTTTCGACAAGATCAAACAATTGACTATGATGAGACTTTCTCACACGTAGCGATGCTAAAGGTCTGTTAGAATTATGTTAGTTGTTGATGCATTATTTATGAAATATTACACGTAGGATGTCAAAACATTGTTTCCTCGACGGTTTCCTTAAGCAAACATTGTATGTGATACAGCCAGGAGGTTTTGTCGATCCTAAAGATACTAGCAAGTATGCAAGCTCCAGCGATCCTTCAATGGACTGGTGCAAGCATCTCGGAGTTGGAATATATATACTTTGATGAGATGATCAAAGATTTTGGGTTTGTACAAGGTTTATGAGAAACTTGTATTTCCAAAGAATTGAGTGGGAGCACTATAGAATTTCTGATAAGTATATGTGGTTGACATATTGTGGATCAGAAGTAATGTAGAATTTCTGTAAAGCATACAAGGTTGATTGAAAGGAGTTTTTCAAAGGAATACCTAGATTGCGCTACTTGAACGTTGAGCATCAAAGATCTATGGAGATAGATCGAAAGCGCTTAATAGAAGTTTCAACAAGATGCATGCCTTGACAAGTTTTTGAAGGAGTTCAAAATAGATCAGTAAAGAAGGAGTTCTTGGTTGCGTTGTAAGGTGTGAATTTGAGTAAGACTCAAAACCCGACCACGGTAGAATAAAGAGAATAGACGAAGGTCGTCTTCTATGCCTTAGCCGTAGAATCTAAAGTATGCCATGCTGTGTAGCGCACCTGATGTGTGCCTTGACTCAAAATCTGTTGAGAGGTACAGAGAGTGATCCATGATTGAATCACTAGCAGCAGTCAAAATTTATCCTTAGTAACAAATGGACTAAGGAATTTTTCTCGATTATGGAGGTGGTTAAAGAGTTCGTCGTAAAGGGTTACGTCGATGCAAGCTTTGACACTAATCCGAATAACTATGAGTAGTGAAACGGATTCGTATAGTAGAGTAGATATTTGGAGCATTTCCGAATAGCACGTAGTAGCAGCATCTATAAGATGACATAAAGATTTATAAAGAACACACGGATCTGAAAGTTTCAGAACCGTTGACTAAAACCTCTCTCACGAGCAAGACGTGATCAGACCCCATAACTATATGGGTGTTGGATTCGTAGGAATCACATGGTGATGTGAACTAGATTATTGACTCTAGTGCAAGTGGGAGACTGTTGGAAATATGCCCTAGAGGCAATAATAAATTAGTTATTATTATATTTTTCTTAGTTCATGATAATCGTTTATTATCCATGCTATAATTGTATTGATTGGAAACACAATACTTTTGTGGATACATAGACAAAACACTGTCCCTAGTAAGCCTCTAGTTGACTAGCTCGTTGATCAAAGATGGTCAAGGTTTCCTGGCCATAGGCAAGTGTTGTCACTTGATAACGGGATCACATCATTAGGAGAATCATGTGATGGACTAGACCCAAACTAATAGACGTAGCATGTTGATCGTGTCATTTTGTTGCTACTGTTTTCTGCGTGTCAAGTATTTGTTCCTATGACCATGAGATCATATAACTCACGGACACCGGAGGAATGCTTTGTGTGTATCAAACGTCGCAACGTAACTGGGTGACTATAAAGATGCTCTACAGGTATCTCCGAAGGTGTTCGTTGAGTTAGTATGGATCGAGACTGGGATTTGTCACTCCGTGTGACGGAGAGGTATCTCGGGGCCCACTCGGTAATACAACATCACACACAAGCCTTGCAAGCAATGTGACTTAGTGTAAGTTGCGGGATCTTGTATTACGGAACGAGTAAAGAGACTTGCCGGTAAACGAGATTGAAATAGGTATGCGGATACTGACGATCGAATCTCGGGCAAGAAATATACCGAAGGACAAAGAGAATGACATACGGGATTATATGAATCCTTGGCACTGAGGTTCAAACGATAAGATCTTCGTAGAATATGTAGGATCCAATATGGGCATCCAGGTCCCGCTATTGGATATTGACCGAGGAGTCTGTCGGGTCATGTCTACATAGTTCTCGAACCCGCAGGGTCTGCACACTTAAGGTTCGACGTTGTTTTATGCGTATTTGAGTTATGTGGTTGGTTACCGAATGTTGTTCGTAGTCCCGGATGAGATCACGGACGTCACGAGGGTTTCTGGAATGGTCCGGAAACGAAGATTGATATATAGGATGACCTCATTTGTTTACCGGAAGGTTTTCGGAGTTACCGGGAATGTACCGGGAATGACGAATCGGTTTGGGGAGTTCACCGGGGGGGGGGGGGCAACCCACCCCGGGGAAGCCCATAGGCCTTAAGGGTGGCGCACCAGCCCTTAGTGGGCTGGTGGGGCAGCCCAAAAGGGCCCTATGCGCCTAGGAAAGAAAATCAAAGAGAAAAGAAAAAAAAAGGAGGAGGTGGGAAGGGAAGGAAGGACTCCCACCCACCAAACCAAGTCCAACTCGGTTTGGGGGGGGGGGGAGACCTCCCCCCTTGGACTCGGCCGACCCCCTTGGGGCTCCTTGAGCCCCAAGGCAAGGTCCCTTCCGTCCCACCTATATATACGGAGGTTTTAGGGCTGATTTGAGACGACTTTTCCACGGCAGCCCGACCACATACCTCCACGGTTTTTCCTCTAGATCGCGTTTTTGCGGAGCTCGGGCGGAGCCCTGCTGAGACAAGGTCATCACCAACCTCCGGAGCGCCGTCATGCTGCCGAAGAACTCTTCTACCTCTCCGTCTCTCTTGCTGGATCAAGAAGGCCGAGATCATCGTCGAGCTGTACGTGTGCTGAACGCGGAGGTGCCGTCCGTTCGGTGCTAGATCGTGGGACTGATTGCGGGATTGTTCGCGGGGCGGATCGAGGGACGTGAGGACGTTCCACTACATCAACCGCGTTCACTAACGCTTCTGCTGTACGGTCTACAAGGGTACGTAGATCACTCATCCCCTCTCGTAGATGGACATCACCATGATAGGTCTTCGTGCACGTAGGAATTTTTTGTTTCCCATGCGACGTTCCCCAACACCATCAACACCCTGTTTGCCTCCAGCGCCTCCTCCAAGGACTTCTCTCGTACTTCCAGTGCACTCTTCATGCCGACCATGGCGAGCATCGCAGCTTCCAGTTCACCAGCATACTGGTTCCTCTCATCCCTCAGGGCCTCATAGGCCGTTCCCATCTCACATGTTTTCTGCCACCAACAAACAAAGGGTAATCAGCAAGTTTCTCAATACACAATATAAGTTCTTAAGACCCCTGCCGACGCAAGCAGTCAACAGCGGTCTCGGGGACTACACCCAGTGGGTTCACTAAGAGTGACCCCACTGGCATGCACCTCAAGCAGGTCCGCCCTATTGAGATGCATGTTTTCACCTACGCCTCCGAGGCCAATACTACTCGACCTGCGTGCAATTTACTCTCGGGGACTCTTACCGCAAGAGTGCTCCGACTGCAGTAAATACTCGCACTCGAAAATCTTGTCTACGGACACAACCAAACTAAAGACCAAATGTATAAAGACAACTGCCGGTGCAAGCACTCGACAGAAGTCTTGGGGACTACACCCACTGGGTTCACTCGGAGTGAACCCATTGCAAACAACAGACAACACCCAGTGGGTTACAGAAGAAAAGTAAGTACTTACTAGACTACTTACTCGGATGTCATCGCGCAGCTCCAAGCTCCGCTGGTACAAAACCGCAACGGAGTCATAAGCCCTCTTGGCCTCTCCGGCCATCAGCTCCGCCTGGACCATGGCCCCCTTGGCCGCTCCCACCTGCTCCTCTAGGACACACCGAATGCTGAATTCAACATTCGACGAACCTGGAATCGTGGGAAGTTCCTCGGGCATCCGAAGGTTCGCCCCAGTCGATTCCTCACCCATCGGCACCGGTTCAGTCGGTGGAGGCACTTCGGTCGGTGGAGCGTCGGCGGCAGGGGCGGCAGCAGGAGGAGCAGCCTCAAGGACAGGCTCCACGATAGGCTCCACGGTCGGGTCGGCTCTCCCCTGGTCGTCCCCGTCCAGGCAAGTCGCCCCTGACAAGCCGAATAACACGGTGCCTCAGAAAAAGAAAAGGATGGCGCAGTCTACAGGAATAAAATACCCGACTCTCCCACAACATACCTGGCTGGGACGAAACGACGTTGTCCGTGTCCATGGGGTCGTCCCCTTGGCGGGCCGACGAGGTCGCAGAAGTGGCAACCCTGTCGAGTGAAGTCCATTCGACTTGTAAAGCAGGAGTTCACTCGGTCGACATAAAGAGCCGAAAGTTAGATTCACTTACGTGGAGGTGACGGGGATGGCCATCCTCATCCGCGGCAGAGCCTTCCGAGGTTTGGGCCCACTCGGCTTGGGCGCCCTGGAGGACTGGCCTGCAGGTTCAGCGGCTGCGTCCCTGGCCCTCTTGGTGCCTCGAACACTCGGTACCGCCGGGGCAGCAGGCGGAGCACTCGACGACGCAGGAGGAGCTGAAGGGACGGCAGGCTCATGCCGACGCTTACTCCGATGCTCTGGTCGTGGAGGTGGCAACTCTGGCTCTTCATCCTCTTCCTCTTCCTCACTGTCTTCCTCCTCCGACTCCCCGCTGTCGGAGACGTACTCGGCGCTCTCCACGCTCCCCTCCTAGCTACCTTCTTCCTCCTCCTCCTCCGGATTCCCGTTCGAGACGGGGGAGAACCAGTTGGTCCACGCCTGCATGAATTTCAGTCAGAAACATTAAGCATCACGCGGAGATATAAGTAAACGACTGGAATAAAGACGATTCGATGCACTCGGCTGATGCCACTCACCTGATTCACTGGAGGGTTGTCTGCGCTGTAAGGCGCCACTCGGCGAGCTCCTTTAGGGTTCTCACAAGGACCCGTGATTTGGAGCACCAACGAGGTCACCTTCTCCTCGAGTATGCCCACCACGATGGTCCGAGTGGAATCCTCGGGCCCTCTGTAGTGCCACATAGCGTGGTCCCGAGCCTGCAGAGGCTGGATCCGCGACCGATGAAGACTTCTAGCAGGTCTATACCGGTGACTCCTCTCCTGACAACGTCCACGAGTGCCTCTACCAAAGGCTGGATATCGTTCTGGAAGGCCTTGGAGAGCGCGAGTTGTTTGGGCGGAGCGAGACGGTCTAGACTAAACGGAGGCAACCCAGTCGATGCATTCGGACAGGCCATGTCCTGGCAGTAGAACCACGTCGACTGCCAGTTCCTGACCGACTCGCTCAACTGGAGAGCGGGATAGCTACTCCCACTCTTCTTCTGAAACCCTAAACCCCCGCAGAGCTGGAGGAGATGCGTCTTGTCATCCGACTAACTAAGACGTTTGATGGTTTGAGAGCAGGCGGAGAAGATATGTTTGAATAAACCCCAATGGGGGGGGGCAACCGATAAAGCACTCGCACAAAAACAATGAAGGCAGAAAGATGGGCGATGGCATTCGGAGGGAAGTGATGGAGTTGAGCACCAATATGATTCATGATGCCTTTGAAGAAGGGATGCGGGGGCAGAGAGAAACCTCTGTGAACATGGCTGAGGAGCAAGACGTGCTCCCCCTCCCGTGGCGCCGGCTCGACCTCGTCGTCCGCCGGCAGCCTCCAGGACTTATGCACGAGCAGGCCGTGCTCTACCAGCTCCAGCAGGTCCCCCTCCGTCACCGTGGAGGGGAGAAAGTCTCCCTGGATCCACCCCGCCGGCAACGGCCGCTGCCGCCGCTGAGCAGCCGCCGCCTTGTTCTTCTTCTTCCTCGCCTCCATCTTGCTGGTCTGACCTTTGGTCATGGAGGCGACGGCGAGCTCTCGAGAAGGAGGGGAAGAGAGGGGTGTATGAGCGCAGGAGGTGGCGAGGAAGACGGAGCAGGCAAGAGCAAAGGATTCGGCGAGCGTAACCGAGGAGTCTCGTCGCCCAAATTCAAATAGAACACCGACTGGGTCGCTGGCGAGCGGGCCCGAAATCTTATCCGCCCAACCGGCCGCGGCGATATCAGTGGAGGAGTTGAAGGCGCGGGAATCGAGGAGTCAGGCGCTACTCGAGCGCGCTGACGTCGTCCCCACTGAGCGCGCGGAACCCGAAATTTGAGATCCCGGAAAATCCGCCGCTGTCAGTTGACCGGTCGCATCAAAAGATGCCGCGAAAGCACTCGGTTCCCGACAGTCTATTTCGCAAAACACCTCCACTCGGATCGTTGGTCAGGAGAGATAAAATGGATAGAGGAAAGCAACGCCCAAGCTGAACCTAGTCCAGTCGGATCTGAACCTCGAGCACTGCTTCGACGTTTCCACCCCAATCCATTCGGGGACTAATGATGGGGTCATAGTCCTAGGGTAGGGTCATAGGCCTGCCCTACATGTCCTACCCAAGGACTACCGCACACAAGGGACAGGACCTTAAGTATGCCCCGACTGAAGTAAGGTGCCCCCATCATCCAGTCGGTAACAGGCCCAGAATCATCCAGTCGTAGACTAACATTCGAAGAGCACCGGGCCTACCGACTGGATACACTCGGTGCATCGTAACCTCTCTGGAGGGAAACTGCTGTACGTTTCCGGGCCTACCGACTGAAGTAAGGTGCATACGTTACCTTTAACGTATGCATTCAATCGCCACTACTCCACCCCTGAATCAGAACCGTTGTGGAGGGCAGCGCACTCTATATAAGCCGCCCTCCCCCACTGGTAAAGGGGTTAGCAAAACTTTGTACTCCATATCACACTCGGTAACAAGCTCCGAGAGCACTGAGACGTAGGGCTGTTACCTCCACCGCAGAGGGGCCTGAACTCATACAACCTCGCCGTAGCTAGGACTCTGCCCATCTCATTCGTACCCTACACATCTACTGTCAGGCTTATACCCACGATAATGTGCGCATCGTATCTTGAGGAAAAACAGATTTCACATAGAAGATGTAAAATTTCAGATCTAATGTGCTGTAAAAATGGGATATATTTACCCTGGAAGGTGCGTACGAAGAACACAGAAAGTAGTGTTGGAGAGGCTCTTCGTTCGAGTGTCCAATGCGCCCTAACTTGGCGGCAGAGGACGTCTACGGCGGCGGCGGACGAAGATGGTCCGACTCCGGCGTGATTCTGGCGACGAAAAGGTCGAGGCAGTGAAGCTCTTCCTCATCGGTGACAAGACTACCAGCGGTGGCGCTAGGGTTCGGTGGAGTGTGCTGTGGCAGGAGAGCGATGAGGCGAAGAAGAGGATACCGAGGGGGATAAGGACATATTTATAGCCCAAAAGTTACTCTTTGGCGCGAAAGTTTCGGACCAAATAGCCCCTGCCTCTACGTCTCCGCAGGACACGTGTAGCTCCCATACGATGCGGTGGAGATAGTGGAGATCGTGGTTATCCGATCGTGGGAAGTGGGGGTTCAGTTACTGTGCCTTTAAAGAAAACAATTTTTGAAGATTTGAGGATTTTCGTTACAAAATCATCAGCTGACAAGGATGCAGTGAGGATTTTGAACAAAGTTTCAAGTAGAACGCATATGAAGAATTGAATAGACTGGATAAGTATAGCATAGAGGGAAAGTAGGGTCCGATCACATTCACTTAGCAGAAACATCAACTTCAAGAAATAGCAATAAGTGAATGCTGTTGAGGACTAGAAATCACAGTCTACCTAGGCAAATGAAAGTCATCAAGTGTTTTTGAAGATTTTGTAATAGATCATCACAATGAAGAACAACTGTTTTTGAAGAAAAATGCATTATGAGGAAATTGATCATTTGAAGAAAATCAACTTGAGGAATTTCACATTGGGCGGTGGCTTTACCCACCATATAAGAATGTTGATTACAGACGCCGCGTACAATTGTCGTAGGGCCCTGAGAATCAATTGCTTCGTTAATTTCTTCACATTCAGAGTGACTTTCTTCATGAGTTGAAGAAAATCGTTTCATCATGTGTTGCACATCTAAGTCATCAACTTTGCATAAGTGTTAGGATGTGTGCATGTTTTTACAAAACATTTGAAGACTCTAAGATATTTAGCTCACACCGCAACTTGCAAAACCTTTTCTCATCCAAGGGCTTAGTGAAGATATATGCTAGTTGATCATCAGACTTCACATGGTCGATGAGGATATTGCCCTTGAGGACATGGTCCCGAAGAAAATGATGACGAATCTGGATGTGCTTGGTCTTTGAGTGCTGTACTGGGTTGTATGCAATCTTGATAGCACTCTCATTGTCACAGTAGAGAGGCACATTCTTCATGTTGATGCCGTAGTCCTTGAGGGTTTGCTTCATCCACAGCAATTGAGCACAGCAAGAACCAGCAGCAATGTACTCAGCTTCGGCAGTGGAGAGTGATACGCAGTTCTGTTTCTTTGAGGACCAGCAAACTAGTGATCTTCCGAGGAAATGGCATGTGCCAGAAGTTGACTTGCGATCCACACGGTCACCAGCATAGTCTGAATCAGAATACCCTACCAGATGAAGATTGGAGCCCTTGGGATACCATAATCCTAGTGTTGGTGTGTGATTTAAGTATCGAAGAATATGTTTCACAGCCTTATGGTGTGATTCCTTCAGTTTTGCTTGAAAGAGTGCACACATGCAAACACTAAGCATTATATCTGGCCTAGATGCACATAGATACAATAAGGAGCCAATCATAGAACGGTATACCTGCTGATCGAAATCTTTACCATTTTCATCAGTGCCGAGGTGGCCGTTGGTAGGCATTGGAGTCTTGGCACCTTTACATTCGTGCATGTCGAATTTCCTCAGAACATCCTTGAGGTATTTCTCCTGTGATATGAAGATTCCATTGCTTTGTTGACGAATTTGAAGACCTAAGAAGAATTTCAGCTCCCCCATCATGGACATCTGATATTCTTCACTCATCATGTAGGCAAATTCATCACTGTATCTTTTGTCAGTACATCCAAATATGATATCATCAACATATATTTGACATACAAACAACTCATTATCATAGGATTTTGTGAAAAGAGTTGGATCGAGTGAACCAGGTTTGAAGCCTTTCTTCATGAGGAATTCCTTCAATGTATCATACCATGCCCGAGGGGCTTGCTTGAGACCATACAGAGCCTTTTTGAGTCTGAAGACTTTGTCTGGATTCTTTGGATCCTCAAAACCTGGGGGCTAAGCAACATATACTTCTTCCTCAAGCTTACCATTGAGGAATGCACTTTTCACATCCATTTGATATAAGGTGATGTTATGATGATTAGCATAAGCAAGTAGTATTCGAATAGCTTCAAGTCTAGCAACAGGTGCAAAAGTTTCATCGAAATCTATTCCTTCAACCTGGGTGTAGCCTTGGGCTACAAGTCGTGCCTTGTTCCTCACCACTTGACCGTCCTCATCTTGCTTGTTTCGGAAAATACACTTGGTGCCGATGATGTTGTGCTTGCGAGGATCTGATCTTTTGACGAGCTCCCATACGTCATTCAGCTTGAATTGAAGAAGTTCGTCTTGCATAGCTTGGATCCACTCCGGTTCCAGAAAAGCCTCAGCAACTTTTGAGGGTTCTGTAATGGATACAAAGGAAAAATGCCCACAAAAGTTAACCAAGTGTGAAGCTTTTGAGAGAGTGAGAGGACCTGGCGCGTTGATGTCGTTGAGGATTTTGTCAAGTTCTACTTCCTTTGCAATCCTCGGATGAGCTGGTTGAGGATTTTGTCTGGGCCGAGGAAGTGGTGCTGTTGCAATTTCCTCAGGAGCATCTTCTTGGTTTTTATCAGTGACGGGGATCGTTTCTTCACCAATTTCCTCAGTTGGGACAATGTCCTCAGTAGGCTTAAGCTTTATTGCTTCCTTAGGAGACAGCTTATCTGGATCAGAAGGCAATTGCTCTCTTTGCGAGCCATTAGTTTCATCGAACCGCACATCTACAGTCTCAACAACTTTGTTTTGATAGTTGTTGAAGACTCTGTAAATGTGCGAGTCCTTTCCATAACCGAGCATAAAACCTTCATGTGCCTTAGGTGCAAATTTTGAGCTATGGTGAGGATCTCTAATCCAGCATTTTGCACCGAAGACTTTGAAATAACTTACATTGGGTTTTTTGTCAGTGAGGAGTTCATATGAGGTTTTCTTGAGGAATTTGCGAAGATATACCCTGTTGATGATATGACATGCAGTGTTGATTGCTTCAGGCCAGAAGCGACGAGGAGTCTGATATTCTTCAAGCATAGTTCTTGCCATTTCAACCAGAGTCCTGTTCTTCCTTTCGACGACACCATTCTGCTGAGGAGTATAAGGAGCAGACAATTCGTGAGTAATACCAAGTTCATCAAGATAATCATCAAGACCAGTGTTTTTGAACTCAGTTCCATTATCACTCCTGATGTGTTTGATCTTGATGCCAAAGTTCGTCGAGGCCCTTGAAGAAAATCGTTTGAAGATTTCCTGCACTTCAATTTTATACACTATGATATGCACCCAAGTATATCTGGAATAATCATCAACTATGACGAAGTCATATAAAGATGCTGCATTGGTTAGTGTGGCTTAGTGAGTAGGTCCAAATAAATCCATATGAAGCAATTCGAATGGACGTGTAGTGGTCATGATGGTTTTAGAGGGATGCTTGGATCTGGTTATTTTCCCAGATTCACAAGCACTGCAGAGATGACCCTTGAGGAATTTGACTGATTCGATGCCGATGACATGCTTCTTCTTTGCAAGCGTGTGCAAATTCCTCATGCCTGCATGACCTAATCTTTGGTGCCACAACCATCCTTCTGAGGTTTTTGCTAGTAAGCAAGTGGCTGGTTGAGGATCTTTAGAGAAATCAACAATGTACAAATCCCCTCTTCTTACACCTTCGAAGACTTTGGATCTGTCAGATTCCATGATAACTGCACATCTATATCTACCAAAGATAACAATCATATCAAGATCATAAAGCATCGAGACTGACATGAGGTTAAAACCAAGGGATTCAACAAGCATCACTTTGTCCATATGCCTATCCTTGGAAATAGCTACTTTGCCAAGTCCCAATACCTTGCTTTTACCTTTGTCAGCATATGTGATTTTCTTCAGATGTGATGGAGTTAGTGGCATATTCATCAGTAAGCTTTTATCACCAGTCATGTGATGTGTGCAACCACTATCGAGAACCCACTAAGTATTTTTGGGTTTGTCATCCTGCAGATGAATTAGTACAGCTTACCATCTCATATGCTTCAGATTTGAAGAATATGATACTAATTTCATTAGTAATTTCATCATAACAAAAATGTAAGGACATGTGAAATATTTCTATTCCATCAATTATTAGCTTGCGTCCTATCAAGCATTTCCTCAGGTCTCGAGCAAATTCTTCAGATGATGATTTTCATCTCGAGACCTGACCTACAGAAGTGATTAGTTCGATTTCTTCACCACCCACATCTGAAGGGGTGGAAAGCGTTCATCATACCGCGAGCACCATATGAGAAAGGTGGCATTGAAGCTAATGCACTTCTCTTAACAGTAGGGGGATTAAAGTACTCATATGAATATGTAGAGAACTGGTTTGAGGATTTATGAACATAATGATTTGAGGAGTAACACTCATATTCATATTCCTTGTAGTTTCCCTGCATGTTAGATGCATAAGCACGAGTACGAGCATAGTTTTGAACAGTTGAGGACTTTGATCCTCTTGAAGACTTTGGTCCTCCTGAGGAATTTGATCTGGGGTTCAGATTCTTCAGTGGTGGTGTCATGAGGACATTCACCTGAAGATTTTCAAGACAACTTTTGGGAACCCATATTTTCCTCAGAGAAGGGCCATTCCTGCAGTTAGTTCCAACATATCGAGCAAATACTTCACCAGATTGATTTTTGAACAGTTTATTGTTGGAATCAAATGACTCATCCGAGGAATAGGGTAATTCACATGAGAAGCCAGTTAGATTAGATGGATCAAAAGGAGGCCCAGTAGCAGCAACCCATGAGGTTTTGGGATACTGCTCAGGTTTCCAATAAGATCCATCAGCATTTAATTTCCTCTCAAAGGCAATTCCTTCTTTCCTCGGGTTCCTGTTCAAGATCTGCTTTCTGAGCACATCACAAAGGGTTTGATGTCCTTTGAGGCTTTTGTACATGCCTGTCACGTACAATTCCTTCAACCCTGCATTTTCATCACTAACATTTGTGTTTTCCTCAAGTGAGGAAATAGACACAACAGGTGCAGTTCAAGAATTTGTAGCAATGGTACCATTTGATGATTCTGGTGAGGAATTAGTAGTTTCGCGTTCAATGCATTTAAGACATGGAGGAATAAATTCAACTTGACTAGCGCTGATCTGTTGAGCTAGTAATGAATCATTTTCCATACGAAGATCATCATGAGACATCCTCAGCTTCCTTTGAAGAAATTCGTAGGAAAGCTTATCATGATCAGTGAGGAGTGTATCATAACGATCCTGAAGATTATCAAATCTAGACTGAAGAATTTTCATGTCATCAGTGAGGATTTGGTTAAGGTTCATTTCATCATTCAACAGATCATCACTTTTGTCTAGCAGTTTTTGAAGCCTTTCTAGAGCAGTTTGTTGTTTGGTGGCAATGATAGCAAGTTTACTGTAACTGGGTTTCTTATAATCATTATGTTCATAGTCACTTGAATCAGAAGAGGAGGCATTATTTGATACCTTTGAACCTTTTGCCATGAAGCAATAGGTTGGAGCGGAGTCATCAGCATGGTCATCAGTATGGATGGTGTAATCATTTTCTTCAAGATTGAAGATTGACTTGCTGACGAATGTGGTTGCTAGTGCAAGACTAGCCTGTCCAGATTCCGAGTCTTCTCTAGAGCCTTCTTCTTCATCACATTCCTCTGATTCTGCCTCGGAGTCCATTTCCTTGCCAATAAGTGCCCGAGCCTTTCTGAAACTAGTCTTCTTGTGTGATGAGGGCTTTGAAGATGAGGATTTTGAAGATTTCTTCTTCTTCTTTGAGTCATCAGAACTGTCATCCTTGTATTTCTTCTTCTTTGATTCCTTTCCCCAGCGGGGACAATCAGCAATGTAATGACCTGATTTCTTGCACTTGTGACAGGTTCGTTTCTTGTAGTCCTCAGATGAAGATTCTGATTTCCTCATGTCTCTTCTTGATGATTTACCGAATTGGCCTCGTCGTGTAAATCTCTGGAATTTCCTCACAAGCATTGCAAGCTCCTGTCCAAATTCTTCAGGGTCACAACTGCTTTCATCTATGTCTTCTTCTTCATATGAGGAAATTGCTCTAGCCTTCAGTGCACGTGGTCTGGAATAGCTTTGTCCATATAGATCTCTCTTTTCTTCTAGCTGGAATTCATGAGTATTTAGCCTTTCAAGGATATCAGCTGGATCCAGCATCTTGTAGTCTGGTCTTTCTAGAATCATCAGAACTAGAGTGTCAAATGAAGAATCCAAAGATCTCAGCTGTTTCTTCACAACTTCGTGATCAGTGATGTCTCGAGCTCCCAGTGCTTGCAGTTCATTTGATATGTCAGTGAGGCGATCAAAGGTGTCTTGGCAGCATTCATTGTCATGTCTCTTGAAGCGATTGAAGAGATTGCAAAGAATATCAACACGAGAGGCACGCTGGGTTGATATTCCTTCGTTTACCTTGCACAGTCTCTCCCAGATCAGTGTTGCAGAGCCCAAAGCACTTACTCTTCCAAACTGGCCAGGGCTCATATGGCCACAGATGATGTTCTTCGCTTGAGAATCAAGTTGCTTGAATTTCTTCACATCAGCTGCAGTGACACTGGCAGAAATGATGGGGACACCATTTTCCACAATATACCAGAGATCATTATCAATAGCTTGTAGATGAATTTGCATTTTGTTCTTCCAGAAGGGAAAGTTCTTCCCTTCGCAGGTAGGACATGCTACAGTCACCTTAAACATGCCTGCAATCGACATAACTAAAACTCTAGGTGGTTAAACCAAAATCACACAGAACAAGGGAGTACCTTGCTCTGATACCAATCGAAAGTGCGTTATATCAACTAGAGGGGGGGGTGAATAGGATATTTTTAGAATTTCATCAATGAGGAAATTCCTCACTGATGACTAACTTACAGCGGAAACAGTAAAGGATCAGACGTGCAAACGTTCACACCAGCAGTATTTCAGAGTGAAGAATGTGAAAACAGATTGCACAGTAAGCAGGCACGCAGAATACAGATGATGATTAACTATTGTGAAGAATTTGGGGTTGAGGAAATTCAGAGAAAGTCTTCAGCAAATTCTTCAAACAGTCACAATGAAAGTCATCAACACATAATATAGAGAAAGTAAAGAGTTGAGGAATTAGAACCCGATTCTCAGAGAAGACAGTCGTTGATGACCCAGTTCCAACTGCTGTGACAGTTGTACATCTGGTTTGGAGCGGCTTGGTATTGAAACCAAAGGACACCTAGTCCCGGGACACACAGTCCCTACCGTATTCTCCTTGAGCTAAGGACACACAGTCCTCGCCCAACACTCGTGGTAAGTCTTCAGGGCAGACTTCCAAACCCTCACAAACTTGGTCACCCGACGATCCATAATTGACTGCTGGATTGCTCTAGACCATGACGCCTAACCGTCTGGAGGATGCACAATCCTCAAAGGTAAAAGGCTTCAGTCCCACACAGGAACAACTTCTTCAGTGATGCTCAATCACTAGGTTTGGTTTGTGGTTTCGGTGGGTGGTGTATTTCCTCACTGATGAATTACTCTCGAAAGCTCTGAGGAATTGGGTTGCTCTTATGACAAGTGTCAGTTTCTAACGGAGCAGCCAACCAGCTAGTGGTTGTGGGGGGTGGCTATTTATAGCCTGGGAGCATCCCGACATGATTTGACACTAATGCCCTTAAATAATATGACCGTTGGAGTGGATAAGACCAGTGACTTGGCGTGGTTATCGAAACGGTCGGGACCCTCAACTGTGAGAGTCCCCATGTCACTCATATTCCTCACTTGAGGCTTTTGGTAGGATTGGGCTTGGGTTGAGCATCATGAGGAAATTCATTCCGAAGTGTAACTTCGACCCCCTTTAACAGTACGGTGTTCCTATTACTCAAATGCGAAGAAAGTAAAACAGAAAACCGTAAATCTTCCTGCTTCAATTTCTTCAGAATGATTTTCTTCAGGAACCACCGGTCTTCTCAATATCAGTATCTTCATGAGGAATATCAATTTCATCGCAGATTCCTCGCGATTCATTTCTTCAGCTTCAGACCAATTTCTTCAACTGAAGATATACATTTTTAGGGGTCGATATTCTTCAAATATCTCAAACTCCTCAATGACTTATAGATCCTGTGTACACTCACAAACACATTAGATACTTAACCTATAAGTCTTCAAACCACCAAAATCACTAAGGGGCACTAGATGCAGTTACAGGTACCCCCATTATCAGAAACTTCTCTATGGCATATATGTATCAGCGAAGAAAGTGGCACACTACTCTCAAGATCCCTCAGTCTCGGTCGTTAGTGATGCTCCGTTGTCTGAGATCCTCAACAACCGAGATGCGGCTGGTCGAGTGGTCAAATGGGCCATTGAACTTTTATATTTCGATATCAAATTTGAAGCAAAGAAGGCAATCAAGTCGCAAGCGCTTACTGATTTCATGGTCGAGTGGGTAGAACAGCAACAGCCGACTCAAATTCACTCGCCACACTGGACCATGTTCTTTGATGGTTCTAAAATGTTGAACAGGTCTAGTGCCGTCGTGGTTTTGGTATCTCCAAAGGGTGACAAGCTCATCTACGTTCTCGAGATTCACTTTGATTCCTCCAATAATGAAGCTGAATACGAGACACTCCTCTACGGGCTATGTATGGCCATCTCACTCAGTGTCCGACGCCTGATGGTATACATTGAAAGGATCGATATGGTTGACTAGAGGGGGGGGGGGTGAATAGGCAACGACCACTTTTTAATTAATCTTAGCAAGTTAGGGTTAGCAACATAAGGATTATCTAAAATGTCAACAAAGAGGTGAACCTATATGATGCTACCAACAAAGATAACTAAGACAAGTAAGAGAAAAACAACAACATAAGCATACACAATGTAAAGGTTAGAGATAACCGCAAGTGGAACCAATGAAGACGAGGATGTGGAGGAACAGTGCTCCCCAATAAGACACTAGGGCCACTGTATTCCCCTCACGCCCTCACACGATGCGAGGTACCGTGATTCCACTATAGGCGCCCTTGGAGGCGGCGACCGAACCTTTACAAACAAGGTTGGGGAAAACTCCACACAAAGCTTGGAGGCTCCCAACAAGTCCATGAAGCTTCACCACAATGGAATGTGGCTCCGAGGTGACCTCAACCATCTAGGGTGATCAAACACACAAGAGTAACAAGATCCGCAAGGGATTGGTGGGGGGAATCAATTTTCTCTTGGTGGAAGTGTAGATCTAGGCCTTCTCAACCAATCCCTAGAGAATCAACAAGTTTGATTGGCTAGGGAGAGAGATCGGGCACTTTTGAGCTTAGGGAGCAATAATGGAGCTTGGGAGGGTCAACGGTAGGGTTCTAGAGCAAGAAGAACCCTTTATATAGTGGGGGAAAAATCCAACAGTTTTCCCACTCACAACCCGAGCCTAGCGGTACTACCGCTGGCTGCAGCGGTACTACCGCTAGCACTCCAGTGGTACTACTGCTGGCTGCATCGGTACTACCGCTGAGCTCATGGTAGTGCAGATGCACTACCAGGCCAACCACCGCCAAGAAAGTCTTCCCAAAAAGTCCGACAAAGTACTGCCGCTAGGAAGGCGGTACAAATTCCTGGAGCGGTACTACCGCTGACCAGGGTCGGTACTACCGCCAGCACTAGCGGTACTACCGCCAGCTCTAGCGGTACTACCGCTAGGGACAGCGGTACTACCGCTGGGAGGCCTTTTTGCAAGAGGAGATAAACCAGAGGCGGGAACTACTCCAAAGTTGCAGGGAAAGGGAAAGGAGAAAAAGTGTGTGCGTGCAAAATTGATTCCATCCAAACCTTTCCACTACGGGTCTCCTCTTAATAGTAAGGCGTGCCTATGACTCAAAGAAAGAGAATCGTAGAGGACACCGTGCTTCTGTTCCATGGAGGGGACCGAGTCGTCTTGTGCCGTTGACATGTGTTATCTGAAATCTTAATGCACACGATTAGTCCTTTACGGTACTATCATCAATCATCAAAATTACTTAGGCATAAATATGCCCTAACAATCTCCCCCTTTTTGGTGGATTGATGACAATACCGGATTTGCACAGTAGATAGCATGTGAACATAAAGATAATGGTAGAGATAATTGAAGAGCATATGACTCACAGCATATGATAGAAATAAGTCTCACACTAGACCAAGTCTCACATCACACAAAGCAAAGATAGCAAATAAGATCAAACCAAGTTCAGAGCAAACACGATAAAGATATGCAAAGCTAAAGCAAAGGGAAAATCCAACTCCTAGAATCTCTCCCCCTTTGGCACAAGACACCAAAAAGGGGCACACCTAACGACACAGGTGGTCACTCCGTATCCTCATCAGCCCCAGACGCGTCCATGGCATCCGGATCGTCCTGCTCCTCCTCACTGTCCTCCTCAGACGCCTCCTCCTCTACATCAGACCCAGTCCACTGATAACCTTGAGTCCGCATCCAATCAGACTCTGGAGTGATGTCGTCCTCTGAGCCGCTTGAGATATATACATCAAGGGTCCTCAAGACACGCTTGTGCCTCTGACGGTTCTCCTTCTGGGCCACATGAGACTGATATTGTCCCTTGGCCTGCATACAGAAGAGAGTCTTCATTTGATCCTTCAGTTTCACTGCCCAAGATGGCATAGCAGAAGAGCGGGACTATGAATCAGGACCTCCTCCAGCAGTAGTCTCTGTGTACGTGTCCATGTGCTGAGACGAAGTTGATGGGTTGGCCCATTTGTCTTTGATACAGAGCTTGATAGGATCATGCACAAAAGAATCAGCCTGAATAGGGAATTCATCTATCAGATAGACTTTGTGCCACCTCTTGCGAATACAGGCAAACAAGTAGGGCCCGTAGATGGGAACCTTGCGGTTCATGATGCAGTTCCAGAGCTCATTGAACATCACATGGGCAATATCGAGAGGGGCAGTTTCCTTAGTCCTAGCCTCGTCACAGAGCAGAAGCATCTCAGCTAGATGACCATGCACCTCGTCAAACTTGCCAATGCGAGGAAAGAGAGTGTTGCGGAAGATCCGATGCATGATATCCAGATGCTTGGGGAGCACACCTTTCTTCACATAAAGTTGTTGCAGCCTGTCCTTGGGGGTGGCAGTAGATGAAGAAGGAGCATGAGGCCGCATCCCAAGAACAGTTTCGTCCCCCTAAAAAGTCGACGTTGAGAAGCTACATGAATTCTGACCAGGAACCTGTCATCTTCTGAGTACCGGTCATCCAAGTCATGGTGCGCACGTCATCAGGTGCAAAGTGAACAGTGACATAGAATTGGGCCACAACATCTGGGTCAAAGTCTTTCCTGAAGGTGATGATCTTTTTAAGGCCAAGCTTATCAATCAAGGAGAGAGCCTCACCAATGTAGTACGGATTCCACTGAAGGTGAGCAAGGTCAATCCATTGCACTGGAAAAAATATCTTCTTGAATGGCTTGATGATGTCACGATAGATCATGCAGTGATCCCGTGACCAAACATGCTCGATGTTCTTGATCTGAGCCTTGTCTTCCAGATAGTGATTGCGGTTGCGGAGCAACAGAAAATCCTTAGGGGGCATAGTGCGAACGTTGATCCCCTTGTTCTTGGAAGCAGTCTTCTTGAAAGATCTCTTTTTGGGAGTCAGACCGGAAGTGGCGGAGCCCCCTGGAGCCTTTGAAGTGCGATACTGCTTCGGTTGGTTATCACGTGGGGGATTCGAGTGACGAGCACCACCTATGACACACAAAACACACACCCAAAAAGAGCGATAGGAGGAGTCATGGCAATGGTCAAAAGAAGCATAAGAATAAACTCACATTGTCAAACACAACGAAAAAATATCCTCGTGGCGGTAGTACAGCTACCCTCGGCGGTAGTACCGCTGGGGTCCTAGTGGTAGTACCGCTACCCCTGGCGGTAGTACCGCTGGGGTCCTAGCGGTAGTACCGCCAGGATGGCGGTAGTATCGCTAGGGGGTTGACTTTCAGATCTAAATATAAAGAGACTCATAAGAACGACTAGATTTGATTCACGAGGTCCACGGCTACTGCGTAAAATCACTACAAGAAACACCATAGCCCTAATCACATGTGAACCTCAATAACATCTAGATAGAGACATGCCTAGTCAAGGGGATTCAAGTTTTAGATCTAATCCGAGAGAAATATGAGAAGAAGTATGATCTAAAACATGAAGAACTTAGGGCATGTCAAGATAAAAGCAATGAATCATAGAACCTAAACTCCCCTAGGATATCTCCTTCGTTCCATCCAAAAACTAAGCACAAACCATAACCATGGATCCAAATCACCAAGCTCCTAACCCTAGAACAAGAAAACACCATTCAAGGGAATAAAGTGAGGAGCTTTACCGGCGTCCATGCCACTTAATGGAGGACGGAGGAGTGAATCAAACCCTCCAACTCAAGGGAGAGAAGGGGCTCCGCAAATAGAGATCCAAACGGGGGGAGTTCGGAGTAGAGGAAGGGAGTGCCATGAGGAAGAAGAAAGAGGGCAGGAAAAACGGGCTCCTCCTCCTTTATATAGCCCAAGGGGTACGGGCCAGCGGTAGTACCGCCGGGGTCCTAGCGGTAGTACCGCTACCCCTCGCGGTAGTACCGCTGGGGTCCTGGCGGTAGTACCGCTCCCCCTTGTGACAGCCCTAAAAAGCCCTAGTCAAGTCGTGATAGATTGGGGTCCTGGCGGTAGTACCGCTGGGGTCCTGGCGGTAGTACTGCTACCCCTGGCAGTAGTACCGCTCAAAATGACACAACGAGACATACGTTTTCGTGGAAAAGACGTGGGTAACGACTAGTCAGTGTAATAAAAATATAGCATGAACAAGGTATACTGACTAGTCATTTTGTATCCTTTCTTCCATATGAGAGAAAGGTGGGGGCGGTGGCCGAGGCCACCTATGTTTGAGGCAAAGGTGTGACACCGCGAAGAAT
Source organism: Hordeum vulgare subsp. vulgare (assembly GCF_904849725.1). Lineage (NCBI taxonomy): Eukaryota > Viridiplantae > Streptophyta > Magnoliopsida > Poales > Poaceae > Hordeum > Hordeum vulgare. The sequence goes on from NC_058519.1 coordinate 530,572,621, forward strand.
TATCCTTGGGTTCATGACCAACGCTCGTCTTTGAAGCACAAGTGCCATTTAGTAATGGCCAAAGTGAAAGACTTGATCGATTTATGCATAATGGGGGGAGGGAAAGTTCATTGAGAGAACAACACTCCCCCTATGTCCATGCCTACACCTAGAACAAGATGTAATGCCTAGTGAGGTGCAAAGTGCCTAGTTTCAATCCACATTACTTGAATCAATGATATTTAGCTCATGCCTTAACTCCCGGAACCTTGCTTCATCTAGGGGCTTAGTGAAAATATCTGCAAGTTGATCTTCAGTGTTGATGAAGTGAACATCAATATCACTTTGCTTGATATGTTCGCGAATGAAGTGATGGCGAATATCAATATGCTTGGTCTTGCTATGTTGCACTGGGTTGAGGGAAATATTGATAACACTTTGATTGTCACATAGAAGAGGCACTTTGTCACACGTGACACCGTAATCCTTTAAAGTTTGCCTCATCCATAGCAACTGTGCACAACAACTTGGAGCTGCCACATACTCAGCTTCGGTGGATGATAGTGAGACACAATTCTGCTTCTTTGAAGACCAACTTACCAGTGAGCGACCAAGGAATTGGCATCCTCCAGAAGTTGACTTCCTCTCCACACAATCTCCTGCCCAATCTGAGTCAGAGTAGCCCAGTAGGTTGAAGTTTTCTCCCTTGGGATACCATAGACCAAAGTTTGGGGTATGAGCCAAATTTCAAAAGATTCGCTTAACAGCCATATAATGACTTTCTTTTGGTGCGGATTGAAACCGTGCACAGATCCCTACACTCAACATAATATCTGGTCTAGATGCACAAAGGTAAAGGAGGGATCCAATCGTGGAGCGATATACCTTTTGATCAACTGCTTTACCATTGGGATCACTGTCAAGCTTGCATCTTGTTGGCATGGGGAACTTGACCGACTTGACATCTTCGAGCTCGAACCTCTTGAGCATGTCTTGAGTGTACTTGGCTTGTTTGATGAAGGTCCCTTCTAAGCCTTGTTTAATCTCGAATCCGAGGAAAAACTTCAACTCACCCATCATAGACATCTCAAATTTCTCGGTCATTAGTGCGGAAAATTCTTCATTGAAAGAAATGTTAGGAGAACCAAAAATTATATCATCAACATATAGTTGGCATATGAACAAATCCCCTTTAACCCTCTTAGTAAAAAGAGTGGGATTTATCTTCCCAATTTCAAACCCACGATCTTGTAACAACTCAGTAAGATACTCATACCACGCACGTGGGGCTTGTTTAAGGCCATAGAGTGCCTTATTAAGTTTGTACACATGATTGGGGAGCTTGGGATGTTCGAATCCCGGGGGTTGTTTGACATAGACCAACTCATTTAAAGGACCATTAAGAAAAATACTTTTTCACATCCATTTGATGTAATTTGAAATTATGATGAGAAGCAAATGCAAGCAGCATGCGGATAGATTCTAGACGAGCAACAGGGGCAAAGGTTTCACCATAGTCGATACCCTCGACCTGGGAGTTGCCTTGAGACACCAATCTTGCCTTGTTTCGAATCACAATCCCATTGGCATCTTGCTTCTTTTTGAAAATCCATTTGGTCCCGATGACATTATGTTCCTCCTTTGGTCTTGGCACTAAATCCCAGACTTGATTACACTCGAAGTTGTTGAGTTCTTCATGCATGGCCATAAGCCAATCCTCTTCATCGAGCGCTTCCTGTACCTGTTGAGGTTCACAATACGAAACAAACGCGTGATGCTCACAATAATTCCAAATCTGTTGATGGGTGGATACTCCCCTTTTCAAACTGCCAAGTACATTCTTCATGAGATGTGACTTGACTCTCAGCTTGTTCGCAATCTTGGCTGCTCGACGCTCCAAGAGTTCTGCATTGGATAACTGAGGAGCATCGACTTGATTACTTTGCTTGCCCTTGTGTTGAACCTCCCTTGGCACCAGTAGTCCCTTTTGGCGCTCCAGAAGGGAATTGTGAGACAGTATCCTGATCAACTTGATTTTCGACTTGAGTAGGTTCACTTGTTTGTCCTTGTTCTTGTGGTTGCTCTTGATCTTGATCTTGTGCTTCTATTTGGTCTGGATCTTGTAGTTGCACTTGATCTTGATCTTGAGCAGGTTCGGAACCTTGGGTAAGTGCTTGTACATCATGGGACACATCACCATCTTTGGGCAATTGATCTTGTCCTTGAGCTTGTTCAACTTGTTGAGGGTCTTCTCTTTGTTCATCAGAAGCGTGTGGGGCTAGTGAGGGTGATGGCTCCACTTGAGTAGAGCATTGTCCTTCTCCTTCGGCCACAAGGGGTTCCTCAATGGGGAGTATTTGACCAATCCCCATTCTTCTTATGGCTTGGGGAGGAATTTCATCACCTACATCACAAAGACCACTTTGCTCCACTTGGGAGCCATTATTTTCATCAAACTCCATGTTACACGTCTCCTCAATGAGTCCGGTGGACTTGCTGAGGACACGGTAAACATGAGAGTTTGTAGCATAACCAACAAAGATGCCCTCTTGTGCTATAGAATCAAATTTAGCTAAACGAGCACCTTTCTTGAGAATGAAACACTTACAACCGAATACCCGGAAGTACTTGAGATTGGGTTTGTTTCCTGTGAGAATCTCATATGGAGTCTTGTTCAAGCCTTTGCGGATATAGAGCCGATTGGACGCATGACATGCTGTGTTGATGGCCTCAGCCCAAACGTTATATGGAGATTTGAATTCCGCCATCATTGTTCTTGCAGCATCCATCAAAGTCTGGTTCTTCCTTTCTGCCACACCATTTTGTTGAGGGGTATATGGTGCTGAATATTGATGTTTTATTCCCTCATCACCTAGAAACTCATCCAAGGGGTAGTTCTTGAACTCGGTGTCGTTGTCACTTCTAATCATCAAAATCTTTGTCATGTTGACGTTGAGCTTCATTAGCAAAGTTGATGACAGTTTGTTGAGTCTCACTCTTCCTCTTGAAGAAATATAGCCAGGTGTATCTTGAGTAGTCATCAACAATCACCAAGCAGTACTTTCAGCCTCCAAGACTATCAAATGATGGAGGACCGAAAAGATCCATATGGAGGAGCTCCAATGGCTTCTTAGTGTAAATGAGAGTCATTGGACGATGAGCAGTTTCATGAATCTTTCCTTCAATGCAGGCACTTCAAGCACGATCTCTAGCAAAACTCATATTTGTTAGTCCACGAATATGGTCTCCTTTGAGAAGACTTTGCAAAGATCTCATATTGACATGAGCTAGTGGGCGATGCCAAAGCCAATCCACATCAACTTTAGCCATTAGACAAGTCGCAGTCTTAGTGGGTCGCTTTGAAAAGTTCACCACATAGAGACCATTTTCGACATATCCAACATAGGCTACTTTAAGAGTCTTGCTCCACAAGAGGACCACAATATCAAGATTAAAGAATGTGGAAAAACCCATAATTGCAAGTTGATGAACCGAAAGTAAATTGTAGGCAAGAGACTCAACAAGCATGACCTTCTCAATAGATAACTCTTGAGACATGACCACCTTACCAAATCCCAATACCTTTGACGAGGATGCATTGGCGAATTGGAGATGGGTGGGCATAGATGGAGAAGGATGCACATCCACCACTAAGTCCTTGCTTCGGTCATATGATTTGTTGCTCCACTATCGAGCAACCATGACACCCCACCGGAAGCAAACTCCTACAATAGATCAAGGCTTGGTTTTAGGTACCCATTTTTGAATGGGTCCTTTAATGTTAGAGACAAGGGTCTTAGGAACCCCAATAGCCCATTCAATGGACTCATAGTAAGAACCAATAAATCTGGCATAAACATGCCCATCACCAGCACGACATAAAACATAGGAAGGATTGAGTTTGCCGGCTATGTTGGTAGGAATGGTTTTGCCCTTCTTGATGTTACCATTGTCCACCTTGTTCCTGTTCACCTCCTGAGTCCCTTCGCCCTCTTTGACAAAGATGTCCATGAGGGTAGAGGATCGTTTGTTCCTGTTCCACCTTTTTCTTTTTGACTTGGATGTAAGTCCAAGTCCCTCCTTTCCTACCACACCCTTTTGATTGCTCAAGAGGTCGTTCAGGCTCTTCTCACCTTGTATGCATGACACAAGGCCCTTCTCAAGTCTCTCCTTTAACTTGGCATTTTCCTCCACAAGATGTACATGCTCACAACAAGGGTTAGTTGTACAAGCATTATCAGTTAACACAAAGGGAGGACAAGTAGAGATTTCCTTGGTAAACTTTGCTTGGAGTTGATCATGAGACTCTTTCAGAGAGAAATGAACACCTTTCAAGACCTCGTGAACCTTGTCAAGTGTGTCAACCTCCACTTTGAGTCTTTCATGGCCAATCCCAAGAGCATCCTTTTCAGACTTAAGCACACGAGTAAGAACAGTAGCATGATCTAGTTTCTTTTGCATTTTAGCGTTGTCATCGTTGTATGACTCCTCAAGAGCCAAACGAAGAGTGCGCTCCTTTTCTAGTGCAATAGATAGTTCAGCAATCTCATCGGCATAGTCACGACTATGTCCCTGAAGCTCAGAGATGGTCTCCTCATGAGACTGGATGAGGTCATTAGCCTCACCCAGTTGTTCCAAGAGAGCAACAAAGTGCTTCTTGGGTTCTCCCTTGATAGTGCACAGAAATTTATCAAGATCATGATCATTAAGTTCCCCAACATCACTATCATCAACACAATTCAATAATGAAGGAGAAATAGCGATGTTGGTATTAATGATGGGGGTTACCTGATCGATACCTTTGGCCATGAGGCACTTGGCGATGTGGTTCTCGTTGGGGGCGTTGAAGAGAGACACCTTCTTGGGAGAAGGGGTGGCAAAGGCAACAGTTGTAGTTGCCACCATGTCGTCATCGTCATCATCATCGGAGGGGTACTCTTAAAGGGCCACCATACCCTTTGGGTGGGGTTTCTTCACAAAGTTGTTCTTGTTTGGGAATGACTTGGTTTTGTCTTTGCGAATAAGCTTGCCCCCGTTGTCTTCCCTTTTCTCATAGGCACATTCGGCCACGAAGTGACTCACATTACCACAGTTATAGCATGTCCTCACTCATTGCTTGGGTTTGAACCCACTTGAGTTGTTCTGGGTGAAGGTGGGTCTTGAGTTCCTCTTGTTGCCCCAGAACTGCCTTGACGCAAGAGCCATGTGCTCATGATAAGCATACTTTGTGTCTTCAGGGTGGCTCTCCTCTTCCTCATCCTCTTCTTCTTCTTCAGAAGCAACTTTTGCCTTTAATGCAAGGTTGGGTGAAGCTGTCTTTGAGCGAACTCGAGCAAGTGCATTGTCAACTGTCTCGTTCATGATTGACATTGCAATGAATTCATCCAACACCTTACTCGAAGACAAGGAGTGGAAATCTGGTCGTTGGCGAATGACAGATGATATGGCTTTATTGAAAGGCATGATGGCCTTGAGAAACTTGCGCTTGACCCATGTATAATCCACATCCTTGCTCCCATGGTCCTTGAGAGCCACAGCAATAGCAGTCACCCTTCGATAGAGATCACGAGGGTCCCCATCTTCCTTCATCACAAACTCATCGGCCTTATCAAGTACCACTTCATAGTTGGACCGTTGAATGCTTGAGCTTCCCTTGTACAACACCATAATGGGCTCCCAACAATCCTTAGCCAGAGTGAAGGGACACAAGTGAGGAAGATCTTCAGGTGGTACTGCGGACTGAAGAATAAACAATGCAGAGTGATTATATTGATTGTCCGCTTCTTCTCTTGGAGTGAGGTTGCTTGGGTCATGGGGATAGTAGCCTTGCTCGATGATTCTCCACAAATTTGTTGAGCTGTGATTCAAATAAGACATAATAGAAAATACCCAGTTAGCAAAATCACCTTTTACAAGCTTAGGAGGAGGACCAACAGGATTAAGACGCGGTGTGGGAGCCGGTCCTCCATAGACCATGGGTGGTGGAACAGATCCATAAGTCCCATTCCCATCATTTTAGAGAGCAGGGAAAGGTTGCATACCTTTAGCCGTTTCCTTAGAGGAATTGGCCTCCGAATCTGTGTTGGTGGGTTTAACAACCAACACCGGTTCGGGAGAACTTTTAATTCCCTCAATTAACTCTTTAAGCATGGTCTTGACCTCGTTCATCAAGGACGTCTTGAGTGCGGCCATAGCCGTATTCAAGTCGTCCCTTGTGATCGAAGTCAAGTCCATGGCCTCGGTTTGCGCACGGGGAAATCCCTCATCATCTTCCATACACTTTGGGTAGTGAAACCCTTAATAAAGAGACGTAGCTCTGATACCAATTGAAAGGATCGATATGGTTGACTAGAGGGGGGGGGGTGAATAGGCAACAACCACTTTTTAATTAATCTTAGCAAGTTAGGGTTAGCAACATAAGGGTTCTCTAAAATGTCAACAAAGAGGTGAACCTATATGATGCTACCAACAAAGATAACTAAGACAAGTAAGAGATAAACAACAACATAAGCATACACAATGTAAAGGTTAGAGATAACCGCAAGTGGAACCAATGAAGACGAGGATGTGTTACCGAAGGTCCTTCCCTTTGACAGGAAGTACGTCTCCGTTGGAGCAGTGTGGAGGCACAATGCTCCCAAATAAGCCACTAGGGCCACCGTATTCTCCTCACGCCCTCACACGATGCGATGTACCATGATTCCACTATAGGTGCCCTTTAAGGCGGCGACCGAACCTTTACAAACAAGGTTGGGGCAAACTCCACACAAAGCTTGGAGGCTCCCAACAAGACCACGAAGCTTCACCACAATGCAATGTGGCTCCGAGGTGACCTCAACTGTCTAGGGTGCTCAAACACCCAAGAGTAACAAGATCCGCAAGGGATTGGTGGGGGGAATCAATTTTCTCTTGGTGGAAGTGTAGATCTAGGCCTTCTCAACCAACCCCTAGAGAATCAACAAGCTTGATTGGCTAGGGAGAGAAATCAGACACTTTTGAGCTTAGGGAGCTACAATGGAGCTTGGGAGGGTCAAAGGTAGGGTTCTAGAGCAAGAAGAACCCTTTATATAGTGGGGGGGGGAAATCCAACCGTTTTCCCACTCACAGCCCGAGCCTAGCGGTACTACCGCTGGCTGCAGCAGTACTACTGCTAGCACTCCAGCGGTCTACCGCTGGCTGTAGCGGTACTATCGCTAGCACTCCATCGGTACTACCGCTAGCTGCAGCGGTACTACCGCTGAGCCCATGGTAGTGCAGATGCACTACCGGGCCAACCACCGCCAAGAAAGTCTTCGCAAAAAGTCCAACAAAGTACTGCCGCTAGGAAGGATGTACTAAGTTCCTGGAGCGGTACTACCACTGACCAGGGGCGGTACTACCACTAGCCCAGTGGTACTACCGCGAGCACTAGCGGTACTACCGCCAGGCCCAGCGGTACTACCGCCAGGGACAGCGGTACTACCGCTGGGAGGCCTTTTTGCAAGAGGAGATAAACCAGAGGCGGGAACTACTCCAAAGTTGCAGGGAAAGGGAAAGGAGGAAAAGTGTGTGCATGCAAAATTGATTCCACCCAAACCTTTCCACTATGGGTACCCTCTTAATAGTACGGCATTCCTATGACTCAAAGAAAGAGAATCGTAGAGGACACCGTGCTTCTGTTCCATGGAGGGGGCCGAGTCGTCTTGTGTCGTTGACATGTATTATCTGAAATCTTAATGCACACGATTAGTCCTTTACGGTACTGTCATCAATCACCAAAATTACTTAGGCATAAATATGCCCTAACATACAGTGACTCGGATTTGGTGATCAAGTAAGTGATGGAAGAATGGGATGTCAGGAACCCTGCCATGACCGGGTATTGCAATGCAGTAAGAAAGCTGGAGAAGAAGTTTGAAGGTTTGGAACTTCATCATATTCCCCGAGTGAAAAATCAAGGAGTTGGTGACTTAGCCAAGATTAGATCCACTCGGAAACCTTTACCCAACAACGTGTTTCTGGAACACTTACGTTCTCCTTCAGTACAAGAAGATCCCTTCACTTAAGAGCCCCCGCAAGCGATAAGCAGTTCCAACCCGACTGAGGTTGATGTTCCAGCTATTATTGGTCTGGTCATGGAGATTTTAGTCATTACGCCCGATTGGACAGTTCCATACATTGCATATACATTGTGACAAGAACTCCTAGAAGATGAGGTGGAAGCTCGACACATTGTCCGCAGATCCAAAGCATTTACTGTAATGAACGGGCAGCTTTTCACAGAAAGCATGACTGGTGTAGCTCAGCGGTGCATCTCTCCCGAAGAAGGTCGATTAATTCTGGATGAAATCCACTCAGGGACCTGGGGTCATCATGCGTCCTGTCGGACAATTGTTGCCGAAGCATACCGAGCTGGTTTTTTCTGGCCACGTGCTAATGAGATGTCCTAGTAAATCGTGGATCGCTGTGAAGGATGCCAATTTTACTCCAATTTGTCACATAAACCCGCGTCTGCTCTGAAGACTATTCCACTCGTCTGGCCATTTTTTGTGTGGGGTCTGGGCATGGTCGGTCCTCTCCGTACATGCCAGAGTGGATTCACTCATTTACTTGTGGCAGTCGACAAGTTCAGAAAGTGGATTGAAGCCAAACCCATGAAAAAGATGGATTCACGCACTACTATCATGTTCATAAAGGAAATAACATTTCGGTATGGAGTGCCCTACAATATTATCACAGAAAATGGTTCTAACTTTGACTCGGATAATTAGATACTTCTGCTCCGCCCAAGGCACTCGGGTTGATTACGCGTCTATCACGCACCCCCAAACTAATGGTCAAGTTGAGTGAGCGAATGGACTTATCCTTCAAGGGTTGAATCCTCGACTCATGCAAGATTTGTAACATGCAGCCGGAGCTTGGGTTACTGTACTACCATCAATTCTGTGGGGCTTGAGGACGACACCCAATCGGTCAATTGGACGCACTCCTTTCTTCTTGGTTTATGGAGCCGAAGATGTGTTACCGATTGACCTCCTTCACAATTCTCCCCGAATGGAACTTTATTCTGAGGCTGAAGCTGAACAGGCATGACAGGACGGCATAGACCTTCTGGAAGAAGAATGTGAACTGGCTCTGATCAGGTCGATAGTCTACCAACAGGACTTGCGCCGTTTTCATGCAAGACAATTTAGGAGTCGTTCGTTTCACGAAGGTGATATGGTGCTCCGTATGGATCAGAAATGGCCACACAAGCTCGCCCCCGCATGGGAAGGACCTTCCGTCATTACCAAGGTGCTGAATAGTGGAGCCTACCACCTCTTCAATCTCAAGAAGAGAATTGACAAACCACGTGCGTGGAATGCAAATTTGCTGCGACGACTTTACCCTTGACGACCGTGTGATTCGATGTAATAAAAGTTTACTAGACAATGTTCTTATCAAAGATATGACTCCCGCATTTTTTGCCGATTCCGATTGTGCAATCTCAAATTTAGAAATACTCCGAGTGGTGAGCAATCCTCTCACTTGGGGGCTTAGCTGCGAACAAGATTTCACCTAAGTATCAAAAATACTTCGAGTCGTGAGCAATCCTCTCACTCGGAGGCTTAGCCGCGAATCAATCGCCCAAGTTAAAAAAATACTCCTAGTGGTGAGCAATCTTCTCACTCTGGGGCTTAGCTACAAACAAGATTTCCCCTAAGTTAAAACATACTCCGAGTGGTGAGCAATCCTCTCACTCAGGGGTTTAGCTGTGAACAAGATTTTGCCTAAGTATCAAAAATACTCCGACTGGTGAGAAATCCTCTCACTCGGAGGCTTAGCTGCGAATCAATCGCCTAAGTTAAAACATACTCTAAGTGGTGATCAATCCTCTCACTCGGGGGCTTAGCTGCGAACAAGATTTCGCCTAAGTATCAAAACATACTTCGAGTGGTGAGAAATCCTATCACTCGGGGGCTTAGCTGCAAAAAAATTCGCCTAAGTATCAAAACATACTCCAAGTGGCGAGCAATCCTCTCACTCGGAGGCTTAGCTGTGAATCGGTCGCCTAAGTTAAAACCTACCCTGAGTGATGAGCAATCCTCTCACTCGGGGGCTAGTTGCGATCAAAATTTTGCGTAAGTGTGAAAACATACTCCGAGTGGTGAGCAATCTTCTCACTCGGGGGCTTAGCTATGAACAAGATTTCGCCTAAGTTAAAACATACACCGAGTGGAGAGCAGTCCTCTCACTCGGGGGCTTAGGTGCGAACAAGATTTCGCCTAAGTATCAAAAATACTCTAAGTGGTGAGCAATCGTCTCACTCGGAGGCTTAGCTGCCAATCAATCACCTAAGTTAAAACATACTCCGAGTGGTGAGCAATCTTCTCACTCTCGGGCTTAGCTGCGAACAAAATTTCGCTAAAGTATCAAAACATACTCCGAGTGGCGAGCAATCCACTCACTCGGAGGCTTAGCTGCGAATCAAAGGCCTAAGTTGAAATCTACTCCGAGTGATGAGCAATCCTCTCACTCGGGGGCTTAGGTGCGATATTTTTTTCCTAACTGTCAAAACATACTCCGACTGGCGAGCAATCCTCTCACTCGGGGGCTTAGCTGCGAACAAAATTTCTCTTAAGTGTGGAACCATATTCCGAGTGGCGAGCAATCCTCACACTCGGAGACTTAGTTGCGAGTTAGTCGCCTAAGTTAAACATACTCCGAGTGGCGAGCAATCCTCTCACTCGGAGGCTTAGATGCGAATCAGTCGCCTAAGCTAAAAAACATACTCCGAGTGGCGAGCAATCCTCTCACTCGGAGGCTTAGTTGTGAACAAGATTTCGCCTAAGTTTCTAAAAACACTCCGAGTGCAGGTCAATCCTTTCACTCGGAGACTTAGCCACGAACCAGTCTTCGCCTAAGTGAATTTCCCATGGGTAATGAATGTTAGGTTCATTCAAAAACCTAATAAATTCAATCAAGCAAAAGATTGGAAAGTGAAATGGAGATAAAACTGTAGATCTCCAGCTCAGATTAAAGTTGTCTTCATGAACGAAAGTACTCACACTTAAGGCCCGAACGAAGTTTTAATCGGTTACACCATCTCTCAGCATACCGAGGCAAGCAAAATTTAATCATAACCAAAGTTTTTTAAGGCGCGCCAGGACTCGCAGGATTGACGAAGGTATCCAAGTCAATCCCATCAGCAATGTGGGTAGCTGCGCTGATGAAGGTTTCCATGAAGTTCTCAAACTAAAGCTTCTTCGTGTTGGCCACCTAGAGCGCCTTCAAATTTTCTTCTTTAGCCTGCTTTACCTGGACCCGAGCGAGTGAAAGAGCCACATCGGCTCCACAACACGCAACAGATTTCTTCCAAGCCCGCACTCGACCAGGGATCTGGTTAAGGCGGCCCATCATTGATTCAAGATCAATTTGGAGAGTGTCTTATGGCCACAACTCCTTGTCATTCCTCTCGAGGGCGATTCTCAGTCGGGCAACATATTCTTGAACTTTCCTAAGGCGAGCGTCGACGTGGAACATATTCATGGACACCATATCTCAAACTGGTGACTTGAGAAGGTGCAGATTCGGCTCGAGCTTTTCAGTCTCCTTATCGAAGTCCTCGCAGAAGTCTGAACAAAGAGAAAATAAAGAGTGGTCACATTTCCATTCAGCGAAATTGGAGGAAATCCAATCGATGGAAGGAAATTACCCGTGAGCATGCCGAACATCTTCTTCGTGAAGTTGCCCAAGTAGTTCTCGAAGATGTTCCTTCTTTTGGTCATCTGTTCCAGCCTCTTGCTCGAGTCGGCCTGTTCTTGCTTCAGCTTGGTATTCTCCTCCTCCAATTTGCTGATTGATGCGAGTTTCCTTCCCATGGCCTCAATTTTCTCCTTAGCTTCAGTGAGTGCTTTGTCCTTGTCTTCAAGAGCCTGCTTCAGGTGATTTAGGTCGTTTGTGGTCGCCTCCAATGCGACAGCCCGAGACCGACGTTCCAGAAGATTCCCCTTCTATTCCATTTTCGTCGTGTGTTATTTTATTTGTCACATCATCATCGCATCATGCGTATCATCCGCATTGCATCGGCACTACGTTGCCACCAGTTTTCAAAACGTGCATCCCTTATTAGTTGTCGGTTCTCATCTTTGTCCGTTGTGAGCACGACCACACACGCACGCGCCCGTGGCATCGTCAACCCCTGTTTTTAAAGGTGGGTATAAAATATTCTCTGATTGAGTTGAAACTTGGCGTGCGGTATTAATATATTATAGGTAGGCCGCCTACCAGTTTTCGTCGCAATCGGAGTCCATCTGGTACCCGAATGGTCGACCGTAGTGGTACCGTATCCGGTCTATCGTCGGACGTTTTCCGGTATTTTAAATCGCGTTGCCGTGCCGCACCGTTTTCCCTCTCATCTCCGGGTAACCTACTCTACAGGGATGTTCTCTATGTGTAAATTGCTTGTAACGACGCGTAGAATCACGTGAGCCTATTTTTTTTGCTGTTTAAGAACTATTAAAACATGTTAGATCAGATCTGGACAGAATTGTTAATTAAAATGTGAGGTTATTTCGGAGATGCTATATGTCATTTCTGACCTTATTTAAAATGCCTAGATAGGTAGATTAATTGCGCTTCACCTCTTGCCATGTTTAATAACATTTAATATTGCCGAGTACCTAATCGAGATAGAACTAAATAGTTCATATGTGGAGTTTCTTCAATATGCAACTCGTTGCATATTGAACTTCACTTAATGTGTAGTGTTTGATTGTCGTGAATTGCCATGCCATGTCTTGCATATATTCTCCTATTCATGCATCATATGTGGATTGCATCTTGTAGTGCATATGCCATGGTGAATATCTTGTGTTGATTCTTGTTTCCGGTTCCCTCCATCTCGATAGAGTTCCGCAAGCGTGTCGGATTGTGAGGACCCGTTCGACTACATCGGTTCGTCTGCTTCATGGAGTCATTCTTCTTCCAAGCGGGATCTCAGGCAAGATGACCATTTCCCCAGATACCATTACTATCATTGCCATGCTAGTTTTATTGTTTCTACCGTTATGTCTTGTTGCCTACCACCTGTTAAATATCAGCCTCTCAACATTGCCATGACAACCTTCAACCCGTTCACAACATAGCAAACCACTGATTGGCTATGTTACCGCTTTCTTAACCATGTGTTAGCGTTGCTAGTTGCAGGTGCAGTTGCTTCCATGTGATAACATGGGTTCCTTGTTATATCACCCTATTTAATGATATTTAATTTAATGCACCTATATACTTGGTAAAAGGTGGAAGGCTCGGCCTTCCTAGCCTGGTGTTTTGTTCCACATTTGCCTCCTTAGTTTTGGCTACCGGTGTTATGTTCCATAATTGAGCGCTCCTAACACGATCGGGGTTGTTATGGGGACCCCCTTTATAATTCGTTTTAGATTAAGGCTGGTGTGGCGAGGCCCAACTTTGGTACTACATTTGCCTAATAATCTAATAATAATGCATAGGGACCCGCCGGCACCCGCGGAGTAATTTAATCAACCCCTGGGCTAGTGCTCCTCTTGAGTGTTGGTCCAACCCAGAGCACTATGCGGGGCCAATCCACGGCAACTTGGGTGATTTCTATCAGGTCACTGTACGGGTAGCTTATCCGTCGTGTCCTGAGAACGAGATACGCGGCTCCTATTGGCATCGTCGACATGCCAGACGGCCTTGCTGGATTAGTTTTACCTTTTATGAAATATCTTGTGCATCGGGATTCCGGTGATGCTTCGGGTAATCTCAGAGTTGAGGTTTTCCATTAAGGAGTCCGACAAGATTGCGAGCTTCATGATCGAGGATTTCTATGCTGCTTGTGGTAATTTGCGATGGACTAGTTGGAGCACCCCTGCAGGGTTAAATCTTTTCGAAAAGTCGTGCCCGCGGTTATGTGGCAACGTGGAAACTTTGTTTAACACTGGTTCTAGATAACTTGAAGTTAACTTAATTAAAACATGATAACTGAGTGTGTAACCGTGACTGTCTCTTTCGTGAGCTCCTTCTCTGATCGAGGAAACAGTGGGGTTATGCCTGACGTAAGTAGGTGTTCAGGATCATTCATTTGATCAACAGTAGTTCGCGTCCACTACGCGTAGATCATCCCCCTCTTTATTCTTGTACTCGTAAGTTAGCCACCAAATATATGCTTAGCCACTTGCTGCAACGGCACCACTTAACCATATCTCACCCAATAAGCTTTGCTAGTCTTGATACCTTTGGAAATTAGATTGCTGAGTCCCCTGTGGCTCACAGATTACTACAACACCAGTTGCAGGTATAGGTAAGGGTTACTTGACGCGAGCACGTTGATTGTTCATTTGGAGTTGCTTCTTCTTCTTCTTCATCGATGTAGGATGGGTTCCAGGCCGGCAACCTGGGATAGCAAGGATAGACGTCGTTCTTATTTTCTCGTCCGTAGTCGGACCCTGCTCTTCTTCATGATGATTATGTATTGAACTGATGTGACTCTGATGTAGCTTGTGGCGAGTGTAAGCCAATACCATATATCTCACCTTTTTCCGTACATGTATTTGTAACGATATCCATTCTTGCGAAACGACGAGATGCGCTTCTATCCCTGACGAGGCCCTCGTGCCAAATTAAGGATATGATCGCATCTTGGGCGTTACATCCAAGTCAGGCTGGAGTTGGTTCTTCTCCTTTTCCAAGTTTATGTACTTGGCTCTAAGCTCACAAGATTTCTGAAATCATCAAACAAGTAATTCAGTCGACACTAGTATTTCGCCACTCCCAAGTGAAGAATAACTGTTCAGTCGACTGGATAGAGGCCCGCCGCCCCACGCTATACCCCTACAAAGCGTCATATCATGGCTGATGGAAATTATATCCACGAAACTAGCAAGATAAATCTTACTGGTTCGGACATTTCCATTCACTCCAGAGACCGAGTGATAAAAGTACTCATGTACAAAAAGGGACCCTGAGTCCAAGTTCTTAAGACTACTGCCCATCGTACATGATCGACAGTAGCCTCACGGACTACACCCAGTGGGTGCCCTTAGCGTACCCCCACTAGATACAACACCACTCGACCAGGTCCGGCCTGTCCGAGTCAAAGAAAGAGAGATAAAGCATATATCTGAAACTGTCTCAATCAGACCCCCCCCCCGCCAGTGCAAGCACTCGATGGCGGTCTCGGGGAGTGCACCCAGTGGGCTAACTCAGCGTGCCCCTAGTGGAATTATCGTCACTCGCGCAGGTCTGCCCTGTCGAGTGTTATCAATTATTGAAAACCAATCAAAGACCCCTGTCGATGTCATAGTCATTCGACTACACCCAGTGGGTGCACTAAGCATGCCCCCACTGGATCAAAAACAAACATGTATACACCGAAAGAAAACACCCAATGGGTGTAAAGTCAAGATGGACAAAATGCAATCGGAAATGAACTTACAATCCCACTTACTTAGACATTAGCACGAAGTGCCGAGCTGACGTCATACGCCAACTTATTGGCTTGATACGCCTCCTTGGTTCGCATCATCATCTGCTCTGCTTGGATCATGGCCTCCTTCCCGGCTCCGGTTTGGTCTTCTAGAACATGTTGCAGAGTGAACGCAGACGTTGGAGGAGTTGGCACACCAGCTGAGGTCACAAGAGTTGTTGGAGGTTGTTCAATGGACGCGGGAGTCACAACAGTCGAAGTCACTGGAGGGGCACTCGATGACAGGATCTCGAGCCTGGTGTTCACTCAGGATGGATCTCCAAGTTCCAAAGGCAATTTAGTAGTCAACCGACATGGTTCTTCCTCATCTCCCAGATAGATGACGCCGGTAGCTATCAATCAGTAACATGAGTCGGTCCAACCGACCAATCTTATCCAGAAAACAAAATAGAATGAAGATTTATTATACCTCGTTGGGAGGTGATCATGTGTGCAGCATCCAAGTCCATTGGATCCTCTTCATCTCCAGGAGGCAACGTCACCGAGGTAGCAGCTCTCGCAAGCAAATTCCACTCACACATCAAAAGCATGAAATTTCACAACGACAAAAGAAAGGAAGAACTAAACATGCACATTGAAGCGACTGGCACAACAATCCTCATTCGGGGCAGAGACTTCCGAGGCTTGGGAGTGTCAGGTTTGGGCTGCTTTGCAGCCTTCTCGGCTCACTCTGTTGTTGCGGCTCGATCACGCTTCACATTGCTAGAGCTTGACACCAAGGTCTTGCTGGGGGTACCTACCGGATCTTGGTGATGCTTGGATCAGGACTCGTTGCACGGAGGAGACTGGACCTCTTCTTCACTCTCCTCTGAGTCATCTTCACTTCCCTCGCTGTCCTCAGTGTAGTCACTGTCTGCGATGTTGATACGTCCCAAACGTATCTATAATTTCTGCTTGTTCCATGATCTTTTGGGTGACATTGTTATATGTTTTGCTACACTTTTATATCATTTTACACATATTTGGACTAACCTACTAACTCAGTGCACCGAGTGCCAGTTTCTGTCTGCCGATGTCTATTTTGCAGGGGTTTTTACCCAATTTTCCGAAGCCCAAAAAATTCCACGAAACATATATAAAAAATCAGCGTAATGGAAGCTTCGAGATCACCGAAGATGGGCTAGAGGGGGACCAGGGGCCGTCCAGGTGACCTCCTGGCGCGGCCTACCCCCTCGCCGAGCCAGCAGGCCGCCTGGGTGGGTCCCACCTCCTCTAGTGCCCTCCTTCGTCCTATATTTAGTCCTTTGAGAGAAAACCCTTCGACAACTTCCAAAATTGTGAATTTCTCCATCGTTTTCCCACCGCAGCGCTATCGAGATCGGGAGCGTCAGGAGACCTCTTTCCGGCACCCTGCCGGAGGGAGGATTGACCTCTAGGAGCTTCTCCACCGCCATGAACGCTTCCCGGACGTGCCGTGAGTAGTCCTCCTTGGACCATGGGTCCATGACCATTAGTTGTGTGATGTCTTCTCTCCAATCTTGTGCTTCAATGGTTAGTGCTTGTGAGATGCCCTACATGATCAAGGCATCTTGGTTCGATAAACCATACAGTTCCCGTGTGAGGGAAAACTTGGTGCTGACTACATCACAACCTCCCACTTGGGTTAACCAACGAGGTGCGAGAAGTATATACATCATCTCATCATCAAGAAAAGTTTTCTGGCAACGTTGCCGGGGACTCCAGTCTTCAAGATAGAGGGGTTTCACGCTAACCTTTACTTTTGCTTTTTTGTCTTGTTAGTTTGCTTTTTAGTTTTTTACTTTAGAGTCTTATACCAAAAATCACAAAAAAATTAGTTGATTTATTCTTTCTTGTTGCCGCTCCTATGGGTTCCACTGAAAATACCAAGTTGTGTGACTTCACTAGTCACAACCACAATGACTTTATCTGCACTCCTATTGCTGCTCCTGCCACTGGAGCCACGTCCTATGAGATTAAACCTGCTTTACTAAACCTTGTTACGAAAGATCAATTCTCCGGTGCTGGAGATGCTGCTGCGTTGCACTTGAACAATTTTGTTGTGCTCTGTGATATGCAAAAATATAAAGAAGTAGATGGTGATATTGTCAAACTTAAGCTTTTTTCCTTTCTCCTTGAGAGGAGGAGCTAAAGTGTGGCTTCAATCTTTGCCTAGGTATAGCATAGATTCTTGGGATAAATGCAAAGATGCTTTTATTGGGAAGTATTACCCGTCTGCTAAGATTATCCAGTTGAGGAGTAACATTATGAATTTTAGGCAATTGGATAATGAACATGTTGCTCAAGCTTGGGAACGTATGAAATCTCTTGTTAAGAATTGCCCTACACATGGTTGGACTACTTGGATGGTTATCCAAACTTTCTATGGAGGATTGAACTTTACCTCGCGGAATCTGTTAGACTCGGCCGCGGGAGGAACCTGTATGTCAACTACACTTGGTTCTGCCACAAAGCTATTGTATGAGATGATGAAAAATTATTCTCAATGGCACACCGAGAGAGCTCCAACAGGTAGGAAGGTAAACTCTGTTGAGGAGATCTCCTCCCTTAATGATAAGGTTGACATGATCATGACTCTACTTACTAAGCAAGCTCCTATTGATCCTCATGATGTTCCTTTAAATTCTTTGATTGCTCAAGAAAGAGAGCAAGTTGATGTTAATTTTATCTCTAGTAACAACTTTAATAATAATGCTTATATGAGTAATTTTGGTAGCAATCCTAGACCGTTTCCATCCAACAACTATGGGAACAACAACAATTATCCTAGCACCAAAAACACCACAACTGAATTAGAGAGCATGCTTAAAGACTTCATCACTTC
The DNA here is from genome assembly GCF_904849725.1 of Hordeum vulgare subsp. vulgare. NCBI lineage: Eukaryota > Viridiplantae > Streptophyta > Magnoliopsida > Poales > Poaceae > Hordeum > Hordeum vulgare. Next base: position 530,590,869 of record NC_058519.1, read on the forward strand.
TTAAAAAGCCTTCAACAAGAATGTAGAAGAGAAACTAGAAAAATTAGATAGTCTCTCTTTGAAGGTGGACAACATATCTCATGATGTAGAGATGCTTAAAATTAGAACTTCCCCACTTGAGGAAAGGAACACTATACCCATGAATGATATCCAAGTCCAAATTAATGAGAACATTAGGATGCTAGCCAAACTTAAGGGTAGATGGGCTAGAGAAAAGGAAGAGGAAGAGAGAATTAAGAGCCTTCCTACACACACTACCATTGCTACTATACAAGTTGTTGAGGATCTCAAAACTTTTAGCACCCATCGCACTCCTAGTCCAATGAACCTATTAATGGTGATGCCAATACCTCAACTATAGGACAAGAAAGTCCTTTGAATTTAGAGACTACGAAAAGAATGAGCTTAGATGACATTACTACCACTTTAATTAATGGTAGTGATCTTGATTTTGACAATTGTACTCTTTCCGAAGTTATCACCTTTTTGCAAAGAATGGCTAAAGACCCCCACACTAGTACACTCAATATTGCCTTCACCGAGCATATTACCAATGCTCTTATCAAAGCTAGGGAGGAGAAGCTCAAGATAGAGACTTCTATCCCTAGGAAACTAGAAGATGGTTGGGATCCTATGGTCAAAATTAAATTGAATAATATCTCTTGCTTTGCTTTGTGTGATGTTGGAGCTAGTGCTTCCATTATGCCCAAAAGGATGTATGATATACTTGATTTGAAACCTTGTGATCCATGTTCTTTTGGTGTTCGTCTTGTTCATTCTTCCATAAAGAAACCTTTAGGGAGAATTGATTATGTGCTTATTATTTTCAGTGATAATTATGTGCCCGTTGATTTTCTTATTATGGACATTGAATGTGATCCTTCATGTCCAATTATTTTGGGATGTCCTTTTCTATGCACCGTTGGTGCTATCATTGACATGAAAGAGGGAATCATTAAATTCAAATTCCCCCTTAAAAAGGTAATGGAACACTTCCCTAGAAAGAAGATTAAGTTACCTTTTGAGTCCGTTACTCGGGCAAGTTATTCTTTCGGAGTTGATAATACTTGATCTTCTTGCATTATGCCTAGATCTAAGGCATAAAAGAAAGCGCTTGTTGGGAGGCAACCCAATTTGTTTTTACTTTCTGTTTTAGTGGTCTTGATGTTTGTTACTATTGTAGCAACATCATTGTATCTTTATTTTTAAGCTTTGTGCCAAGTTATAGCCTCCGATTGCAAGAAAGTTCAAAAATTGTGACATGCTGTCCAGAAACAGATTTTGTATGCTTGATGGAACAATTTGCCAAAAATCACAAGATCATCTTTTTGATCTGAATTCCTTTGACAGCAAGCTCTATATAATTTCCTTTCTGGTTCTGTTCTGAGTTTTTTGATTTGAGTTGCATAAGTGCCCCGAATAAATTATTTACTACCTGTTGTTCTGTTTTTCACACATTCTGCCATGTTTTGCGTTTTCATTGTTTTGCAAATCCTAAGCTTAATTTTTATTTGCAAAAACCTTTTGGCAATCATGAGAAACAATAGCTTTTCATGAAAATATTTATTTCCAACAGGTAATGAATTATTTTATTAAGGGTACTAACCACTCTAATCAGCTTATGATGAGTTTCGTATGAAGGGAGTTTTCAAGTATGCGATGGGAGAAGATGAAAGAAGATATAGGAGTGTCAAGCGCTCAAGCTTGGGGATGCCCCATGCACCCAAAGAAATATTCAAGGATACTCAAGCATCTAAGCTTGGGGATGCCCCCGTGCATCCCATTCTCTATCAACAATCATCAGTTCGTCCATCTCCATGCTATATTTTTATCACTCCATATGATATGTGCTATGCTTTGAGCGTCCCGCTCTTTAGTTTTTAGTTTGATTTAGTTTTGCTTGCTGTTCATAACAAGTTGTAACCTAGCCTACCTTGTTTGGGAGAGACACACGCTCCATTCCACTCTAAAACACAACATAGGTTTTCAGGCTTACTTTTTTTGTGTGTTCTTCATCTTTCCATAGCTATTGTCATGCTTAGCTCTTAGTTTTCATCCTTATATTTTTAAGAGCTTTTATTTAGGTTGATTTTGGAACTCTCTTGAGTTATCATGCTTATCTTGTTTAGAGAGTTGGCTTGTTGCACTGAGTTGTGTGTATTGCATGAGTAGGTAATTGAGGTGGCTATTTAAGTATAGTAGTAACTTGCAATAGTTTTGAGGTATTGATTTGAGTAATATTTGGACAATTGGTACCAAGAGCTTAAGCCTATTAGTGATAGGTGTTGCATTTTGGGAAATCTATGTGTTTTTCAAAAACAAAAAATTAGTTGAGAACTCTAGCTACTAAATTGATCACTAACCTTCGGAGGGGTTGGAATATATAGAGTACCCTCACGTTACCATGAGTCGAGGATGCGCAAGGATAACCAAACCCCCAAACTCTCCTCCTCAGGGTACTTGTCCTTTTGAGAATTTCCTAACTAGATATAGAGTTACGGATAATAAGTGTATGAGTTCTTCGGACTAATCTGAGTATTCAATTATTGGCACTTCCACCATCCATATTTTGCTAGCCTCTTCGGCACCGCGCATTGCCCTTTCTCACATTGAGAGTTGGTGCAAACTCCGCCGGTGCATCCAAACCCATGACATGATACGCTCTGTCATACAGAAGCCTCATTATATCTTTCCTCAAAACAGCCACCATACCTACCTATTAAGGCATCTCCATAGCCTTTCCGAGATACATTGCCATGCAACATCCACCATCTCATGACTTGATCTTCATGTCATACATGCTTTTGCTTGATCGTAGAGCAGCATGATAGTTGGGCCTTGCCCCAATTATTGCTACATGACACGCTAGTATTTGCATATCCTGCTACACTCGTAGAGGCATACATTTGCATACATCATGATAGTTTTCACTTGTCTATATGTTGAGTACTTCTTATAAAGTGTGATGATCTTATTTTTATTCATGTAAAACATAGAGTGTTGCCCTTAAGAGAGGAAAAGATCCCAAAGAGGGCAAAAAAAGATCCCAAAGAGGACAAATGAGAGATAAAAAGAACGAGCCAAAGAGGCCACAAAAAAAAGACAAGGGGGCAACAATACTATTCCTTTTGAAAGATCCACACTCGTACTCCATTGCTATATTTGTACTACATTGAGATTATCATTCATGCATAACTATGTGGGGACCCTTACACTATAGAACTTGGTTTTCATATTCGAATGATGAGCCTCCTCAAATGAGTTCTAGCTCTTCATGATCAAAAAAGTTGGATGCACCCCCACTAGTTCCATTGGAGAGCTTACCCTAGCTCATATGTGCATCCTTTACATGGCAATCCCTACTCCTCACATCATATCTATCATTTGGCTTTCTCTCGCCTATGGTTGTCCTCATTGATGTGAGCCTTTCACACTTTTTTGTCTTCCTTCCCCATCATTATTATATTTGCCATCCTAAGTGTCGACATATCTTGCTTAAGCTCATCCATTGCATAAGTGCTCAAAGTCGAAAGGGAGAGGATCATTTTGACTTGTGCCTGACTAGTGGTCTGGGGATGAGTCAAAATAAGATTCCGAAGGAGACCAAGTGTGAAATTTTAGTAGATTGAGTTCTCAATTAAAAATATATTTTATGATCTCAATCCATCTCCCACTTGTTGCACGCAAACACCATTTGGAGACATTTGAATCACGGACATCGAGAGCTCTTGCACCTTTATGTTCTTACTTAGCTAATTTCAATACTAGATATAAACTCTTGCTTGTTATGGTTTTTACTTGAATTGCACATCTCACTTGCTTTACTTTGAAGTTCTTATATGTGTGTTAGCATCTCACCATAGAAATAATTGTGTTATCATTTATCTACTCGAGGACGAGCATAAATTAAGTTTGGGGATGTTGATATGTCCCAAACGTATCTATAATTTCAGCTTGTTCCATGATCTTTTGGATGGCATTGTTATATGTTTTGCTACACTTTTATATCATTTTACACATATTTGGAGTAACCTACTGACTCAGTGCACCCAGTGCCAGTTTCTGTCTGCCGATGACTATTTTGCAGGGGATTTTACCCAATTTTTTGAAGCCCGAAATATTCCACGAAAAATATAAAAAAAATCAGCATAACGGAAGTTTCCAGATCACCGAAGATGGGCTAGAGGGGGCCCAAGGGCAGTCCAGGCGGCCTCCTAGCGCGGCCTACCCCCTCGCCGCACCAGCAGGCCGCTTGGGTGGGTCCCACCTCCTCCGGTGCCTCCTTCGGCCTATATTTAGTCCTCCAAGAGAAAACCCTTTGAAAACTTCCAGAGTCGTGAATTTCTCCATCATTTTGCCTTCCTAGCACTTCGGAGATCGGGAGCGTCAGGAGACCTCTTCCCGGCACCCTACCGGAGGGAGGATTGACCTCCGGGAGCTTATCCACCACCATGGACGCTTCCCGGACGTGTCGTGAGTAATCCTCCTTGGACCATGGGTCCATGACGAGTATCTATGTGATGTCTTCTCTCCACTCTTGTGCTTCAATGGTTAGTCCTTGTGAGCTGGCCTACATGAACAAGGCATCTATGTAATTCTCTTGCTATTGCTATGCTTGGTTTGTTGGGATCCGATGGTTTATGAGATTATGTTCAGATTGTTATGAGTTATATATTTGATTATACTTTTATATTATGTTCCTTAGTGATTCATGCATGTTCTCCGTTGCTATTTATTGCTTTGGCCGAGTAGTAGATTGTAACTCCAAGAGGGAACGTTATGCATGATTATGAGTTCATGCCCCTCGATGTCTAGCTTGAGTGACAGAAACATGAGACTAGGGGATGTGTTGTTGCCACCAGGGAGAAAACAATGGTGCTTGTGACCACGGTTGCAAGGATTGTTTACCTTACACATAGTTCGTTAATGCAGTTGTCCGTTGATTTGAGTTTACACTTTGGGTGGGGCTTGCAACTTAATACCGGCGAGATGTTCTGGATAGATATCTCAAGGTGGATGATTAGTAAGTAGATGCTGATGAATAAACGGTTTACTTGTCTTGGCGTACTACCATTACTATTGAGCCTCTAACTATCAAGTAGCATAATTAGCATTGCGGTGCGTTCATAATTCTGTCAATTGCCCAACTGTGATTTGTTTACCCAAGCATAGTTGTTTATCGTCTTTTGGGAGAGAGAGATCACTAGTGAACATCATGTGACTCCGGTCCATATCACCAGCATTGTTTACACCTCCATCATGTATCGCTTTAATTTACTTTTCCGTTGCAATCACTATTGCTTTTCCCGCTTGTGTTTTGATCCTTTGCAAACTACAAGGCCGGAGAGATTGACAACCTCTCTGTACTCGTTGGGAGCAAAGTTATTTGTTGTGTGTGCAGGTCCACGTCTTCTGCTATCGCCAGGGTGGAAGACACCTACTTGTTGAGCCTAGGAATCCTCCTGGTTCGATAAACCTTACAGTTCCCATGTAAGGGAAATCTGCTGCTGACTACATCTCAACCTTCCACTTGGGGTAACCAACGAGGTGCGAGAAGTATGTACACCATCTCTTCATCAAGCAGAGTTTTCTGGCGCCGTTGTCGGGGACTCCATTCTTCAAGATAGGGGAGTTGCACGCTATCCTTTACTTTTTCTTTTTAGTCTTATTAGTTTGCTTTTTAGTTTTTGCTTTAGAGTCTTATACCAAAAATCACAAAAAATTAGTTGCTTTGTTCTTGCTTGTTGACGCTGCTATGGGTTTCACTGAAAACACCAAGTTGTGTGACTTCACTAGTCACAACAACAATGACTTTATCTCCACTCCTATTGCCGCTCCCGCCAGTGGAGACACGTCCTATGAGATTAAACCTACTTAACTGAACCTTGTTATGAAAGAACAATTCTTACTCCACTTTTGGATCCCCCCCACACACAGTTGGATAACATTGGTTCTACTATCCTTGGGTTTGGCCTTCTTAACGGACTGGGAATGAATAGTAAATATATGCTTGAACAGTCCCCAATGAGGAGAACATCCCAACAAACACTCGCATAATGTGATGAACGCAGCAAGATGAGCAATGGCATTCAGAGGAAGATGATGGAGTTGGGCATCGATAAAGTTAAAGAACCCATGGATGAATGAGTGGGGAGGCAGAGAAAAACCTCGCTCTGCGTGAGTGGTGAGGAGGAATCTCACATCTTCGTGCGGCTCTGGCTCGACTTCCCCCTCTGGTAGCCTCCAGGAATCGGTGGCTATCAATCCGTCGTGGACGAGGTTCAAGACATCGACCTCCTTGATAGTTGACGGGATAAAATCTCCCTGGATCCAGCACGGCGGCACCGCATCCCGAGCTCCCGACGACTTCTTGGCACTGGTTCCCTTCTTGGCCCGCTCAAATTTCCCTGTCTTCGATTTCGTCATCTTGATGGTGGTGTGAGAGACAAATCTAGGCAGAGCTCGAGGGGCAGAGGAGGTGGAGAAAATGAGGAGATTGAGAAGGAGCACTGTTCCAACCCTAGCACCGGCTCGTCTTATAACCACCTAAGTGAGTTGCATACCTATGGGCCCGCAGATCTTTGTATATCCCGATATCAGAGGGAGCACGATACGTGGCAATAAGGGCAACGCAATAATCGAGGCGTCGGGCTCTCATTTACCCTGGTTGTTGCATCATCACCGTGCGGCGCGCGCTTACCAAATTTTTGAATCCCGTGGAATCCGGGCTCACAAAGAGACCCGTCACATCATAAGATCATGTTGGTCACTCAGACCAGTTTTCACCTTCAAATTCACTCGGAACTATTTCAAGACAGAATCGATCATGGTGAATGGAACTATTTCAATCAACGCCTTTCCACTCAAACCCTTCATATGCATTCGGAGTTTGCATGTTCGACAGAATCTACATCGACCCCTTTCCACTCGAACCCCGATCCATTCGGGGGCTAATAATGAGGATATGTACCTAGGGTAGGGTCATAGGCCTGACCTACATATCCTACCCAAGGGCACAACATTAAGGACTTAAAGATTTCAAGGAAGATTACGACTGACTCGCCATGAGTCACTCGGTAGAGCTTCCACTCAGAGATTTGTTCTATCCACTAGACATAAGACTTCCACATGGAAGAATATGAAGCCAATCAACCGCAGAAGTTCAGAAGTCACTCCAGGGAGGCCAAAGAGCATACATTCGGTTGGTCATCACAAGTAACATTTATTACGTACATTATAAGTAATGCACACCTTTGTCTTCATTACTTGAACCCTTGGTTGTCTGGGCCTTGATGACGGGTAGTGCACTCTATATAAGCCACCCCTCCGCTCTGGCACACGAGTTCGCACCCCCTGTAACACACACTTCACACGACAAGAGCTCCTGAGCACTGAGACGTAGGGTTGTTACCTCCACGAGAGGGGCCTGAACTCATACATCGTGTGTACAAGCTTGCCATAGCTAGGACTCTGCCCTGTCCTTTCGTACCCCTCACCCCTACTGTCAGGTTCATTCCCACGACACTTGTTACACAAGAAAATTTCAATGCTTATGTTAGTAGACAATTGAGGCATAATGCTTACATGCTTGATCGCTTGGGTGATTATATGAGTAGAACTATCAAAGACCTTAGGCTTATTAGTAAACATGCTTCCATGGTAACTACTCAAGTAGAACAGGTACTTAAGGCACAAAATTATTTGCCCAATGAGATGATTAGTGAGAACAATAATAATTTTGTTAGACTTGTGACTAGAGGTGGTAGAATGACTCAGGAACATTTGTATCCTCACGACCATCCTAAGAGAGTTGAGCAAGATTCTCAAAGATTTAATATTGACGTACCTGGTCCTTCTACTAAAAAGAAGAATAATGATGTTTGGACTTTGCATGCTGCTAGTGAACCTGTTATAGAGTCAGATGAAAACCCAAATGATATCTCTATTTTTTATGCTGAGACACAATCTGGTAATGAACATGAACATCGTGATAATATTAATGACGATGTTCATGTTGATGCTCAACCTAGTAATGACAATGAGGTGGAGATTGAACCTACTATCGATCTTGATAACCCACAACCTTGGAATAAGAGATATGACAAAAGAGATTTTGTTGCTAGGAAGCATGGTAGAGAAAGAGAACCATGGGCTCAGAAACCCATGCACCTTTCCTCCTAAACCATCCAAGAAAAAGGATGATGTGGATTTTGAGTGCTTTGCTAAAATGATGAGACCTGTCTTTTTACGTATGCACTTAACTGATATTCTGAAAATGTCTCCTTATGCTAAGTACATGAAAGATATTGTTACAAATAAAATAAAGATACAAGAAGCTGAGATTTCCACCATGCTTGCTAATTATACTTTTCAGGGTGGAATACCAAAGAAATTAGGAGATCCCGGAGTACCTACTATACCATGCTCTATTAGAGGAAATTTTGTTAAAACTACTTTATGTGACCTCGGAGCTGGTGTCAGTGTTATGCCGTTCTCTTTATATCATAGACTTGATTTGAATAAGTTGAAACCTACTGAAATCTCTCTGCAAATAGCTGATAAATCAACTGCTTTCCCATCGGTACTTGTGAGGATATGCCTGTTGTGGTTGCAAACGTTACTATCTGTCGGTGCACTAGAGACTGGGGTCCCTTGTGCCCCAGACTTGTGCACGGGCACCGGCAATGCCTCTCGCATCCGCGCATGAGGGAGACTGGCAGGAAGACAAACCAAGACCCACCGAGGCCACACCCCCTCTCCGAGGTCATAGAGTACAAGAGCTCTAGATGCAAGGCCCCGACAAGCCCTCCTTGCCGGGAAGATTCGCAAGGCCCCGGCAAGCCCTCCTTGTCGGGAAGACCCCCAAAGACTTGCAAGACCCTGGCAAGCCCTCCTTGACAGGAAGACACGCAAAGATTCACAAGGCCCCGGCAAGCCCTCCTTGCCGGGAAGATGTTCAGGTCCCCGGCAAGCTCCCCTTGCCGGCAAGATGACATAAATCCTCCGACAAGGACACCAGACCAGCGGGCTCCCTTCACTTGCCAGGTGTCCTCCTCCGTTTCTACCACAGTCCCACCGCTCCAGCGCATCCCCCATGTGCCAACGCAAGACCCAGGTGTCGATCCACCTAGATACGTGTTGCAACCACCTTGCTGGAGATCAGGGGTCTGACAAGGCATTTACTGCCCCTAACACCACTGTAGAAGAAGAGTGTTGCCTCTTGAGCTTGTGTTGGTTTTTCCCTTGAAGAGGAAAGGGTGATGCAGCACACGAGTAGTAAGTATTTCCCTCAGTTTGAGAACCAAGGTATCAATCCAGTAGGAGAATCAAGCCAAGTGTCCAGAATACCTGCGTAAACACAAACGAGATTGCACCCAACGCTATAAAGGGGTTGTCAATCCCTTCAAGATTGATTGCATAGTGAGATTTGAAGGCGGAAAGTGCAACAAAGTAAAAGTGAAAGGCTGAAAATATGAAGTGAAGTAGACCCGAGGGCCATAGTGTTCACTAGAGGCTTCTCTCAAAATAGCAAATATTACGATGGGTGAACAAATTACTGTCGAGCAATTGATAGAACCACGCAAAGTCATGACGATATCTAAGGCAATGATCATACATATAGGCATCACGTCCGAGACAAGTAGACAACTACTTTATGCATCTACTACTATTACTCCACACATCGACCGCTATCCAGCATGCATCTAGTGTATTGAGTTCATGACGAACAGAGTAACGCCTTAAGCAATATGACATGATGTAGAGGGATAAACTCAAACCAATGATGTAAACCCCATCTTTTTACCCTTGATGGCAAAAACACGATGCGTGCCTCGCTACCCCTTCTGTCACTAGGTGAGGTCACTGCACGGTATGAACCCAAAACCAAGCACTTCTCCCATTGCAAGAATCATAGATCAAGTTCGCCAAACAAAACCCACAACTGGAAGAGAATTACAAGGATATGAAATCATGCATATAAGAGATCAGAAGAAACTCAAATAAGATTCATAGATAACCTGATCATAAATCCACAATTCATCGGATCTCGACAAACACACTTCAAAAGAAGATTGCATCGGATATATCTCCATGAAGATCATGGAGAACTTTGTATTGGAGATCCAAGAGAGAGAAAAAGCCATCTAGTTATGGACCCGAAGGTCTATGGTAAACTACTCATGCATCATCGGAGAGGTCATGGTGTTGATGAAGAAGCCCTCCGTATTCGAATCCCCCCTCCGGCAGGGCACCAGAACGTGCCCCAGATGGGAGCTTGCGGAGATAGAAACTTGCGGCGGCGGAAAAGTATTTTCGTGGTTCTCTCACGCTGTTTTGGATTTTTTAGGAATTTATAGGGGGAAGAGGTAGGGCAGACAAGCCACAGGGGGCCCACAAGCCTGCTAGGCGCGGGCCCCCCTGGCCGCGCCTAGGGGGCTTGTGGGGTCCCCTGGTGGCTTCTGCCTTGGTTCTCACATCCCGTGCGTATCTTCTGTTCCAGAAAAAATCTTTTCGGAAGTTTTATTCTGTTTGGATACCGTTTAAAATCCTCCTCTGAAAGGGTAAAAAACACGGAAAAAACAGGAACTGGCACTTGGCACTGAGTTAATAAGTTAGTCCCAAAAAAGTTATGAATGACATACAAAACATCCAAAGTTTGACAAGATAATAGCATGGAACCATAAAAAATTATAGATTAGTTGGAGACGTATCAAAGAGCGATGAACTCTGTTCACTATGCAACCCGTGAGCACACTCTTGGTGACCCCTTGCCTACAAAAGGAGGCCCAAGGCTCATTTTCTAGAGGTTGGACTTTTTGGGATTTGAGTCTCCCTAATCACCAGCTAAGTTACTGTAGCAAATCACCCTACAGTAAGTCCCCAATATAAACTAAGCAAGAGTAGGATTTTACGCCCCAAGGTGGGCGTCGACCCTCGGTAAAATAAACCCTTGTAGGTCGGCGCCAACCTCTCTCACCCTCCTTCCAGCGCCAAGGGACCCTTTGAGCATCTCATATGCGTGACTGTTTCCCGACATCTTTGTCGCACCAGGTAGTGGGAAGGAGTTGAGAGCTTTTTCGTGGATTCAAGAAAGTTCTGCGTCAGAATCGTGGGAAGTTTAGCGCACCACTGCGATTCCTCAAAGCAGGGCGCAGCGGTGGTCGCTCTACTTCGCCATGGCCTCCTAACGTGTGGGGACCCCGACTTATGGGTCGAGATCGCCGTGCTCAGTGATCCCAGAGATTAATGCTCACCGAACACACATACCGAATAAGAGAGTCTTACATCCAAGTACCAATTATTACATCATATGACCAAATGGTCAAGTTCACAAGGCAGGGCCTCATGCCAAATCACTCTGATAGAACTAGTTGCGAAAAATCATCGGGGCTAAGCGGGTGCCCATGCCATCAAGCCTACACCGACACGCATTCTGACTCGGAAGCGTCCTAGTTCGCAGGGGCGTCTCCGAAGACATACTCATCTCCAAACTCTGGTCCTTCCATGTTTGGTCAATAACATAACCAGTGGAAATCCAATGAGTACTTTGAAGGTACTCGCAAACAACCCATGATATGAACAATGAAAGTGAAGGATAACAATATCATGCATCTTTGGTGGAATTCATCGGGGTGGAATGAATATGCATCAAGTTAAAGAATTACTTTTGAACAACGGGTTACATATATCAATATACTGCCGAGGGCTGAACCATTCGGGTTCACCCTATGTGCCAAGTCACCAAACACACACTTTTGTAATAACACCTTTTTAAATCACCACACACACACTCACACTTGGTTTATGCGGAAATAACTGGACGTAGTTTAAGCAGGATTACCCAACAGTCCTTGACCGCGGACATGGCTATTCGAATAGTTTTACACTCTGGAGAGGTAGTACGCTGGACCCACGAGATCCGGGGAACTTCCGTGTCATCCATGACTCGCGGTATATAACATACCCGAGGTAAGTACCCGATCAATGCCATTCCCCTGATGATACTAGACAAAGAGGTCCACTCGATTGGTACCCAGCCCACATGTTGTACGTCTTACGAGCACGGACTCTGGACAGTACCAACCATGCGGGGACCAACGGTGTGTCTGGAACTCATAAAAATGGCATAGTCGTCCTACCTGGCATGACCCCATCACGACAGTGACCACACATCACTCCCGCCACTAGTAATGTGGCTCTTTGCTAGCACCGACCAGAGTAATTAACATAGCCCCGTCCCATTAGGGGTAACGTGGTCGTACTGGTAAGGTTGGGACGGTCGACACATCATAAAACTAATCCCATTTCTGAAACCATACTCACATAAATACCGGGTGCATCACTTCACCAAAAGCGACCACCTAACTCATCATCACCCTCGGGCATTAGTGGCACCCGACGGGGTTTTCATAAACTCTAGATTTATGTCATCAACATGCTCATGATAATACTACTTTCAACTTTACTTGTCGACATGATAATAGCATGACCCTCAAGGGGTAGGATCAAGCTCAATGCATGTGCTCCGGGGGAGCCATCGGTAAAATCATTTCAAATGATTACCGACACTTATGATCATATGCAACGAAAATACTTGCTATTTTGACATGCAAAGTAAGATATGCTCAGTCATGGTCAAAGGGCTGCTTGCCTTGGTCAGCTAGGTATCCGGGGTCTTCGAGGTCTTGTGCTCCGATTCCGTCGTCACATAGATTTTCTATCGTCGATAAAACAGTAAGAAATAGCTCACACAAGAACATATCACAAAGTCATTTTAAAAATGTTCTTTATTACTGATAAATCTAAGTTGTCATTTTGAAAAATATTTGCCTTAATTTCCCTTGAAGGAACATTTTTTAAATTAACCAAAAAGAAGCAAAACTATTCCAATTAGTCCTTTTTATTATCGTAAAACAGAATAGTTGTAGAAAAATTCATCTAATCATTTTATTAAATACTACATATTTTTTACAAGAATAACAGTGGAAAAATTATATTTTTACACAGGTTAAATGTTTTTATAAAAATCTTAAAAACCAGGTTTTAAAAAAATAAAAGAAAAACGATCTAAACTCCTGGCATGGCTCGGCCTGGAGCTGGGCTGGACCAAGGCCAACCGATAGCCTGCCCAGGCACGCGCACCGTCAGGTTTGAACCTGACGTACGGGCCCCTGCTGTCAGTGGCTGTGGACAGCGCGGGGGAGGAGGCTGGGCCACCGACAGGTGGGGCACACCTGTCGAGGTCGTCTCCTACCTCTGGCCAGAGAGGAGGAGGAGCACGTCGGCGAGGTTGCCGACGCTCTCAAGCCCCAACAATGATTGGAATGGGTTTGCCTTGATGTCGCCTACCTGCTGGTGGTCGGAACAACGTCAGAGAGGCACGGGTTCGTCGGCGATGAGGAGGCCGTGGTGGAGGAGTTTCGGGAGGTGGTCGAGGAGGTGGCTAGAGACACGGAAATGCTCGGGCGAGTTGGGGGAAAACTTCCTGGGGTTGAGTGGACAGTTTGGTGGGTCAAGGGGCGCAGGAGCCGCGTGTAGCCGGAGATCGCCCGAAGCTCCGAGGCGGAGGGGCCTCTGTCAATCTCGAGCACCGGTGCTCTGCAGGTTTGCTGGGGTGGCTAGGTAGGTACTAGTGATCGTGGTGAAGCTATCTGAGGGGTGCAGGAGCGAGGGGGAGGGCTATTTATAGGCCCACAACGGTGAGCCGATTCGGGAGTGCCGCTGAATCACTGTGGCGTGCATGGGGGTGCAGAGAGGGGATGGGGCCAAAACCACGGTCTCAGGACATGGTTTTGGACTGCCAGAACCATTTGCTGTGGAGGGAGATAGCGAGAAGTCGAGCATCAGTGGCCGCGCAACCTTGGCCGGTTCTGGTGCGCGCGGGCACGCGTCGCAGAAGCTCTAGCGCGGGAGAGGAGGGGACATAAGGGTTGCTCGATGCACAGGGGTTGTCAGGGAAGAGGTTGGACACCTCGGGGGAGGCTAGAACTGGCCGGGAGCGTCGCCCCCACCTTGGTGGCTTCCTGTAGCGCGCCCAGAGCATAGTTTTGGCATGCCACGGCATGTTGGTGCGCTCTGAGGCACTTTGGACGTGTCTAGCATGTCCTGGCACTGGTTGGGAGTGTGGCTAGCCGTTTGGGTCTCGTGGTAGCTTTGGCTGGTCAAGGGAGACAAGAAATACTGGTGCTGTCAGCCTTGAACTGAAGCCTAAATTGGAGTTTTTGGCCTTTCCACTTTGAACCAGTGAGGGACCAGTTGACTGCGGTTAGATACAGATACTGGCCACCTAATCTATAAGTTTGGAGCGAAGGGGTTGGGTTTGGGTGTGGCTAAGGTGGCTTTTCCCTATCTGTCAGAAGGTGCTCGAAAGTGGTTTGAGGGGGTTGCACCCCACCACCGGTGCTGCAACTTAACATGTTTGGGTTTGGTGCTAAATCACGGGGTTTCACTAAGTTTGAGCTCCATTAGACAAGTTTACATTTGTAAACTTGAAAACACTTCAATATGACCAGATCTGTCCCTTCCAAAGAGAGTGTGGGCAAACTAAGTCCCACAAATCCCATTTTTGGTGTGGAACCCTCATTTGAGGTATTAGGCACTCGTGCAAAGTTTCAGCATCATAGGATAAACTTTGCTATGTAGAGTTGCTCTAACTTCAATATGGACAGAAGGGGTTTTAGGGTTATTTGGGGTCCTTAATAACCTTGGATTAAGGTGATACTTTATGTGGACACTAAATATGGCTTAGGGAGGCTACTGGAATTTTCTAGGATTTAATTGAGAATATTTATTTTGGAAATATTTCAAAAGGTCAAAACAGAGAGAAATGGCTTTCAAGGTTTTATTCAAATAATTATAATATAAAATAGGGTTTAAAATCTTACGTATAGAAAATATATGTCCTTCTAATCATCTCCAAATTTAATCAGATTTTTCTAAGGCAGAAAAGTATTTTTCCAAGTAGGAATACCAATTCTGGCATCAGAAATGGACATGCAAATTAATTAGGAAATAATTACAAAAATATTTATTTTTATTGTTTTGGAATATAAAGATAAGTTAAAATCAGATCACCAACTTTGAGTAGAAGCACTACTTGCTATCAAGGGCATGTAGTGCAACTCAAGGTAGGGTTTTACCTTGATCAGAAATAAGTAAATGTTTTTTTGAAAATCAATGTTATGAAATAGGGTTTTTATCATCACATGATCAAACACACAAGCATACAATGACAATCATGGCACTCACGACATTCAATTTGATAAGTTTTAACAAGCTCAGATTTTCACAATACATATAAGTGGTAGTAAAAACAGGGTGTGACAGACCTATCCCCCTTACAAGAATCTCGTCCCTGAGATTCCTAAGCTAAGTGCTAAAAAGGTAAGGAAACTCAGATCGGAGATAGTCTTCACGCTCCCATGTTGCTTCGGCTTCGGTGTGGTTGCTCCATTGATCCTTGAAATACTTGATGGTGCGGCTTTTGGTGCAACGCTCTTCTTCATCCAGAATGCGGATCGGCTTCTCGCGGTAGGTGAGTTCAGGCTGAAGGTCAATGGCCTGGTTATCAATGTCCTTGTAAAGATCGGGACGATTTGGTGCTTGGAGACACTTCCGAGGTTGTGACACGTGAGAAACGTTGTGCACACCCAAAAGTTCCGGAGGTAGCTCCAACCGATAAGCCACTTCTCCACGCCTTGCCGTGATTTTAAAAGGTCCAATGAACCTTGGAGCGAGTTTCCCTTTAACGTGGAAACACTTGGTTCCCTTGAGAGGTGTGACACGGAGGTACACCAGGTCTCCGGGAATGAACTCCACATCCCTGCGGCGAGAATCCGCATAGCTCTTTTGTCGTGACTTGGCTGCTTTTACATTCTCTTGGACCAGTTGCACCTTCTCTTCTGCCTTGTGCAAAACTTCCGGCCCGAAAATCAGCCCTTCACCGGTTTCGGACCAGTTGAGCGGGGTGCTGCACTTTCGTCAGTACAATACTTCGAACGGGGCCATTTGGAGACTGGACTGGTAGCTGTTGTTGTATGAAAACTCAGCGAAGGGCAGACAGTCTTCCCATTTGGCTCAATGCGCCAAGACGCATGCGTGGAGCATATCCTCGAGTATCTGATTCACTCTTTCCGTTTGTCCGCCCGTTTGCGGGTGGAAAGCGGTGCTGAAGGAGAGCTTGGTTCTGAGGGCTTCTTGGAACTTTTTCCAAAACCTTGAGGTGAACTGCGTGCCTCGGTCAGATACAATCTCCTTGGGAATTCCATGAAGGCTTACAATACACTCAATATAGAGACTAGCCAACTTGTTCCCATCATAAGTGGCGTTGATAGGAATGAAATGGGCCACTTTGGTCAAATGGTCTACAATAACCCATATAGAGTCATGGCCTCTACTATACCTTGGTAAGCTGATAACAAAGTCCATGCCTATCTTGTCCCACTTCCATTCTGGCACCTTGAGTGGTTGTAGAAGTCCTGTGGGTCGCTGATGCTCACCCTTGACTTGTTGGCACACGTCGCACTTGGCAACATAAGACGCTATTTCCCTCTTCATGACATGCCACCAGAATCTTTCTCGGAGGTCTTGATACATCTTGGTACCACCAGGGTGAATAGAGTAGGGTGTATCATGCTTCTTGTAGGATTAAGTCCTTGAGTTCAGCCTCGTTGGGTACGCATAAACGTTTCCCAAACCACACCACTCCTTGTTCATCCACCGAGAATCCTGGGGCCTTGCCTTCTTGAATCTTCTTCTTGATGCCTTCAATGCTCTTATGATCCTTCTGGTCCTCCTTGATGTCGTCCACCAGTGTTGATTTGACTTCGAGGTTATCTAGGAATCCTGATTCCACTAGTTCCAACCCGAAGTTATCCAATTCTTCATATAAGGCGGGTTGCCTTTCCTTGAGCATGACGTTCAAGGTGCTGGTCTTCTGGCTTAAGGCATGAGCCACTACGTTGGCCTTACCGGGGTGATATTGAATGCTGAGGTCGTAGTCTTTGATTAAATCCAACCATCTTCGTTGCCTCATATTCAATTCCCTTTGGGTGAAGATATACTTCAGACTTTTGTGGTCAGTGTATATTTCACATCGCTTCCCTAGAAGGTAATGTCGCCATGTCTTCACAGCATGCACTACGGTTGCTAACTCGAGATCATGGGTGGCATAGTTCTCCTCATGCGGACGCAGTTGCTGTGACAGATACACCACGACTCTGCCATCCTGCATTAGAACCCCACCGAGTCTGGTCCTCGAGGCATCACAATATATCACGAACTCCTGGCTGATATCTGGAGTGGCCAATACCGGTGCGGTGGTTTGTCTCTTCTTCAATTCTTGCAAGATTGCTTCACATTCCGCGTCCATTCGAACTTCTTGCCTTTCTTCAAGAGCTGAGTCATGGATCGAGCGATGCGGGAGAATCCTTCTACGAACTTGCGGTAATATCCCGCGAGTCCGCGGAAACACCTGACTTCCTTCACATCAATTGGTGATTCCTAGTTGGTTACCATAGTAATCTTGGAGGGATCTACTGCCAATCCACTTGCTGTCATGGTATGACCCAAGAATCCAACTTCGTTCAGCCAAAATTGGCATTTGCTGAACTTGGCATAAAGTTGGTGCTCTCGAAGCTTCTCCAATAGTAACCTCAAGTGTTGCTCATGCTCTTCTTGGGACTTGGAAAATATTAATATGTCATCAATGAACACGACGACAAACTTGTCCAGGTATTCCATGAAGACCTTATTCATGAGGTACATGAAGTAAGCTGGGGCATTAGTCAACCCAAAATACATGACAGTGCATTCATACAGACCGTACCGGGTCACGAATGCAGTCTTGGGTATGTCTTCGGGTCGGATCTTCAGTTGGTAATATCCAGATCAGAGGTCGATCTTGGAGAATACCTTGGCTCCATTTAGCTGATCGAACAAGTCTTCAATCTTGGGGAGTGGGTACTTGTTCTTGATCGTGACCTCAATGAGAGAACGGTAGTCGACGCAGAGTCTGATGGTCCCATCCTTCTTGGACATGAAGAGAACAGGTGATCCCCAAGGTAACACACTCAGACGAATAAACCCTTTCCTGAGTTGCTCATCGAGTTGCTTCTTCAATTCCGCTAGCTCTTCGGATCCCATCGTGTAAGGCTTCTTATAGATAGGCCTTGATCCGGGAATGAGCTCAATGATGAACTCGATGTCTCGGTCAGGAGGCATCCCTGGTAGCTCATCAGGAAAGACGTCTGGGTATTCACAGACTATTGGCACTCGATCAAGTTCTTCTACTGACAGGCTGTTAACCCGTGGTACTCGAGCGGGTACTAGCTCAGAGACGTACTTGACTTTGACCCCTTGGTCACTTGTCATGGTAATGGCCCTGTTGGCACAGTCCAATATGCTTTGATGCTTGGCCAACAGATCCATTCCGAGAATTACTTCTAGGCCTTGCGACTTAAGCACAATGAGATCCGCTCAGAAGCTCGTCCCATTTATAATTATCCCGACCTTCCAACGGCGCCGGAAACAAGCGTGTTGACGGGAGACTATTCTTGTCTTGATACTCCTCAACAACGGCACCAGGAATCCTTCTGCTACGGCTACGCCTTTAGGGACTTCCTTGGAAAATATGCAAAGGATTCCCCCGTGGCCTTGGAGCCTTGCGTTGGTGTTCCCTCGAAGCGGAAAGGGTGATGTAGCACAGCGGCGGTAAGTATTTCCCTCAGTTTTGAGAACCAAGGTATCGATCCAGTGAAGGATTATCACAAGTACCTTCACAAACACAAAGAGCTTGCACCCAACGCTATGAAGGGGTTGTCAATCCCTTATAGATTGTTTGCTAAGTGAGAACTGAAATCAGAAAGAAACAAAGCAAAGTAAAAGCGAAAGTGGAAACGATAGTTGTGAATAGACCCGGGGGCCGTAGTGTTCACTAGTGACTTCTCTCATGAAAGCAAGTAGACGGTGGGTGAACGAATTACTCTCGAGCAATTGATAGAACCGCGCAAAGTCGTGACGTTATCTAAGGCAATGATTATATCTATATGCATCACGTCCAAAACAAGTAGACCGATACTTTCTGCATTTACTACTATTACTCCACACGTCGACCGCTATCCAGCATGCAGCTAGTGTATTAAGTTCATGAGAACAGAGTAACACCTTAAGCAAGATGACATGATGTAGATGGACAATCTCATATCTACGATAAAAGCCCATCTTGTTACCCTTGATGGCAACAACATGATGTGTGCCTTGCTGCCCCTTCTGTCACTGGGAAAGGTCACCGCACGGTATGAACCCAAAACCAAGCACTTCTCCCATTGCAAGAATCATAGATCTAGTTGGCCAAACAAAACCCAAGACTCGGAGAGACTTACAAGGACATCAAATCATGCATATAAGAAATCAGCAAAGACTCAAATATAATTCATAGATAATCTGATCACAAATCCACAATTCATCGGATCTCGACAAACACACCACCAAAGAGGATTACATAGGATAGATCTCCATGAAGATCATGGAGAACTTTGTATTGAAGATCCAAGAGAGAGAAGAAGCTATCTAGCTAGTAACTACGGACCCGTAGGTCTGAAGTGAACTACTCACGAGTCATTCGAGGGGCGATGATGTTGATGTAGAAGCCCTCCAACTCCAAAGTCCCCTCCGACAGGGCACCGGGAAGGGTCTCCAGATGAGATCTCGCGGAAACGGAAGCTTGCAGCGGCGGAAAAGTGTTTTCATTGATTCCCCTATTTTTTCTGGATTTTAGGGAATATATAGGCGAAGGAGCTAGGTCACGGGGCGCCAGGGAGGCCACAAGCGTGGTAGCCGCCGCCCCGTGGTGGCGGCTACACGGCTTGTGGGCCCCCTGTGGCTCTCGTGCCTTGGCCCTCAAGTCCCCTGATCTTCTTCCGTTCTGGAAAAAATTATTTCCGGGATTTTATTCCGTTTGGACTCCGTTCCAAAATCAGATCTGAAAAGAGTCAAAAACACAGAAAAAACAGGAACTGGCACTGGGCACTGAATTAATAAGTTAGTCCCAAAAAAGATATAAAAGGTACATAAAACATCCAAAGTTGACAAGATAACATCATGAAACCATCAAAAGTTATAGATACGTTTGAGACGTATCAAGCATCCCCAAGCTTAACTCCTGCTCGTCCTCGAGTAGGGAAGTGATAAAGAATGAATTTTTGATGCTTTCATGCTACCTAGCATAGATGTCATTTGTAACTCCTCTTATGTGACGTGAATGTTCAGATCCATTAGATTCAAAACAATAGTTTTCTATTGACGTGGAGACAATAATAATTAAAGCAAACTAGCAAGGTAATCATGAACTTTCAAAATAACAAGGCCAAAAGAAAGTTATCCCTACAAAATCATATAGTCTGGCTATGCTCTATCATCCTTGCACAATGAATTTAAATCATGCACAACCCAGGTATTGGCCAAGTAATTGTTTTCACACTTCTACTTTCTCAAACCTTTTCAACTCTCACACAATACATTAGCATGGGCCATGGTTTTAGCACTATAAGTGGAATGGAGTGTGGTGGAGGTTGCAAGGCAAACAAGGAGAAGATGGTCACATTAACTAGGCATATCCATGAGTTGTGGAGATGCTCATCAATAGATATCAATGTGAATGAGTAGGGATTGCCATACAATTGATGCACTAGAGCTAAGAAAACTAGTGGGTGTGCATCCAACTTGCTTGCTCACGAAGACCTAAGGCAATTTTGAGGAAGCCTATCATTGGAATATACAAGCCAAGTTATATAATGAAAATTTCCCACTAGCTATATGGTGGTGACAAAACGAGAGACTCTCAATCATGAAGATCATGGTGCTTAATAAGCACAAGTGTGGAAGGATAGTAGCATTGTCCCTTCTCTCTTTTTCTCTCATTTTTTTTGGTGTGCTCTTTGGCCTCTTTTTTTTGTTGGGCATCTTTGGCCTCTTTTTGTATATGGGCTTCGCTGGCCTCTTTTATTTCGTCACATGGGACAATGCTCCATCAATGATGATCATCACACTTACAACTCAAAACTTAGAACAATGATGACTCTATATGGAATGCCTTCGGTAGTGTACCGTGACAATGATCTAGCATGGCATAGACATTAATGAAAACATCATGCTAGCTATCTTACGATCATGCAATGGCAATGTAGACGTGGTGGCACATGTCATGCTGGTAGTTGCATGGCAATTTATCTCGGAATGACTTTGAAAAAGCCATAGTAGGTAGGTATGGTGGCTGTTTTGAGGGAGGCTAATGGTGGGTTTTGTGCACCGGCGAAAGTTGCACTGCACTAAGAAGATAGTGATGGTGGAAGGTGAAAGTGCATCTAAACCATGGACTCAACATTAGTCATGAAGAACTCATATACTTGTTGCAAAAGTTTTAGTAGTAATCGAAACAAAGCATTCAGCACATACTCCTAGGGGAAGGGTTGGTAGGTATAAACCATCGCGCGATCCCGACCGCCACACAAAGGATGACAATCAATAGGCTAATCATGCTCAGACTTCATCACATAGCGGTTCACCATACGTGCATGCTATGGGAATCACTAACTTCAACACAAGTATTTAAAGATCCACAAAACCTTACTAGCATAACTTCAATATTACCACAACCACAACTCAAAACTAATTGACATGAATCAAACTTCTCTAACTATTCAATGCACATAGAGATGGAAGTTTTCATATCCCTTTGGATAACTACCCCTTTTGAGACTACTTTCCTAGCATAGATCAACTACCAAGCCACGTGCTTCCATGCTCTAAAAGATATAAGTGAAGCACATAGAGCAAAATCAACTAGCTCAAAAGATATAAGTGAAGCACATGTGAGCTGAATTGTCTGCCAAAGGATATAAGTGAAGCTCGACAAAATCATGGTGAGTGCATGTCTCTATCTCTAGGTGTACAGCAAGGATGATTGTGACACAACAAAAATAAAAGACTCCTACGATACAAGATGCTCCAAACAAAACACATAACATGTGGTGAATAAAAATATAGCCCCAAGTAACGTTACCGATGGATTGAAGACGAAAGAGGGGATGCCTTCCCGGGGCATCCCCAAGCTTAGGATTTTACGGCATCCTTGAATCATCTTGGGGTGCCTTGGGCATCGCCAAGCTTGATCTCTTGCCACTCTTTAATTCCTTGTCCATAAGAAGTTCACCTAAAACTTGAAAACTTCACAACACGAAACTTAAACAGAAACTCGTGATAACAATAGTATAAGAAAAGCAAACCACCACTTCCTTAGGTACTGTAGGAAACTTGAATTCTACTTATGTTGATGTTGGATTACTGTATTTTAATCTTCCATGGCTAAGACCCCCCGATACTATCCATATTTTCATCAAAATAAGCAACCAACACAACAAAAACAGAATTTGTTAACAACAGACCAGTCTGTAGCAATCTGTATACTTCGTACACTTCTGGTACTTCAAAAATTCTGAAAACTTACGACAGTCTGAAGAATTTGTGTAGAAATCAGAAGAAAAAAGAATCAACTCAAAATCTCTTACAAAAAAAAGTAAAATTCTTTTCGTGAGTAGAAAGTTTCTGTCTTTTCCAACATGACAAAATGATCATCCCCAAGACTAATCATAACGGTTTTGCTTGGCACAAACGCAAAAAGAAACACAAAAAACACAATCATAACAGAATTATGAAAGTGTGGAAAACACAAAACAGAAAGAAAAATGATAGATTCGTTGGGTTGCCTCCAAACAAGCGCTATTGTTTAACGCCCTTAGCTAGGCAAAAGGTGATGGAGCCACGTATTGTCATCTTTGGTGCTCAAACCATAAGTAGTGTGATCATTTATCATCTTAAGATCTTCATCTTTATTGGATGACTCACCACTAGCTTTAGGAACAAAAACAGACTTGACGGTCTTTTTGAGAGTGAGATTTGGAGTATTTTGTACAGCGGCAAAAGCGGAACCCAAGTTGGTTATGACATCTTATAGTTTGCCAATTCTAGAGGAATCATTAACTATAGGTTCCTTCTCCCTTAAATTTTTCAAGACCATTCCCACTTTGGATCCGTACTGAGTAATTTGATTGTGGATCTTTCTGTCCAAACCCTCAATAAGTTCAATTGTGGCAATTTTGTTTTCAATACCGTCAAGCCTCTGCATCACGTGTTCCATGGTCAAGGTAGTCCCATTAACCATGAGCGGGGGTGAGCCTACCAAATTCATGATAGCTCCGTAGGAGTCAACAGTATGGCTCCCCAAAAAATTTCCGCCTACAATGGTATCAAGGATATACCTATTCCAAGGAGAGATTCCAACATAAAAACTGCGAAGAAGGACGGTAGTGGATTGCTTACGAGTAGATCTACTTTGAGCATTGCAAATCCTGTACCAAATGTCCTTTAAATTTTCTTCCTCATTCTGCCTGAAATTGAGAACTTCGTTCTCAGGGGTATCGTTTGGAGTGGTGGGTCTAGCCATAGATGGACTATCCCACACACAAACGAGCAGGAAGTAGGCGGGCAAAAGAGAACGGCAAAAGAAAACGGCGAAAAGGAAAAAGGAAACGACAAAGGAGAAAGGCAAATGAAAATGGCAAATGTGAAGTGGGGGAGAGGAAAACGAGAGGCAATTGGCAAAAAAGGTAAATGCAAGAGATGAGTTTGTGACACCTACTTGGATAGATCTCTCCTTCCCCGGCAACGGCGCTAGAAATATTTCTGCTACTGCAACAAAAGACCTTCCAACGGCGCCAGAAACAAGCGTGTTGACGGGAGACTATTCTAGTCTTGATACTCCTCAACAATGGCACCAGGAATCCTTTTCCTATGGCTACGCCTTTAGCGACTTCCTTGGAAAATATGCAAAGGATTCCCCCGTGGCCTTGGAGCCTTGCGTTGGTGTTCCCTCGAAGCGGAAAGGATGATGTAGCACAGCGGCGGTAAGTATTTCCCTTAGTTTTGAGAACCAAGGTATCGATCCAGTGAAGGATTGTCACAAGTACCTGCACAAACACAAAGAGCTTGCACCCAACGCTATGAAGGGGTTGTCAATCCCTTATAGATTGTTTGCCAAGTGATAGCTGAAAGCAAAAAAGAAACAAAGCAAAGTAAAAGCAAAAGTGGAAACGATAGTTGTGAATAGACCCGGGGGCCGTAGTGTTCACTAGTGGCTTCTCTCATGAAAGCAAGTAGACGGTGGGTGAACGACTTACTCTCGAGCAATTGATAGAACCGCGCAAAGTCATGATGTTATCTAAGGTAATGATTATATCTATAGGCATCACGTCCAAAACAAGTAGACCGACACTTTCTGCATCTACTACTATTAGTCCACACGTTGACCGCTATCCAGCATGCATCTAGTGTATTAAGTTCATGAGAACAGAGTAACGCCTTAAGCAAGATGACATGATGTAGATGGACAATCTCATATCTACGATAAAAGCCCATCTTGTTAACCATGATGGCAACAACACGATGTGCGCCTTGCTGCCCCTTCTGTCACTGGGAAAGGTCACCACACAGTATGAACCCAAAACCAAGCACTTCTCCCATTGCAAGAATCATAGATCTAGTTGGCCAAACAAAACCCAAGACTCGGAGAGACTTACAAGGATATCAAATCATGCATATAAGAAATCAGCAAAGACTCAAATATAATTCATAGATAATCTGATCACAAATCCACAATTCATCGGATCTCGACAAACACACCGCCAAAGAGGATTACATGGGATAGATCTCCATGAAGATCATGGAGAACTGTGTATTGAAGATCCAAGAGAGAGAAGAAGCTATCTAGCTACTAACTACGGACCCGTAGGTTTGAAGTGAACTACTCATGAGTCATTGGAGGGGCGATGATGTTGATGTAGAAGCCCTCCAACTCCAAAGTCCCCTTCGGCAGGGCATCGGGAAGGGTCTCCAAATGAGATCTCACAGAAACGGAAGCTTGCGACAGCGGAAATTTTTTCGTGGATTCCCCTATTTTTTTCTGGATTTTAGGGAATATATAGGCAAAGGAGCTAGGTCAGGGAGGCTACAGGGCTTGTGCCCCCCCTGTGGCTCTCCTGCCTTGGCCCTCAAGTCCCCTGATCTTCTTCCGTTCTGGAAAAAATTGTTTCGGGGATTTTATTCCGTTTGGACTCCGTTCCAAAATCAGATCTAAAAAGAGTCAAAAACACAGAAAAAATAGGAACTCGCACTTGGCACTGAATTAATAAGTTAGTCCCAAAAAAGATATAAAAGGTACATAAAACATCCAAAGTTGACAAGATAATAGCATGAAACCATCAAAAATTATAGATACGTTTGAGACGTATCAAGCACCACAATCAAACAATACTGTTGCTGGGGTAGAGTTGACAAGGAACGCACCCGGAATGCAGTCTGGGTCTTCCTATGCCTCTTCTGCGGAAATATGATTAATCCGCCCCTTGCCGTGATACTCTGATTGCAGGGAGCCTGATTCCTGCCTGGTGCTCCTTGGCCTGGATTTGGCGCATTGGGGTGTGGAGCATCGTGTTTCTTGTTGGGGCACTGCTTGGAATAGTGCCCTGTTTGTCCACATCCAGAATAGGTAACTTGCACTGGAAGATTGGTCTTAATTCCACCGTTGTTCGGCGAATTGCTTGCTGGCTTGGTGTTGACTTGCTTCTGAGGCTGGTAGTTCTGGCAAAATGTTGGATACTTGTACTGCTGGTGCTGATAGTTGGGTCTTGCTGGAGCTGACTGCCATGGTCGTGGCTTCGTGTTACTCGGTCCTCCACTACCCATTAGCTTGCGCTTACGAGTGTCGTCCGTGGCACGACGCTTGTCTTCCAAAATAAGGGCCTTATTAACCAGATCGCTGAAGGTCCGACATTCACAAACAACCAGCTGATACTAGAGTGACTGCTGCAGTCCTTCCATAAAGCGTTCCACTTTGGCAGCCTCAGTGTTGACGTCTTCAGGCGCGTACCTTGACAGGAGATTGAACTTCTACAAATATTCCTTGACAGATCCACTGCCTTGCCTTAAGGCTCGGAATTCCCGCTTCTTAATGGTCATCATTCCAGGAGGAATGCGAGTAGAGCGGTATCCAGCCTTGAAAACAGCCCAAGTGATGACTTGCCCTCCTCGTATGATCTGAAATCCATCCGACCAAGCTCTGGCTGTGCCTCCGAGATAGTGAGAACCATAGAGAACTTTCTCACGGTCATCAGTGCACTTGACCTGCGCGAGGAGGTCTTCAATAGTACGGATCCAGTCATCGGCATCCAATGGTTCAGTCGTCTCCGTGAATATGGGTGGCGTAGTCCGCATAAACTTGGAGAGAGTTGTGCGACCATTGCCATTCCCGTTCTGCGGTGGGTTGTTCACCAAGGTTTGAGACAGCTGTTGAATAGCGGCATTGTTGGCTTGACGCTCCTCTCGAAGAGCTTGAAGGAACTGAGCCATGGTCAAGCTATCAGGAGGAGGCGGTGGCGGTGGAACATCGTCTTGCTGCTCGTGGTGATCTCCAGCTTGAGCTTCCCCTCCGGTTCCCTGCTGCTGACCTAAAGAGGCAGCGCCGGGGTTACCGAAGGTGCTGTTGCGAGTTGCATTCACCATTCTGTCAGGGGAGTAGACAGGTCAATTTGCCGAACTGGCTAAAATCATAAGGGATGATGCTCTTAGTAAGGAGCGGTTTGGTGTTGTGCTAGTGTGAAATTTTTTAAGCCACTGGTTTTGAAAAGAGCTACTGCATTGGATTGAAAACAAGCGATGTAGTCGCTCACAAGCTGCCTAAGGCAGAATGCGACTTGCATCCAACACGCTTACACAACATGCAGGGTTCATACAAACAGATACAAGAACTCCTATGCTCGGGGTACATCCTAATTGCCTACGCTGCTAAGGCTAAGCGGCCGACTGCACAGTCTTATAAGCGGGATCTTCGTCTTCGTCTTCATCTTCATTAGTGCTTCCCTTCTTGAAGGAGTAGGGGAAGGAAGTGGACCATCACGGCGTCTCTTGGTTGGCGAGGTAGCGAAGAGTTCGGTGTACTCTTACACGGTCAAGCGATGACTCTGAAGGGGAGTGTCCTGAAGCGGTGGTATTCCTCCTCGGAAAGCAAAACCAGGTGGTCCTACAGGTGCTCCTTCCTTATTCACCTTGCGGTTCTTCATCTTCTCCGTGTGGAGCAGGTCCTTGACTTGGTGCAGCTCTTGGCGGGTCCTAGTTGACTCCTTAATCAAAAGATGCGTCAAGGTGTCGGAGGAGAGACTGAAGTAGGTCTGAAACCTCAGTGGCGTCCCGTCCACGGAATATGGGTTGAGTGTCCAACTCCCGTCTACCCCATCCTTAACAAAAGTTAGGTGACGAGTAGTTGGCTCGCTAGCCATCTCGGGAAGGATGTCGCGGAGTCGCACGAGCACCTCTCGTGCTGCAGTCTCCACGGCCAACATCAGATCCTCCATCTGTCATCCTTCAAAGAACCAACTAGTCGGGGAGTCATTAGCCTTCATTATCACGTCCACGTGATATTCCTTAGAGTCGGCGTTGACCCAGTGCTTGTGGTAGAGGAAGATGGGTGTGCGGTGTACTTGACACTTCTCGAGGCTATCACTCAAAAGCAGAGGAAAGCCCGTCTCCAGAAGCATCTCAGGTACCGCGGCCATCTACAAGATGTAGGGGAGAAAGTTAGAAAGTTTATAGTGGGTGCAAACCTCAGGTTAAGGTCTATGCGCACTAGTCGCCTCGGCTATCGTCCATGCTATCTAAGGCTTCCTATAGTCACGATGGCTCTGATACTAGTTCTGTGGGGACCCCGACTTATGGGTCGAGATCGCCGTGCTCAGTGATCCCAAAGATCAATGCTCATCGAACAGAGATACCGAATAAAAGAGTCTTACATCCAAGTACCGATTATTACATCATATAACCAAATGGTCAAGTTCACAAGGTAGGGCCTAAGGCCAAATCACTCTAATACAACTAGTTGGGAAAAATCACAGGGGCTAAGCGGGTGCCATGCCATCAAGCCTACACCGACAGGCATTCTGACTCGGAAGTGTCCTAGTTCGCAGGGGCGTTGATGACCCACAAGTGTAGGGGATCTATTGTAGTCCTTTCGATAAGTAAGAGTGTCGAATCCAACGATGAGCAGAAGGATCTGACAAGTGGTTTTCAGCAAGGTATTCTCTACACGCACTGAAATTATCGATAACAGATAGTTGTGTGATAAGGTGATTCGTAGCAAGTAGCAAGTAACAAGTAGCAATAGTAACAAAGGTGCGGCAAAGTGGCCCAATCCCTTTTGTAGCAAGGGACAAGCCTGGACAAACTCTTATAGGAGGTAAAACGCTCCCGGGGACACATGAGAATTTCTGTCAAGCTAGTTTTCATCATGTTCATATGATTCGCGTTCGCTACTTTGATGGTTTGATATGTGGGTGGACCAGTGCTTGGGTGCTGCCCTTACTTGGACAAACCTCCCACTTATGATTAACCTCTCTCGCAAGCATACGCAACTACGAAAGAAGAATTGAGACAAAGTCTAACCATAGCATTAAACTAGTGGATCCAAATCAGCCCCTTACGAAGAAACGCATAAACTAGGGTTTAAGCTTCTGTCACTCTAGCAACCCATCATCTACTTACTACTTCACAATGCCTTCCTCTAGGCCCAAATAATGGTGAAGTGTTATGTAGTCGACGGTCACATGACACCACTAGAGGAAAAACAACATACAACACATCAATATATCGAACAAATACCAAATTCACATGACTACTTATAGCATGAATTATGCCATGTGCTCAGGAACAAAAGTAACTACTCAGAAAGCATAATTATGTTCATGACCAGAGAGGTATTGAATAGCATCAAGGATCTGAACATACAATCTTCCACCGAGTAATCCAACTAGCATCAACTAGAAAGAGTAATTAACACTACTAGCAACCTTACATGTACCAATGTGAGTCGCGAGACGGAGATTGGTTACAAGAGATGAACTAGGGTTTGGAGATGAGATGGTGCTGATGAAGATGTTGATGGTGATGAGTCCTCTCCGATGAGAGGAGTGTTGGTGATGACGATGGCGACGATTTCCCCCTCCGAGAGGGAAGTTTCCCCGGCAGGACGACCCTACCGGAGCTCTAGATTGGTTCTGCTCAAGTTCCGCCTCGTGGCGGCGGCGATTCCTCCCGAAAGCCTCCTCTTGATTTTTTCTGGAACGAAACCCTCCTTATAGCAAAAAAGGGGAGCCATAGGGCTAATAGGGAGCCCACAAGCCCCCCTAGGCGCGGCCAGGGGAGTAGGCCGCGCCTAGCAGGCTTGTGGCCTCCTGGTGGCTCCCCTCTGGTACTTCTTCCGCCCAGTATTTTTTATAAAATCCAAAATAATTCCTCGTTGATTTTCACGGCTTTTGGAGTTGCGCAGAATAGGTATCTCAAACTTGCTCCTTTTTTAGGCCAGAATTCCCGCTGCCGTCATTCTCCCTCTTCATGTAAACCTTGCAAAATAAGAGAGAAAAGGCATAAGTATTGTACCGTGAAGTGTAATAACAACCCATAAAGCGATAAATATCAACATAAAAGCATGATGCAAAATGGACGTATCAACTCGCCCAAGCTTAGACTTCGCTTGTCCTCAAGCAGAAACCGAGATCAATAAATATGCCCACATGTTTAGAGAGAGAGGTGTCGACAAAACAAGATATGGACATGCAAGCATCATGATCATAGTTAGAACAACAATAACATCACGTAATCTCTGATGCTAAAGTGACAATTCCTTCATAAAGTAAAGTAAGGACCAAGAACCTTATTGAGAATTAACAACCAATAGCCTTTAGTCATTGAAGCAATTGCAATTTATCATAACATCGGAAAGAGCCAAATAAGAGCTTGTAAAGCAAATCCACATACTCAATCATCCTTTCGTCTTCTGCAATTGCTACAACTCAAGTGGTACTCATGAGATCAAAGTTTCAGTCGGACATAAAGAAAGATAGGGGCTTATAGTTTCGCCTCCCAACTATTTACCTCAAGGGTAATGTCAACAATAATAATTCATGAATACTTACTTCCAACTTGACATATGAATATAGATCTTTCCCTAGCATATGATGTTAACCAAGATAAAGGCAAAATAAGGGATTGGTGTAGATCACCATGACTCTTTCAAGGGAAAAAAGTAAAGGTACAAGATAGGCCCTTCGTAGAGGGAAGCAGAGGTTGTCATGCGCTTTTGGGGTTTGGATGTGTGTCCTCTCAGTGTGAAGGAACGTCACTTTATATTGCCTCCTGTGGTAAAGAACTATATTATGCAATCTGTCACTTTTATGTCTTCCTCATCACAGGTTCGTACAAAGCTTATTTTCCACACACTAATAGATCATACATATTTAGGGAGCAATTTTTATTGCTTGCACTGATGACAACTTACTTGAGGGATATTATTCAATCCATAGGTAGGTATGGTGGACTCTCATGGCAAAACTGGGTTGAAGGTTTACGGATGCACAAGTAGTATCTCTACTTAGTGCGGAAGTTTTGGCTGATATGAGGTGGAAGCAAGCGTCACATGCTAAGGGAGCTCTAGTCATATAACATTGCTCTGAACCAAGCAAACATAATTCATTATGTTGTCTTCCTTGTCCAACATCTATTTCTAAGCATGTAATAGTTTAGTGAGTGTTCACAATCATAGATGGTGCCCAAGATGATAGATTTATATGTGAACCTCTCTTTCTTTATTAGTTCCTATTAATTGCAACAATGACCAAGGTCTACGTTTGTCCACCCACAACAAGTTTCAATCAACGTTCTTTTTATATGTGAAGTCATCACTTCCCATAAGATCATTACATGATCTTTCATGCTTTTATTCTTTTATCATTATTTTCTTTAGATCATGGCATGAAGCAAGGCCCTTAACTAAAACACTCTTTATTATCTGACTCGCGAACTCGAATACATCGGTGGTGACACAAAGCAAAACTCAAGCCTAAAACACTAAGAACTTAATTCTACTAGAGAAAGATAAAACCAAAAAGGATCGAACTAAGAAAAGGTAAAGGCAAAAGATGGGGTGGTGATACGATACCGGGGAAACTCCCCCAAGCTTGGCACAAGCCAAGGGGATCGCCCATACCCATGCTTAGTTGTCTTCCTCTGGAGGTGATGGTGGTGGAGTTGTTGCAACTTGGGTTTGATCCTCCGTCTTCCAAGGCATAGGTGCTCCATCATGGAAAGATGATCGAGTCTCCGGAATCCTCGAATTATGTCATTGGCATCGATCTTGTGCTTGTTGGTGTACTCCGTGATCATCATGTGGTTGGCATTGAGTCCGCGTTCCACCATCCCATGGCACTTGAAGACTTGCTGCTCCATTGCTTCGAGCCTCGCCTCCATGCTTCCAGTCTTCTTGGGCCCCTCAACATCATGGATGTGCAGCACCTCCTCACGCATCAAGATAGATTGAGGGTGTTGTAGCACTCCCGCGAGGTAGGGATTGATGATCTTCTCGAAGAACTTGTCCTTCGGAGCTTTTGGGGACGCCATAGCAATCTAGATCTGTCTGCACAACAGCTTGAAACGAAAATAGAGGAAATTTGCGTGATACGAGGGTCAGACCTTTCGGGAGAATATATAATGATTTTTTTCCTGACCACAAGGAGTACTCCGCACGAAAACGGAGTCCGGGAGGCACACGAGGTGGTCACAAGCCCCCCAAGCGCGGCCAGGGGGTGGCCCGCGCCTGGCAGGCTTGTCGCCTCCTCGTGCGCTTTCCGAACTACTTTAAATTTTTGTATTTTTCTAAAAATTCCAAAACGGAGAAAAATTCCTACTGGAAAAGTTTTGGATTCGGTTTACTTACCAAATCTCATACCTCTTCGTTTTCAGAGTCTGAAACAGGCTCATAAATATCCCTTATGTACTCCTCTGGAGTTATGGTATTGATAATATTTCTTTCAACATTTATGGGAGTACCTGAGATATAATGCTTGATTCTTTGCCCATTTACCACTCTTGGAAAATTACCTTCCGTGTTGTTGATCTTGATGGCACCGGAACGATATACTTCCTCAACAATGTAAGGACCTTCCCATTTAGAAAGAAGCTTTCCTGCATAAAATCTAAAACGAGAATTATATAAGAAGACATAATCACCTACATTGAACTCGCGTTTTTGTATCCTTTTATCATGCCACCTCTTAACCTTTTCTTTGAACAACTTGGCATTTTCATATGCCTGAGCTCTCCATTCATAAAGTGAGCTAATATCAAATAACCTCTTCTCACCAGCAAGTTTGAAATCAAAGTTGAGCTCTTTGATTGCACAATAAGCCTTATGCTCTCAATAGTTAAATGACATGCTTTACCGTAAACCATTTTGTACGGAGACATGCCCATGGGATTCTTATAAGCAGTTCTATAAGCCCACTGTGCATCATCAAGCTTCTTAGACCAATTCTTTCTAGACCTATTAACAGTCTTTTGTAAAATTAGTTTAATCTCTCTATTACTTAGCTCTACTTGACCACTGGACTGAGGGTGATAGGGAGATGCAATTCTATGGTTGACATCATACTTAGCAAGCGTTTTATGGAAAGCACCATGAATGAAATGTGAACCACCATCAGTCATTAGATATCTAGGGACTCCAAATCTAGGGAAAATAACTTCTTTAAGCATCCTCATAGAGGTGTTGAGATCAGCACTACTAGTTGGGATAGCTTCTACCCACTTAGTAACGTAATCAACAACAACTAGGATATGAGTATACCCGTTGGATTTTGGAAAAGGTCCCATATAATCAAAACCCCAAACATCAAATGGTTCGATGACAAGTAAATAATTCATAGGCATTTCCTGACGTTTACTGATATTACCTATTCTTTGACATTTGTCACAAGACAAGACAAACTTACGGGCATCCTTGAAGAGACTGGGCCAATAGAAACCTGATTGCAATACCTTGTGTGTAGTTCTATCTCCCGCATGGTGTCCTCCGTAAGCCTCGGAATGACACTTCTGTAGGATCTGTCCCTGTTCATGCTCAGGTACACAACGTCTAATAACACCATCTACTCCTTCTTTATAAAGGTGAGGATCAACCGAAAAGTAATGTCTCAAATCGAAGAAGAATTTCTTCTTTTGCTGGTATGTGAAACTAGGTGGTATATATTTGGAACGATATAATTCGCATAATCAGCATACCACAGTGTATTACGTGAAGCATTGATGACATTCAGTTGCTCATCAGGAAAGCTGTCATCAACAGCTTGTGGGTCATCAAGAACATTCTCCAACCTAGACAAGTTATCTGCCACGGGGTTCTCAACACCCTTCCTATCAAAAACATGCAAATCAAATTCTTGTAGCAAGAGAACCCATCTGATAAGTCTAGGTTTAGCATCTTTCTTTTCCATAAGATACTTAATAGCAGCATCATCAGTGTGAATAGTCACCTTGGAATCAAGAATGTAATGCCTGAACTTTTCACATGCAAATACGACTGCTAAAAATTCCTTTTCAGTAGTAGCATAGTTTCTTTGGGCATTGTCTAGAGTTTTACTAGCATAATGAATAACATTCAACTTCTTATCAACTCTTTGTCGTAGAACAGCGCCAACAGCATAATCACTAGCATCACACATGATTTCAAAAGGTAAGTTCCAATCAGGTGGTTGAACAATAGGCGCAGTTATCAAGGCCTTTTTAAGTATTTCGAAGGCGTCCTCACAATCATCGTCAAAAACAAAAGGAATATCCTTTTGCAAGAGATTGGTAAGAGTCCTAGAAATCTTAGAAAATTCCTTAATGAACCTTCTATAGAAACCAGCATGACCAAGGAAACTTCTTATACCTTTGATATCTGTAGGGCATGGCATTTTCTCGATCGCATCAACCTTAGCCTTATTGACTTCAATACATCTTTCAGAAATTTTATGTCCTAAGACGATGCCTTCATTAACCATAAAGTGGCACTTCTCCCAGTTCAAGACAAGATTGGTATCTTTACATCTCTGCAAAAATCGATCAAGGTTGTTGTGGCAATCATCAAAAGAAGACCCGTAAACGGAGAAGTCATCCATGAAAACCTCAACAATCTTTTCACAAAAGTCAGAGAATATAGCCATCATACATCTTTGAAAGGTAGCAGGTGCATTACATAAGCCAAAAGGCATACGTCTGTAAGCAAAGGTACCGAAAGGGCAGGTGAAAGTGGTTTTCTCCTGATCAGATTGTGCAACAAGTATTTGGGAGAAACCAGAATAACCATCTAGAAAGCATAAGTGTGTGTGTGTTTAGACAGTCTTTCTAGCATTTGGTCGATAAAAGGCAAAGGGTAATGATCTTTCCTAGTGGCTTTATTCAATTTCCTAAAATCAATCACCATCCTATAGTCAGTAATAATCCTTCGAGGGATCAATTCATCTTTATCATTAGGGACAATGGTAATACCTCCCTTCTTAGGGATGCAATGCATCAGACTTACCCAATCACTATGAGCAACAAGATAGATAATACCAGCTTCGAGGATATTTAGTATTTCCTTTCTTACTACCTCTTTCATCTTAGGATTTAATCTGCGTTGACGATCGACAAATGGTTTGGAATCAGGATCGGTTTTAATTTTGTGCTGGCATAGAGTGGGACTAATGCCCTTAAGATCATCAAGAGTATATCCAATAGCAGCACGGTGCTTCCTCAGAGTTTTTAATAACTTTATTTCTTCATGCTCTAAGAGGCTAGCACTAATAATAACAGGATGTATCTCTTTTTCATCAAGATAAGCATACTTAAGAGTATCAGGCAACTGTTTAAGCTCGAACACAGGATCACTCTTTTGTGCGGGTGGATCTCCAAGCAGTTCAACAGGCAAATTATTCTTAAGGATAGGATGTTGTTCAAAGAAAACTCTATCTATCTCATTCCTTTCATCCATATGCATATCATTTTCCTGCTCGAGCAAGTATTTCTCTAAAGGATCAGTAGGAGGCACGGCAATAGAAGCTAGGGAAATAATTTCATCTTTACTAGACAACTCTTTTTCATGAGGCTGTCTACCAAACTTGGAGAAATTGAACTTATGTGACACTCCTTCAAGGCCAGCAGTGATAGTTTGCTTGTCACAGTCAATATGAGCATTGAGAGTATTGAGGAAAGTTCTGCCAAATATGATGGGACAAAAGCTATCTTGTGTGGTAGCAAGAACGAGAAAATCAGCAGGATACTTCGTTTTACCACACAAGACTTCAACATCCCTAAAAATTCCCAAAGGGCAGATAGTATCTCTATTCGCAAGCTGAATAGTGACATCAATAGATTCCATCTTGACATGTGCAATATCATCTTTAATTTCATCATATAGAGATTGAGGTATTGCACATGTCGTGGGTATAAGCCTGACAGTAGATGTGTAGGGTACGAAAAGGATGGGCAGAGTCCTAGCTACGGCGAGGATGTATGAGTTCAGGCCCCTCTGCGGTGGAGGTAATAGCCCTACGTCTCAGTGCTCAGGGAGCTTGTTGTCGAGTGGAATAGGGAATACAATGAGTTGCTAACCCCTCTACCAGCGGGGGAGGGTGGCTTATATAGAGTACGCTACCCTCCATAACGGTTCCAGTACAGGGGTGGAGCAGTAGCGCCTGACGCCTCGATTCTCGCACCTTCAACCTCTTCACTAATATCGCCGTGGTGGGTCGGGAGGATAAGGTTTTGGGGCCACCTGCCAGTGACCCAGTCAGAACCCTATTTAAATCTTGGTGGCGAGGCTTCTTCGTTACGCTCGCCGAATCTCTCGCCCTTGCCTGCTCCGTCCTTCACGCCACCTCCAGCGCTTCTACGCTCCTTCCTTCTCCTTCCTCCCGAGGGCTTGCAGTTGCCGCCTTTTCCAAGGGTCAGACAAGCAAGATGGAGGCGAGGAAGAAGAAGGGGAAGACGGCGGTGCCTGCTCAGCGGCGGCAGCGGCCGCTGCCAGCGGGGTGGATTCAGGGCGACTTCCTCCCCTCCACGGTGACGGAGGGGGATCTGCTGCAGCTGGTGGAGCACGGGATGATCGAGCACAAGTCCTGGAGGCTGCCGACGGAGAACGAGGTCGAGCCGGTGCCTCGGGAGGGGGAGCGCGTCTTGCTACTCAGCCACGTCCACCGAGGTTTCTCCTTGCCCCCGCATCCTTTCTTCAAGGGCATCATGAATCACTTCGGGGCACAACTTCATCACTTTCCCCCGAATGCCATTGCCCATCTCTCTGCCTTTATAGTTTTGTGCGAGTGTTTCATCGGCTGCCCCCCCATTGGGGTTTGTTCAAGCACATTTTTTCCGCCAGATCCCAAACCATCAAACGACTCATCCAGTCGGATGATAAGACACATCTCCTCCAGCTCTGCGGGGGCTTAGGTTTCCAGAAGAAGAGTCGGAGTAGCTATCCTGCTCTTCAGTTAAGTGAGTCGGTCAGGAACTGGCAGTCGACGTGGTTCTACTGCCAGGATATCGCCTGTCCGAATGCTTCGACTGGGTTGCCTCCCTTTAGTTTAGATCGGCCCGCCCCGCCTAAGCAGCTGGCGCTCACGAAGGCGGAGAAGAAGGACATCCAGCCTTTAGTTGAGGCACTCGTAGATGTCGTCGGGAGGGGGGTCACTGGCATAGACTTGCTGGAGGTCTTCCTTGGTCGGCGTATCCAGCCTCTGCAGGCTCGCGACCATGGCATGTGGCATTACACGGGGCCCAAGGACTCCACTCGGACCAACGTGGTGGGCGTGACTGAGGATAAGGTGACCTCGTGGGTGCTCCAGATCACAGGCCCCTGCGAGAATCCCAAAGGATCTCGGCGAGTGAAGCCTTACTGTTCGGATCATCCTCCTCCGAATCAGGTGAGTAACACATGTCGAGTGCACTTAACTGTCTTAATTCCTGTCGTTTGTTCGAATCTCTGCGTGATGTCTGATGTTTCCGACTGAAATTTATGCAAAAGTGGACCAACTGGTTCTCCCCCGTCTCGAACGGGAATCCGGCCGAGGAGGAGGAGGAAGGCAGCCAGGAGGGCAGCGTGGAGAGCACTGAGTACGTCTCCGACAGCGGGGAATCGAAGGAGGAGACTAGCGAGGAGGAGGAGGAAGACGAAGAGCAGGACTCGCCGCCTCCACAATTAGAGCATCGGACCAAGCGCTGACACGAGCCCGCCGTTCGCTCGGCTCCTCCTGCGTCTTCGAGTGCTCCGCCCACTGTCCCGGTGGTCCCGAGTGTTCGAAGCACCAAGAGGGCCAGGGATGCTGCTGCTGAGCCTGCGGGTCAGTCTTCTAAGGCGGCCAAACTGAGTGGGCCTTAGGCTTGGAAGGCTTTGCCGTAAATAAGGGTTGATGTCCCTGTCACCTCCACGTAAGTGTATCCATCTTTCAATTCTTTCTGATATCCGAGTGAACTCCTGTTTACTGGTCGAATGGATTTCACTCGATAGAGTCGCTACTTCTGCCACCTCTCCGGCGCGCCAGGAAGATGATCCCATGGACACGGACAACGTCGTCTCGTCCCAGCCAGGTGCGTTGTGGTGACGCCGAGTGTTTTATACTATCGCGTCTCGAATTCTATCATAGGTCCTGCTTCTTTCTTTTTCTGAGACCTCGCGTCATTCGGCCTGTCAGGGGCGATTTTCCTGGACGAGGGCGACCAGGGGAGAGCCGAACCAGCTGCGGAACCTGTTCTTGAGGCTGCTCCACCTGCTGCTGCTCTCGCCGCCGACGTGCTGCCGACTGAGGCGCTGCCATAGACTGAACCGGTGCCGGTGGATGAGGAGCCGACTAGAGCGGACCTTGGGATGCCTCGGGAACTTCCGACGCTGCCAGGCTCGTCGAATGTCGAGTTCAACATCCAGCATCTCCCAGAGGAGCAGGTGGGAGTGGCCAAGGGAGCTATGGTGCAGGCGGAGCTGATGGCTGGAGAAGCCAAGAGGGCCTACGACTCCGTTGCATCCTTGTACCAGCGGAGCTTGGAGCTGCGGGATGATATCCGAGTAAGTGGTCTAGTAAGTATTTACTTTTCTCTTGTAACCCAGTGGGTGTTCTTGGATAGCAGCTGTTGTTTGCAATGGGTTCACTCTGAGTGAACCCAGTGGGTGTAGTCCCCGAGACTTCTGTCGAGTGCTTGCACCGACAGTTGTCTTTATACATATTGTCTTTACTTTGGTCGTGTCTATAAATAATAGGACCGACTGCGAGCAGTTGTTGCACTCGGAGTGCACTTACTGTAAGAGTCCCCGAGAGTAAGTTGTACTCAGGTCGGGTAGTATTGGCCTCGTAGGCGTAGGTGATAACATGCATCTCAATAGGGCGGGCCTGCTTGAGTTGCATGCCAGTGGGGTCACTCTTAGTGAACCCACTTGGTGTAGTCCCCGAGACCGCTGTCGACTGCTTGCGTTGGCAGGGGTCTGGAGAACTTAGACGTTTAGTTGTTGAACTTTCTGATTGTCCCTTGGTGTTTGTTGGCAGAAAACCTGTGAAATGGGGACGGCTTATGAGACTCTTAGGGCGGAGAGGAATCAGTTCGCTGGTGAGCTTGGTGCGGCCATGCTCGCAATGGCTGGCATGAAGGATGCTCTGGAGGGACGAGAGAAGTCCTTGGAGGAGGCTCGTGAAGCGAACAAGGTGTTGACTGAGGAAGTGGAAAAGATGAAGAAACGGAGGACTGCTCTCACGAGTCAGATGGTCTTGCTGAATAAATGATGCATAGCTCAGGAGAAGTATGTCAGCGACTGGGCTGGGCAGATGATGACGCGTCTGGCTGGTAAGTTCTATTTTTTGCCGAGTGTTTGTCCTATGTACGTCACACTCGGCGCTTATTGCTTGCTTGTCCCTGTGTTGCAGATTTTTGCGTTGATGCTGAAGTTGAAGCAGCGGACGTGGAGCGGTCGATTCGCGACAACGTGCCACTCGGCGAGGACGCCAATCGGGATTTGCTCCGGGCGCACATCCGCGTGGGCAAAGTTGGCCCTTTCATCGGTCGGCTGAGAGAAGTCGTCGGCCGAATCGACAAGGAGCTTTGGCCAGAAGATGAGTCGCGGCAGGAGATGGAGAACCTGATGGCGTGACTGGAGGAGATTCCGAACCGAGTGCAGTCGTGGAAGAAATCTGCAGCTCGTTGCGGTGCAGATGTTGCTCTGTCCTTGGTCCGAGTCCATTGCAAGGAGGTGCGTGAGGATAAGCTGAAGACATTGAAGGTCGCCAACACGAAGAAGCTTCGATTCGAAGACTTCATGGAGACTTTCCTTGAGAGAGCTACCCGCATCGCCGACGGTATTGATCTGGACACGTTCGTAGAGCCCTCCAGTCCTGGCGTTAATCCAGATGATGCGTAAAAACATTTTTATCCTCGGTATGCCGAGTGTTTATCTGTAAGGTACTTTGGCCACTACTGTTGGCCGTCACATTCTTAAATCGGTGTGGGTAATCTTGATCCGCACCGAGTGAGCTATCTTTGCTAGAACTTTTGAATCCGAATCAAAGCGTTTGCTCTTGTGTTGCAATGTTGTTTCGAGTGCGACGTTTAGTGCACACTCGGAGGAAGTTATTACTTAGGTGATTCTTGATCACAGCTAAGTCCCCGAGTGCGGCCTTTAGCGCACACTCGGAGGAAGTTATTACTTAGGTGATCCTTGATCACAGCTAAGTCCCTGAGTGCGGCGTTTAGCACACACTCGGAGGAAGTTATTACTTAGGAGACCCTTGATCACAACTAAGTCCCCGAGTGCGACGCTTAGTGCACACTCGGAGGAAGTTATTACTTAGGTGATTCTTGATCACAGCTAAGTCCGCGAGTGCAACGCTTAGTGCACACTCGGAGGAGGTTATTACTTAGGTGATTCTTGATCATAGCTAAGTCCCCGAGTGCAACGTTTAGTGCACACTCGGAAGAAGTTATTACTTAGGTGATTCTTGATCACAGCTAAGTCCCCGAGTGCGACGTTTAGTGCACACTCGGAAAAAGTTATTACTTAGGTGATTCTTGATCACAGCTAAGTCCCCGAGTGCGACGTTTAGTGCACACTCGGAGAAAGTTATTACTTAGGTGATTCTTGATCATAGCTAAGTCCCCGAGTGCGACGTTTAGTGCATGCTCGGAGGAAGTTATTACTTAGGTGATTCTTGATCACAGCTAAGTCCCCGAGTGCGACGTTTAGAGCACACTCGGAGAAAGTTAGAACTTAGGCGATTCAGGATCGCAGCTAAGTCCCCGAGTGCGACGTTTAGTGCACACTCGGAGGAAGTTATTACTTAGGTGATTCTTGATCACAGCTAAGTCCCCGAGTGCGACGTTTAGAGCACATTCGGAGAAAGTTAGAACTTAGGCGATTCTGGATCGCAGCTAAGTCCCCGAGTGCGACGTTTAGAGCACACTCGGAGAAAGTTAGAACTTAGGCGATTCTGGATCGCAACTAAGTTTTTTTTTGTGTGACCGGAGTCTGCGACCGCGGAAGAACTCTGAATCTGCAAAAACTGAATCTGCTTTATATTATTTCATCAATACTCGTTCTTTACACTGCTTCAGTCGATGATCACGTGTAGAAGCGCTTCAGGAGGTCTCCATTCCATGCACGCGGCTCGTCTGTCTCCCTCTCGATGTTGTAGAGTCTGTATGCTCTGTTGTTCAGCACCTTGGAGATGATGAAGGGTCCTTCCTAGGCTGGGGCTAACTTGTGAGGTCTTTGCTGATCCAGTCGGAGCACCAGGTCGCCTGCTTGGAACGTGCGACTCCTGACGTGGCGTGCATGAAAATGCCGCAGATCTTGTTGATAAATGGTTGAGCGAGTCAGTGCCATCTCGCGCTCCTCCTCCAGAAGGTCCACTCCATCTTGCCTTGCTTGTTCTGCTTCAGCTTCGGAGAAGAGTTCGACTCGTGGAGCATTATGAAGCAAGTCACTCGGAAGGACCGCTTCTGCTCCATAAACGAGGAAGAAC
Source organism: Hordeum vulgare subsp. vulgare (assembly GCF_904849725.1). Classification (NCBI taxonomy): domain Eukaryota; kingdom Viridiplantae; phylum Streptophyta; class Magnoliopsida; order Poales; family Poaceae; genus Hordeum; species Hordeum vulgare. The sequence continues at coordinate 530,631,818 of NC_058519.1, forward strand.
GGTGATCGCCCTATAGATCTATTCGGGGTTGTGCGGAGACCCCAAAGTACTGAAGGTAACTCGGTGACCCATGCGCCAGCGGCGTGGCCCACCTCTCGCAGGAGTCGGGGCTTCAAACCCTGAAGAATAAGTCCATTCGCCTGCTCTGCTTGTCCATTGGAATGAGGATGTGCTACGGAAGCAAAATGCACTCGGATACCTTGGCTTGCACAGAAACCTTTGAATCTGTCTGAGTCGAAGTTTGTCCCGTTATCCGTGATTATGCTGTGAGGTACACTGAATCTGGAGATGATGTCCCTGACAAACTTGACGGCTGTTGAGGCATCGAGTTTCTTGATGGGCTTAGCTTCGATCCATTTCGTGAACTTCTCGACTGCCACCAACAGATGTGTGTATCCCCCCTGGCCCGTCTTGAATGGTCCGACACTGTCTAATCCCCAAACCGCAAACGGCCACACGAGCAGGATCGTCTTCAACGCAGACGTAGGCTTGTGGGACTTGTCGGAGTAGAACTGTCAGCCCTCACATCGGGCGACCATATCTTTAGCCATCTCGTTCGCCTGCAGCCAGAAAAAACCAGCCCCGAATGCCTTGGCGACGATTGCTCTCGAAGAGGCGTGATGACCGCAGGTCCCCGAGTGAATATCTTCCATGATCAATTGCCCCCTCCTCTGGGGAGATGCAATGTTGGAGAACGCCTGAAACGCTCTCCTTGTACAATTGACCATCAATGACAGTGAACGACTTCGATCTGCGGACTATCTGCCTGGCCTGGACTTCGTCTTCTGGTAGTTCCTGTCTCAGGATATATGCAATGAACAGCACAGTCCAATCGGGGATGACAGTAAGAATCTCCACGACCAGATCAACCACAGCAGGTACGACGACTTCAGTCGGATCTGTTGAACTCTTGGGTTGTACTGGTTCTTCTATAAAAGGATCTTCTTTGACCGAAGGGAGGTGAAGGTGCTCGAGGCAGACGTCACTCGGGACTGGTCCCCGAGTGGATCCGAGTTTCTCCAATTCATCTGCTGCTTGGTTTTTCAGTCGCGGAACATGGTGGAGCTCCAGACCTTCAAAAATTTTCTCGAGCTTCCTCACTGCATTGCAGTATGTGGTCATGGTGGGGTTTCTGACCGCCAAATCCGAATCGCCATAGACCATCAGGTGACGGACGCCGAGTGAGATGGCCATGCGCAATCCGTAGAGGAGAGCTTCAAACTCTGCCTCGTTGTTGGAGGAATCGAAGTGTATCTGCAGCACGTACTTGAGTTTGTCTCCTTTTGGCGATATGATCACAACGCCAGCGCCGGAGCCATTCAACATCTTGGACCCATCAAAGAGCATTGTCCAATGGGCCGAGTAGATGTGAGTCGGTTGCTGTTGTTCTACCCATTCTGCTATGAAGTTAGCCAGGGCTTGAGACTTGATAGCTTTCTTGGCCTCAAACTTGATATCACAGTACAGCATCTCCATTGCCCACTTCGCCACTCGGCCTGACGCATCTTGATTGTGGAGAATTTCCGACAACGGAGCATCAGAAACGACAGACACCGAGTGGTCTTGGAAATAATGAGCCACCTTCTTCGCAGTCATGTAAATCCCGTAGATAAGTTTTTGATAGTGGGGATACCTCTGCTTGGAAGGAATCAGGACCTCGGAGACGTAGTACACTGGCCGCTGAACTTTGTATGCTTTGCCTTCTTCTTCTCGTTGGACTGTAAGAACAGTACTGACGACTTGATTTGTAGCCGCGATATACAGAAGAAGGGGCTCTTTACTGAGCGGAGCAGTACGAACCAGCTGGGTGGAAAGTAGGACTTTGAGGTCATCGAATGCGACTTGGGCTTCGTCTGTCCACTCGAGAGTATCTGATTTCTTCATGAGTCGGTACAGAGGAAGTGCTTTCTCGCCGAGTCGACTGATGAACCTGCTCAAAGCCGCTAGGCAACCTGTGAGCCGTTGAACATCGTGTATTCTGACCGGCCTCTCCATTCGAACGATGGTCCCGATCTTTTCGGGGTTGACATCGATCCCTCGTTCGGAAACGAAGAAACCGAGTAACTTTCCGCTGGGAACGCCGAATGAACATTTGGCGGGGTTGAGCTTGATATCGTACCTACGAAGGTTGGCGAATGTTTCTGACAAGTCAGTCAGCAGGTCGGAACCTTTGCGTGACTTGACTACGATATCATCCATAAATGCCTCCACATTCCGACCGATCTGGTCGAGAAGGCATTTTTGGATCATGCGCATAAAGGTAGCTCCTGCATTCTTCAAACCAAATGTCATAGTGATGTAGCAGAAGCACCCGAATGGGGTGATAAAGGTTGTCTTTAATTCATCGGGACCATACAGACGGATCTGATGATAGCCCGAGTAGGCATCAAGAAATGACAAACGCTCGCACCCCGCAGTCGAATCGACAATTTGATCTATGCGGGGGAGCGGAAAATGCTCCTTCGGGCAGACCTTATTGAGGTGTTTGAAGTCGATGCACATTCGGAGCGACTTGTCCTTCTTGGGCACCATGACAACATTAGCGAGCCACTCGGAGTGGTGAACCTCGCGAATGAAGTTGGCTGCCAGCAGCTTGGCCACCTCCTCCCCGATTGCTTTCCTCTTGTGCGCGGTGGACCGGCGCAGGCGCTCTGGACGGGCCGAGCGACGGGGTCCACATGCAGTCGGTGCTCAGCCAACTCCCTGGGAACACCTGGCATGTCAGAGGGTTTCCATGCGAAGATGTCCCAGTTCTCACGGAGGAATTGGGTGAGCTCGGCTTCCTATTTAGGATCGAGGGTGGTGGAGATGTTCGTCGGGGCAGCAGTGTCGTCCGTTGGGTGGATGCTGACCTTCTTCGTCTCTCCCGCCGACTGGAATGCGGATTCTGAAGCTGGCTTCTTCGAACGCATCAGGTCGGCGGGGTCGACTGTTTTCTTGTACTCGTCGAGCTCGAGGACGGCCATCTGCTGGTCGGCGATTCTGGATCCTTGCTGCAAGCATTCTTCGGCTCGCTGCCGATTGCCTGTGATGGTGATCATGCCTTTTGGGCCTGGCATCTTCAGCTTCAAGTATACGTAGCATGGACGGGCCATGAAACTCACATACGCTGGGCGGCCCAGGATTGCGTGGTAAGCGCTCTGGAAATCCACCACCTGAAATGTGAGCTTTTCCTTGCGAAAGTTCTTGTCGGAGCCGAAAACGACGTCCAACGTGATCTGGCCGAGTGACTTGGCCTTCCGTCCAAGGACGACTCCATGGAACTGCATACTGCTCTCGCTGAGTTTGGACATCGGAATGCCCATCCCCTTGAGGGTGTCGGCGTACATGATGTTCAAACCGCTGCCGCCGTCCATGATGACTTTGCCCAGTCGGACTCCTTCAACCACCGGGTCGACGACCAGAGCTTGTCTTCCTGGGGTGGGAACATGCGCTGGATGATCCTACTGGTCAAAGGTGATCGCAGTCTGAGACCATTTAAAGAACTTGGGGCTGGTTGGAGTGGCCATGTTAACCTCCCTGTTCACCAGCTTCAGTTGACTCTTGCTTTCGACGTCAGCAAAAATCATGAGTGTCGCATGGACTTGGGGGAACGGATCCTACTTATCCTCCTCATCCTGTTCATTGACCTTCTCACTCGGTTGCGCTTCGCCGAACCCCTGGATCAGGAGGCGGCACTGCCGAGTGGTATGCTTTGGATATATGAGGTTCCCCTCTTCGTCCATCTTCGTATGAATCGGGCATGGTTGGTCCAGGATGGGATTATTGAACGACTTCTTTTTGGGGGTAAACTTCGCCTTCCCTTTTCCCTTGAACATGGCATTGGTCACGACTGCAGCTTCTGCCTGCGGAGTGGATGGAGCTTTTTTGCTTTTGCTTCCGAGTGTTGCTTCCATCCTCGCCGCCGACTGTTTTGTGCTTGCCGCTTCGGATGCGGCCCTCTTCTTCGCCATTTGCGTAGCGAGCTGCTATCTCCATCATCTTGCTTATGGAGATGTCACCTGTTGGACCGAACTTCAGGAACAGCTCTCTGTACCGCACGCCTGCCTTGAAGGCGCAGACTGCTTGATGCTCGGTGACGTTCTCCACCGTGTGGTAGAGAGTTGTCCAACGCTGGATGAAGTCGCGCAGGGGCTCATTCGGCTTCTGGACGCAATGCTGGAGCTCCACGAGGCCCGCAGGGTGCTTGCACGTCCCTTCGAAGGTCCTGATGAACACTCGGGCCAGATCTGCCCAACTGTAGATGCTCGAGGGGGCTAACTGATTCAGCCACGCTCGCGCCGAGCCGTTGAGCATCAGAGGGAGGTGCTTCATGGCGACATGGTCGTCCCCTCCTCCGATCTGGACTGCCACTCGGTAGTCGTCTAGCCATGTTTCTGGCTTGGACTCTCGTGTAAACTTACTAATTCCCGCCACCAATCAGAAGTTGGGCGGGATGTCAGCCGAGCGGATGGCTCGACTAAAACACTCGGGACCAGACACGATGGTCCTGCCTCCACTTGGACGGTCCAAATCGTGACCATCGCGGTGGGCTCAGCCCCGGTCGACCCTTCGCTGGGCGATACGCCCTCTTGCGTCGGGTCTTGGGTCATAAGTGTTGCCGACTGAACGCCGATCATCATGATGTCGGGACCCATAGGGCCCACCCCGCGGAGGGGTGCGTGAGCGGCGGCGATCTTCGTGAATCATGGAACGGCTGCCTCCCCTGTGGCGCTGATGGGAACCAGGGCTGTGAACCGACCGATGCGTATTCGCATGAACGGAACTATTATGGATCCTATTGTGCGACTGGGAGACCGCCGCATTCTGCTGTTGCGACGTGTGCAACAGGGCTCGGATCTGCTCGATCCCCCTTCCTGCCTCTGAATCAGTCTGTTGGAGGGAATCGGCTATCTTGGCAGCCGCATCCAAGTTGAGGAGGGGTGTGCAAAACAACTCATGTTGCTCCGCCGAGTGTGCCGACTGGCAGAACGACGAGGTGGACGGCGCGCACCGGATGTTTCGCCGACCTCGCGCTCGCTTCGGCTAGCTTGACGGGGAACTTCATGGGAGTTGGCCATGTGTACTTCTGCTGCGGGCCCGCGACCCGCATACTCGGAAGGAAACTCAGTCGGAACCGAGTCCGAGTGCTGGGATAGCGGGGCAACCACAACGGACTCTAGAACCGCCACTTGCGAAGACGCGTTCTGGCGCTCCTGGGCATGTTGCACCCAACGCTGGAGCCGCGGACGGCGGGACCGCTTGCTGCGGCGCGTGACGGTGGTGCAGGTCGACACCGGAGTCGACTGTTGGAGAAGAAGAATGCCGCGGGCTCCAGCACGGAAGTGCGTAGCCCCACGACGGGGAAGCGCCTCAACATCGAGAGGAGCATCCCGAAGCCACACCGTATCGTCGACGGTGAAGGGGAGAACACCGAAGAAGATCTGGTGACCCATGCTCGAACCTCCACCGGACGACATGACGAAAGGAAGTAGTCGCAAACTCGCCGGAAGTCGCTTAGACGCCTGCCCCATGGTGGGCGACAACTGTCGTGGGTATAAGCCTGACAGTAGATGTGTAGGGTACGAAAAGGATGGGCAGAGTCCTAGCTACGGCGAGGATGTATGAGTTCAGGCCCCTCTGCGGTGGAGGTAATAGCCCTACGTCTCAGTGCTCTGGGAGCTTGTTGTCGAGTGGAATAGGGAATACAATGAGTTGCTAACCCCTCTACCAGCGGGGGAGTGTGGCTTATATAGAGTACGCTACCCTCCACAATGGTTCCGGTACAGGGGTGGAGTAGTGGCGATTGAATGTGTACGTTACAGATAACGTATGCCCTAAATGCTAATAAATGCACCTGGAAACGTACGACCGTTTCCCTCCAGGGGGGTTATGATGTACCGAGTGGTATCTAGTCGGTTAGCCTGATATGCTCCGAATGCTAGTCTCCGACTGGATGATCGAGGGTATGTTACCGACTGGATGACAGGGACTCCTTAATTCAGTTGGAGCTGACTAAGGGTCTAGTCCTTTGCGAGGGGTAGTCCTTGGGTAGGACCTACAGGGCAGGCCTATGACCCTACCCTAGGACTATAACCCCATCAACACTAACACTAGAACCCACGTCACATAAACCATGATAACAATGATCTCCTATCTTAACAGAAACAACAGGCGTGCCAACAACAGGCCTATGTTTGTCTCTAGCATGGAAGTGAATATCATGGCCCTCAACATTGTCGGACAGAAGATCTTTGATAATACCAATGCTAGGTTCAACTCTAATTTTCTCAGGGGGCGTAGGTGTTCTAATGTAGCCCCTACGTATCACAGTTGAAGCTTTAGAATGATACTTTATCCTAACAGGGAAAGGTGGTTTCTCAATGTAAGCACTGGGAATAATAGGGTCATTATAAGCGATGATTTTCTCTTCAACTAGATTGGGTTTAACTACATTGACTTCTAAGGGAAGATGATATTTAAACCACTTCTTTTAGGGAGATCATTATGAGCAGCAAATTATTCACACAATGAAGCTACTATCTCAGAGTCAAGTCCATATTTAGCGCTAAAATCACAAAAAATATTTGTTTTAACAAAGGATTTAACGCAATCGAACTTAAGATTCATACCTGACTCCTTACCGTCATCAAACTCCCAATCTTCAGAATTGCGTTTAATTCTTTCTAATAAATTCCATTTGAAGTCAATATCTCTCTTCATGAAAGAACTGGTACAAGAAGTGTTAAGCATGGTGCGATTATCATGAGAAAGCCGAGCATAGAAGTTCTAAATGATAATTTCTCTTGAGAGCTCATGGATGGGGCATGAATATAACATTGATTTAAGCCTCCCCCAAGCTTGAGCGATACTTTCTCTGTCACGAGGCCAAAAATTATAAATATAATTCCGATCATGAGGTACCAAATGCATAGGATAAAACTTTTGATGAAATTCCAATTTCAATCGGTTGTAGTTCCATTATCCAGTATCATCACATAGCCTATACCATGTCAATGATTTATCCCCCAAAGATAAGGGAAAGTCCTTCTTCTTGACCTCATCCTCGGGCAAACCTGCAAGCTTAAATAAACCACAAACTTCATCTACATAGATTAGATGCAAGTCTGGATGTGATGTTCCATCTCCTGTAAAAGGATGAGCCAACAGTTTCTCTATCATACCCGAAGGAATTTCATAACAAGTATTTTCAGTAGGTGCAACAGGTTGAGAAGCAACTCCTTGTGCTTCCGTTCGAGGTGAAGATACCCAGAACAGGCTCCTCAAAGGATTAGTTTCCATAGTGACAAGTGACAATAAATTTCAGCACACTATATAAATGTTTCCTTACCAAAGGCATTTCACTCCCCGGCAACGGCGCCAGAAAAGAGTCTTAATGACCCACAAGTGTAGGGGATCTATCATAGTCCTTTCGATAAGTAAGAGTGTCGAACCCAACAAGGAGCAGAAGGATCTGACAAGTGGTTTTCAGCAAGGTATTCTCCGCAAGCACTGAAATTATCGGTAACAAATAGTTGTGTGATAAGGTGATTCGTAGCAAGTAGCAAGTGATACGTCTCCGTCGTATCTACTTTTCCAAACACTTTTGACCTTGTTTTGGACTCTAATTTGCATGATTTGAATGGAACTAACCCGGACTAACGCTGTTTTCAGCAGAATTGCCATGGTGTTGTTTTTGCGCAGAAATAAAAGTTCTCGGAATGACCTGGAAATTTACGAGGATTTTTTGTGGAATATATAAAAAATACTGGCGCCAGAATCAACCGAAGAAGTGGAGCATGGAGCCCACAAGCCCAACAGGCGCTGGCCCCCCTGGCCGCGCCTGGCAGGCTTGTGGGGCCCACGGAGCTCCACCGCCTCCAATTCTAGCTCTATTTAGTCCCTTTCGTCCAGAAAAAAAATCAAGGAGAAGAGTTCATCGCGTTTTACCATACGGAGGTGCCGCCACCTCCAGTTCTTCCTCTAAAGGGTAGATCTGGAGTTCATTCTGTGCTCCGGAGAGGGGAGATCATCGCCATCGTCATCACAAACCTTCCTTCATCGCCAATTCCATGATGCTCTTCACCGTTCGTGAGTAATCTCATCGTAGGCTTGCTGGACGGTGATGGGTTGGATGAGATCTATCATGTAATTGAGTTAGTTTTGACGGGGATTGATCCCTAGTATCCACTATGTTCTGAGATTGATGTTGCTACTAGTTTACCATGCTTAATGCTTGTCACTAGGGCCCGAGTGCCATGGTTTCAGATCTGAACCTATTATATTCTCGTCAATATATGTGTGTTCTTGATCCTATCTTGCAAGTTGTAGTCACCTACTATGTGTTATGACCCGGCAACTCCGGAGTGACAATAGCCGGAACCACTCCCGAAGATGACCATAGTATGAGGAGTTCATGTATTCACCAAGTGTTAATGCTTTGCTCCGGTTCTCTATTAAAAGGAGAACCTTAATATCCCGTAGATTCCATTAGGACCCCGCTACCACGAGAGGGATGGACAATAGATGTCATGCAAGTTCTTTTCCCTAAGCACGTATGACTACATACGAAATACATGCCTACATTACATTGACGAACTTGAGCTAGTTACATATCTCTCCGTGTTATAACTGTTGCATGATGAATACCATCCAGCATAATTATCCATCACCAATCCAATGCCTACGAGTCTTTTCCTACTGGTCCTTGCTACGGTACTCTGGTGCTACTGTTACTCTCTCGCTACTGCTGTCACTGCTGCTACTGTTACTCTGTCGCTAGTGTTGTCATTGCTGCTACTGTTACTATTGCTACTGTTGCTCTCACACTACCTTGCTACTGATACTTTTCTGCAGATACTAAGTCTTTCAGGTGTGGTTGAATTGACAACTCAACTGCTAATACTTGAGAATATTCTTTGGCTTCCCCTTGTGTCAAATCAAGAAATTTGGGTTGAATACTCTACCCTCGAAAACTATCGTGATCCCCTATACTTGTAGGTTATCAAGACCTTTTTTCTGGCGCCGTTGTCGGGGAAGCATAGCTCTGTTCTCTGAGTCACTTGGGATTTAAGTCTGGTGATCACTATGAGGAATCCGAAAGATCCAAGAACTAATGTCTTGCCCTCAACTACGAGGACAGGTAAGGAACTTCCATCTAGCTCTGCACTTGATTCACCTTCAGTTATGAGTAAGTTTGCGACACCACCTCCTGCTAGAATTTTTTTTGACCGGCTACTGTAGGGAAACCCCCCACAGCCATTTTCCTTTATTCCCATCTATGAGAGATGTATGTACAAGAGGAGTTTTAGAATGTACAAGGGGAAGAAGAGAAAAGGATTACAAACCTCAAGGAGGCAAAAAGGAAATCCATTTAAGGAGATCATCCCTGAAACTAGCCTTAATTCTATGAGCTAAGAGAGAAATGTCATGAATGAATCCAGATCTCCATTTTCTGAACTTTGGCTCCTCTTGGTTGAAGACTTTTGCATTCCTGATAGTCCAGATGTTCCAACAAGCAGTGAAAACCACCTCAGCAAAGAAAGGGTTATGAAAGTCCTTTCTAGCTGCAACAGCAGCACTCCACATAGATGAACCCTGCCCTGTGATCTGCAGGTAATTCCAGACCCTGGTACTGAAAAGGCAGTTGAAGAAAAAATGGTCTCTGTCTTCCTTGACACGAGCATGGCATAGAACACAAAGGTTAGAATCAGAGACCTTCTAGTGACGCCGTTCCAGCATGTCTTGAGTGTTCAGCCTGTCCATGATGAGCATCCAGGCAAACATCTTAATCTTCATAGTACAACAGCTTCTCCAGATCCAGCTTTGGGATAATACTACTATGAATATGAGCATAGTATCTCTTGGCTGTGTAGACCTTAGCATCCTTTCCCCATACCCATCTGTCAGAGGCCTGATGATTAAGGTCCAGGTCCAGAAGCAAAGATTGGATCGAAAGCAGTTCCTGATAAGCTTGAGCAGACAGTGGTAAGTGAAACATGGAGAGCATGCTGTCATCATAAAAAGCAGTAAAGACCTCTTCAGCTATGCAAAAAGGGTCAGCCACAAAGGAGAACAGTCTTTGGAATCTGGCCGCCAGTGGCATAATGGAGTTGCCAATCAACGAGGAGTCAGACCAAAACAGGAAGGAGTCACCCTTGTTCGGCAGAACATATGTAATTGATCTGAATTTGTCAAGCCGTTTACAGATATCCTTCCACCAAAAGGAACCACAAAGTGCAGTGCCCTGAGGAACAGTGTTATGATAGTAAGTGTTCCAAATCAGATGAACCCAAGGGATATCAGCATGATTGAGGAATTTATCAACATGTTTGAGCAGGAGTGCTTCATTTTGGACTGCTAAGTTCATAATCCCTAGCCCCCCTTTATTTTTAGGCCTGCACACCAGAGGCCAAGTAGCAAGAGAGGGTGCATGATCATTCCCATTTCTTCTCCATAGACATTGCCTTTGAATCCTCTCCAATTGCTTCAGAATACCTGGTGGGATATCTAGACTGCAAGAAAGAAGATAGGTATAGAAGACATGGCTGAATTTAAATACTGCAGCCTTCCCCCCTGAGCAAGAAAAGAGGAACTAGCACTGAGTCTTCTTTCCATGTTATCAACCAGAGGCATGAGGTCAATGATTCTTGGTTTAGTTGTCCCAACAGGCAGACCAAGATATGTGAAGGGTAAAGATCCCACTCTGCAACCAATGGAGTCTGCCTGATCCTGTAGACGCTGAGGAGAAGTGTTGACAGGTAGAAGTGCAGATTTGTGGTAATTCACCTGTAATCCACTGGACTGGGAGAAAAGTAAGAGCATTTTCTTGAACTGCAACAACTGGGATTTATCAGCAGGTAGGATGATAAGAGTATCATCAACATATTGCACTATAGGGTAATCCTTATCATGACAAGGTATAGGAAGCTGTATCAGCCCCTCCACTAGCAGTTGGTTAACCAGAGTTTGTAGAAAATCAGCAGCAATAGCAAAAGGCAGTGGAGACATAGGATCTCCCTGCCTGACACCTTTCTTGCACATGAACTTCTTTCCAGGCACACCATTGATCAGCACTGAAGATGATCCAGAAGTTAGTAGCTGCCTAACCCAAAGGATCCATCTGTCATTGAAGCCCTTGTGCTTAAGAATCTGGAAGATGAACTCATGCTCCACAGAATCAAATGCCTTTTCAAAATCCAGCTTAAGAATAACTACAGGCCTCTTGGATTGATGACATTGGTGCAGGTACTCTAGAGTCCATCCCACACAATCTTGAATGGTCCTAGATTTGATAAAACCATATTGATTCTTGTGAAGACACTTCACAATCTACAACTGTAGTCTGTTAGCAAGCATTTTTGACAGAAATTTGAGACCCATTCCAGTAAGTGATATTGGTCTGTAATCTCCCACATGTTCAGGTGATCTCTTCTTTGGAATGAGTGTAATATAGGATGAGTTCATGTTTACAAGCTGGGCCTGTCCAGCATGGAAATCGGCAGCAAGTTGGTAAAACTCAGGGGAGATAATGTGCCAGCATTTCTTGAAAAAAAGACCATTGAAACCATCAGGCCCTGGAGCTTTGTCAATGGGCATATCCTGAACAGTCTTGTCCATTTCAGACTTGGAAAAAGGTTGTGTGAGAATGTCTAGACCCTCCACCTCATTCAGCATGGATTGTAAATCAAATGCCATGTTAATCCCAAGAGAAGTTCCCATTCTATCCTTGAAAGACGCCCAAAAACATGCAGCAATTTGATCATGATCAGAGATGGTAGAACCATCTCCTGATGTGTCGCCTGTGCTTGATGATGCTACTTCAGCTGTCCATGATGCTTGTGATGATGCTTTGCTTGATACTACTTTGCCACTAGGTGCATTCCTTGATGCACAAATTGCTAGAGTTGCTGCTAGATGTGATGAGACTTCTGCAACTGTTGAGACTATTGAAGTAGAACCTGCTATTTCACCTGTTAGAACTAGCTCTCCTAGATATGAATTGTCTGATATGCTTGAGGGTTATGTTATGGAGGGAGAGATAGCTGAGGACTTTCTTGCTTGTAAGGATATCTATGATGTTGAGAAATTACTGCACAAGTAGAAAGAAAAATCTCTGAACGCTAGGATGAAATACGACCCGAAGTTTGCTACTTCGCCTATCTTTGTGACCGATAAGGATTATGAATTCTCTATCGGCCCCGAGTTAATCACTCTGGTCGAATCTAATCCTTTTCACAGTTATGAGTCTGAAACGGTTGTAGCACATCTTATCAAACTGCACGATATAGCCACCCTATTCACGAGTGAGGAAAAGATTCGCCACTACTATATCCATAAGTTGTTTCCTTTCTCGCTAAAGGATGATGCTAAGACTTGGTTCACTCATCTTGCTCCTGGTTGTGTGCGTAGCCCCCAGGATATGATCTACTACTTCTTTGAAAATATTTCCCTGCCCATAAGAAGCAAGCTGCCTTGCAGGAAATATACAATTTTGTGCAAGTTGAAGAAGAGAGTCTCCCACAAACTTGGGGGAGGCTTGTCCAGCTACTGAATGCTTTGCCTGATCACCCTCTTGAGAAGAATGAAATACTTGATATCTTCTATAATGGACTAACCGATGCTTCTAAAGACCACCTAGATAGTTGTGTTGGTTGTGTTTTTAGGGAACGAACCGTAGAACAAGCTGAGATCCTATTGAATAATATCTTGTGCGATGAGAATGCTTGGAGTATTCCCGAACCACCTACAAAGCCAACTCCTAAGAAAAGAGGTATCCTATTCCTCAGTCCTGAAGATATGCAAGAAGCTATGAAATCTATGAAAGAGAAAGGCATTAAATCTGAAGATGTAAAAAATCTACCACCTATCGAAGAGATCCATGGTCTTGATAACCCGATACAGGTAGTAGAGGTAAATTCTCTTCGTAGATTCAATGAGAGTGATATTCCTTTTGATAAACCTGCTAGCTTATGCCTGGATGAATTTGATAACTTTGTTGCCAAACAAAAAAGTTTCAATGATTATGTTAGCAGAGAATTGGAACGGAATGCTCGTATGCTTAGTCATTTAAGAGCTTGTGTGGACAAAAACGTCAATGATCTTAAGCTGTTGAGTAAACATGCCTCTATGGTCACCACTCAAGTAGAACAAGTACTTAAGGCTCAAAATGACTTGCTCAATGAGTTGAATGACAATTCTGTCAGAGTCGTCACTAGAGACGGTAGAATGACCCAGGAACCTTTGTATCCTGAGGGTCATCCTAAGAGAATTGAACAAGATTCTCAAGGAGTTAGCACTGATGCACCTAGTCATCCTAGAGAGAAAAAGAAAGATGATAGGAACTTGCACGCTAGCAACCCTGTTACACCTGAGAATCCAAACGATGTCTGTGTCTTTGATGCCAAAATATAATCTGGTGATGAACATGAGCCTAATGATCATATCAATAGTGATGTTCATGTTAATGCTCAACCTAGCAACGATAAGGATGTGGAGATTGAACCTGTTGATCTTGATAACCCACAACCTAAGAATAGGAGATACGATAAGAACGACTTCACTGCTAGGAAGCATGGTAAAGAAAGGGAACCATGGGTTTAGAAACCCATGCCCTTTCCTCCCAAACCATCCAAGAAAAAAGGATGATGAGGATTTTGAGCGATTTGTTGAAATGATTAGACCTGTCTTCCTGCAAATGCGTTTGATAGATATGCTCAAAATGTCTCCGTATGCTAAGTACATGAAGGATATTGTGACTAATAAGAGGAGGATACCCGAGGTTGAGATTTCCACCATGCTCGCTAATTACACCTTCAAGGGTGGAACTCCTAAGAAACTAGGTGATCCCGGAGTGCCCACTATACCTTGCTCCATTAAAGGTAACTACGTTAGAACTGCTTTATGTGACCTTGGAGCCGATGTTAGTGTTATGCCTCTCTCTCTTTATCGTAGACTTGAATTGGATAAGTTGACAGCCACTGAAATCTCTCTGGAAATGGCTGACAAATCAATACCTATCGGCATTTGCGACGATGTGCCCGTTGTGGTTGCTAACGTCACTATCTTAACAGACTTTCTTATTCTGGATATTCCCGAGGATGATGCCATGGCGGTCATCCTTGGAAGAGCCTTTTTAAACACCGCAGGGGCTGTTATTGATTGCAACAAAGGCAATGTCACTTTCCATGTCAACGGTAATGCGCATACGGTGCACTTTCCGAAGAAACAATATCAAGTACATTGCATCAATGCTATTGAAAAAACTTCATCGATTCTTATTGGGAGCTTTGAATGCCCTATACCTACTGTCAAGATGAAGTATGATTTTCTTGTTGG